>NC_133729.1:2884446-3199393 GCF_048934315.1 Petromyzon marinus | reverse complement strand
CCCCACTCACAACACCCCCCCCACTTTCCATCCAAACCCCCCCACTCACAACCCCCCCATTCACAACCCCCCCCCATTTGTACCCCCCACTTTCCATCCGAATCCCCCCACTCACAACCCCCCCATTTATACCCCCCCACTTTCAATCCCAACCCCCCCACTCACAACCCCCCCCACTCACAACCCCCCCCCCCCCATTTATACCCCCCCACTTTCCATCCCAACCCCCCCACTCACAACCCCCCACTCACAACCCCCCCCCCCCCATTTATACCCCCCACTTTTCATCCCATTCCCCCACTCACAACACCCCCCCCACTTTCCATCCACACCCCCACTCACAACCCCCACTCTCACAAGCCCCCCCCCCATTTATACCCCCCACTTTCCATCCCAAACCCCACACTCACAACCCCCTCCCATTTATACCCTCCCCACTTTCCATCCCAACCCCCCCACTCACAACCCCATCCCATTTTATACCCCCCACTTTCCATCCCAACCCCCCATTCACATCACACACCCCCCCCCCATTTATACCCCTCCACTTTCTTCCTCCCAACCCCCCACTCACAAACCCCCCCCACTTGCATGCCATCCCACCCCCACTCACAACCCCCCCACTCACAAGCCCCCCCCATTTATATCCCCCCACTTTCATCCCAACCCCCCCACTCACAACACCCTCCCCCCATTTATACCCCCCACTTTCCATCCCAACCCCCCCACTCACAACACCCCCCCACTTTCCATCCCAACCCCCCCACTCACAACCCCCCCACTCATAACCCCCCCCCCCATTTATACCCCCACTTTCCATCCCAACCCCCCCCCCCACTCACAACCATCCCCCCCCCCGCCCCCATTTATACCCCCCACTTTTCATCCCATTCCCCTCATTCACAACCCCCCCCATTTATACCCCCCCACTTTCCATCCCAACCCCCCCACTCACAACCCCCCCCCCCCCATTTATACCCCCCCCCACTTTCCATCCCAACCCCCCCACTCACAACCCCCTCCCATTTATACCCCCCACTTTCCATCCCAACCCCCCCACTCACAACCCCCCCCCCCATTTACACCCCCCACTTTCCATCCCAACCCCCCACTCACAACACCCCCCTCACTTTCCATCCCAACCCCCCCACTCACAACCACCCCCCCCCCCCGCCCCCATTTATACCCCCCACTTTTCATCCCATTCCCCTCATTCACAACCCCCCCCCCCCATTTATACCCCCCCACTTTCCATCCCAACCCCCCCACTCACAACCCCCCCCCCCATTTATACCCCCCCACTTTCCATCCCAACCCCCCCACTCACAACCCCTTCCCATTTATACCCCCCCCACTTTCCATCCCAACCCCCCCACTCACAACCCCCCCCCCCATTTATACCCCCCCACTTTCCATCCGAATCCCCCCCACTCACAACCCCCACACTCACAACACCCCCCCACTTTCCATCCCAACCCCCCCACTCACAACCCCCCCATTCACAACCCCCCCCCCCCCATTTGTTCCCCCCACTTTCCATCCGAATCCCCCCACTCACAACCCCCCCCCATTTATACCCCCCCACTTTCCATCCCAACCCCCCCACTCACAACCCCCCCACTCACAATCCCCCCCCCATTTATACCCCCCACTTTTCATCCCATTCCCCCCACTCACAACACCCCCCCACTTTCCATCCCAACCCCCCCACTCACAACCCCCCCATTCACAACCCCCCCCCCCATTTGTTCCCCCCACTTTCCATCCGAATCCCCCCACTCACAACCCCCCCCCCATTTATACCCCCCCACTTTCCATCCCAACCCCCCCACTCACAACCCCCCCACTCACAATCCCCCCCCATTTATACCCCCCACTTTTCATCCCATTCCCCCCACTCACAACACCCCCCCACTTTCCATCCCAACACCCCCACTCACAACCCCCACTCTCACAAGCCCCCCCCCATTTATACCCCCCACTTTCCATCCCAACCCCCACACTCACAACCACCCCCCCGCCCCCATTTATACCCCCCACTTTCCATCCCAAACCCCACACTCACAACCCCCTCCCATTTATACCCTCCCCACTTTCCATCCCAACCCCCCCACTCACAACCCCATCCCATTTATACCCCCCACTTTCCATCCCAACCCCCCATTCACAACACCCCCCCCCCCATTTATACCCCTCCACTTTCCATCCCAACCCCCACTCACAAAACCCCCCCACTTTCCATCCCAACACCCCCACTCACAACCCCCCCACTCACAAGCCCCCCCCATTTATATCCCCCCACTTTCCATCCCAACCCCCCCCACTCACAACACCCCCCCCCCCATTTCTACCCCCCACTTCCATCCCAACCCCCCCACTCACAACACCCCCCCACTTTCCATCCCAACCCCCCCACTCACAACCCCCCAACTCATAACCCCCCCCCCATTTATACCCCCCACTTTCCATCCCAACCCCCCCCACTCACAACACCCCCCCCCATTTATACCCCCCACTTTCCATCCCAACCCCCCCACTCACAACACCCCCCCACTTTCCATCCCAACCCCCCCACTCACAACCCCCCCACTCATAACCCCCCCCCCATTTATACCCCCCACTTTCCATCCCAACCTCCCCCCCACTCACAACCACCCCCCCCCGCCCCCATTTATACCCCCCACTTTTCATCCCATTCCCCTCATTCACAACCCCCCCCCCCATTTATACCCCCCCACTTTCCATCCCAACCCCCCCACTCACAACCCCCCCCCATTTATACCCCCCCACTTCCATCCCAACCCCCCCACTCACAACCCCCTCCCATTTATACCCCCCACTTTCCATCCCAACCCCCCCACTCACAACCCCCCCCCCATTTACACCCCCCACTTTCCATCCCAACCCCCCACTCACAACACCCCCCTCACTTTCCATCCCAACCCCCCCACTCACAACCACCCCCCCCCGCCCCCATTTATACCCCCCACTTTTCATCCCATTCCCCTCATTCACAACCCCCCCCCCATTTATACCCCCCACTTTCCATCCCAACCCCCCCACTCACAACCCCCCTCCCCATTTTTACCCCCCCACTTTCCATCCCAACCCCCCCACTCACAACCCCTTCCCATTTATACCCCCCCCCACTTTCCATCCCAACCCCCCCACTCACAACCCCCCCCCCCCCATTTATACCCCCCCCCCACTTTCCATCCCAACCCCCCCACTCACAACCCCCCCACTCACAACCCCCCCCTCATTTATACCCCCCCACTTTCCATCCCAACCCCCCACTCACAACCCCCCCCCCCATTTATACCCCCCCCCACTTTTCATCCCAACCCCCCACTCACAACACCCCCCCACTTTCCATCCCAACCCCCCCACTCACAACCCCCACCCCCATTACTACCCCCCACACTTTACATCCCAACCCCCCCACTCACAACCCCCCCCCCATTTATACCCCCCCACTTTCCATCCGAATCCCCCCCACTCACAACCCCCACACTCACAACACCCCCCCACTTTCCATCCCAACCCCCCCACTCACAACCCCCCCCATTCACAACCCCCCCCCCCATTTGTTCCCCCCACTTTCCATCCGAATCCCCCCACTCACAACCCCCCCCCATTTATACCCCCCCACTTTCCATCCCAACCCCCCACTCACAACCCCCCCACTCACAATCCCCCCCCCATTTATACCCCCCACTTTTCATCCCATTCCCCCCACTCACAACACCCCCCCACTTTCCATCCCAACCCCCCCACTCACAACCCCCACTCTCACAAGCCCCCCCCCCCCATTTATACCCCCCACTTTCCATCCCAACCCCCACACTCACAACCACCCCCCCGCCCCCATTTATACCCCCCACTTTCCATCCCAACCCCCCCATTCACAACACCCCCCCCCATTTATACCCCTCCACTTTCCATCCCAACCCCCACTCACAAACCCCCCCCACTTTCCATCCCAACACCCCCACTCACAACCCCCCCCACTCACAAGCCCCCCCCATTTATATCCCCCCACTTTCCATCCCAACCCCCCCACTCACAAACACCCTCCCCCCATTTATACCCCCCACTTTCCATCCCAACCCCCCCACTCACAACACCCCCCCACTTTCCATCCCAACCCCCCCACTCATAACCCCCCCCCCATTTATACCCCCCACTTTCCATCCCAACCCCCCCCCCCACTCACAACCATCCCCCCCCGCCCCCATTTATACCCCCCACTTTTCATCCCATTCCCCTCATTCACAACCCCCCCCATTTATACCCCCCCACTTTCCATCCCAACCCCCCCACTCACAACCCCCCCCCCATTTATACCCCCCCCACTTTCCATCCCAACCCCCCCACTCACAACCCCCTCCCATTTATACCCCCCACTTTCCATCCCAACCCCCCCACTCACAACCCCCCCCCCCATTTACACCCCCCACTTTCCATCCCAACCCCCCACTCACAACACCCCCCTCACTTTCCATCCCAACCCCCCCACTCACAACCACCCCCCCCCCCCGCCCCCATTTATACCCCCCACTTTTCATCCCATTCCCCTCATTCACAACCCCCCCCCCCCATTTATACCCCCCCACTTTCCATCCCAACCCCCCCACTCACAACCACCCCCCCCCATTTATACCCCCCCACTTTCCATCCCAACCCCCCCACTCACAACCCCTTCCCATTTATACCCCCCCCACTTTCCATCCCAACCCCCCCACTCACAACCCCCCCCCCATTTATACCCCCCCCACTTTCCATCCCAACCCCCCCCCACTCACAACCCCCCCCTCATTTATACCCCCCACTTTCCATCCCAACCCCCCCACTCACAACCCCCCCCCCATTTATACCCCCCCCCCCACTTTTCATCCCAACCCCCCACTCACAACACCCCCCCACTTTCCATCCCAACCCCCCCACTCACAACCCCCGCCCCCATTACTACCCCCCACACTTTACATCCCAACCCCCCCCCTCACAACCCCCCCCCCATTTATACCCCCCCACTTTCCATCCGAATCCCCCCCACTCACAACCCCTACACTCACAACACCCCCCCACTTTCCATCCCAACCCCCCCACTCACAACCCCCCCACTCACAACCCCCCCATTCACAACCCCCCCCCCATTTGTTCCCCCCACTTTCCATCCGAATCCCCCCACTCACAACCCCCCCCCCATTTATACCCCCCCACTTTCCATCCCAACCCCCCCACTCACAACCCCCCCACTCACAATCCCCCCCCCCATTTATACCCCCCACTTTTCATCCCATTCCCCCCACTCACAACACCCCCCCCACTTTCCATCCCAACACCCCCACTCACAACCCCCACTCTCACAAGCCCCCCCCCCATTTATACCCCCCACTTTCCATCCCAACCCCCACACTCACAACCACCCCCCCGCCCCCATTTATACCCCCCACTTTCCATCCCAAACCCCACACTCACAACCCCCTCCCATTTATACCCTCCCCACTTTCCATCCCAACCCCCCACTCACAACCCCATCCCATTTATACCCCCCACTTTCTATCCCAACCCCCCCCATTCACAACACCCCCCCCCCATTTATACCCCTCCACTTTCCATCCCAACCCCCCACTCACAAAACCCCCCCACTTTCCATCCCAACACCCCCACTCACACCCCCCCACTCACAAGCCCCCCCCATTTATATCCCCCCACTTTCCATCCCAACCCCCCCCACTCACAACACCCCCCCCCCCCATTTCTACCCCCCACTTCCATCCCAACCCCCCCACTCACAACACCCCCCACTTTCCATCCCAACCCCCCCACTCACAACCCCCCAACTCATAACCCCCCCCCCATTTATACCCCCCACTTTCCATCCCAACCTCCCCCCCACTCACAACCACCCCCCCCCGCCCCCATTTATACCCCCACTTTTCATCCCATTCCCCTCATTCACAACCCCCCCCCCATTTATACCCCCACTTTCCATCCCAACCCCCCCACTCACAACCCCCCCCCCATTTATACCCCCCCCACTTTCCATCCCAACCCCCCCACTCACAACCCCCCTCCCATTTATACCCCCCACTTTCCATCCCAACCCCCCACTCACAACCCCCCCCCCCATTTACACCCCCCACTTTCCATCCCAACCCCCCCACTCACAACACCCCCCTCACTTTCCATCCCAACCCCCCCACTCACAACCACCCCCCCCCGCCCCCATTTATACCCCCCACTTTTCATCCCATTCCCCTCATTCACAACCCCCCCCCATTTATACCCCCCACTTTCCATCCCAACCCCCCCACTCACAACCCCCCCCCCCCCATTTTTACCCCCCCACTTTCCATCCCAACCCCCCCACTCACAACCCCTTCCCATTTATACCCCCCCCCACTTTCCATCCCCAACCCCCCCACTCACAACCCCCCCCCCATTTATACCCCCCCCCCACTTTCCATCCCAACCCCCCCACTCACAACCCCCCCCTCATTTATACCCCCCACTTTCCATCCCAACCCCCCCACTCACAACCCCCCCCCCCATTATACCCCCCCCCACTTTTCATCCCAACCCCCCACTCACAACACCCCCCCACTTTCCATCCCAACCCCCCCACTCACAACCCCCACCCCCATTACTACCCCCCACACTTTACATCCCAACCCTCCCACTCACAACCCCCCCCCATTTATACCCCCCCACTTTCCATCCGAATCCCCCCCACTCACAACCCCCACACTCACAACACCCCCCCACTTTCCATCCCAACCCCCCCACTCACAACCCCCCCATTCACAACCCCCCCCCCATTTGTTCCCCCCACTTTCCATCCGAATCCCCCCACTCACAACCCCCCCCCCATTTATACCCCCCCACTTTCCATCCCAACCCCCCCACTCACAACCCCCCCCACTCACAATCCCCCCCCCATTTATACCCCCCACTTTTCATCCCATTCCCCCCACTCACAACACCCCCCCACTTTCCATCCCAACACCCCCACTCACAACCCCCACTCTCACAAGCCCCCCCCTCCATTTATACCCCCCACTTTCCATCCCAACCACCCCACTCACAACACCCCCCCACTTTCCATCCCAACCCCTCCACTCACAACCACCCCCCCGCCCCCATTTATACCCCCCACTTTTCATCCCATTCCCCCCATTCACAACCCCCCCCCATTTATACCCCCCACTTTCCATCCCAAACCCCCCACTCACAACCCCCTCCCATTTATACCCCCCACTTTCCATCCCAACCCCCCCACTCACAACACCCCCCTCCATTTATACCCCTCCACTTTCCATCCCAACCCCCCACTCACAAAACCCCCCATTTATACCCCCCACTTTCCATCCCAACACCCCCACTCACAACCCCCCCACTCACAAGCCCCCCCCCCCATTTATATCCCCCCCACTTTCCATCCCAACCCACGCACTCACAACACCCCCCCCCCATTTATACCCCCCACTTTCCATCCCAACCCCCCCAGTCACAACACCCCCCCACTTTCCATCCCAACCCCCCCACTCCACAACCCCCCCACTCACAAGCCCCCCCCATTTATACCCCCCACTTTCCATCCCAACCCCCCCCACTCACAACCACCCCCCCGCCCCCATTTATACCCCCACTTTTCATCCCATTCCCCTCATTCACAACCCCCCCCCACTTTCCAACCCAACTCCCCACTCACAACACCCCCCCCCATTGATACCCCCCACTTTCCATCCCAACCCCCCACTCACAACCCCTTCCCATTTATACCCCCCACTTTCCATCCGAATCCCCCCACTCACAACACCCCCCCCCCCCCCACATTCCATCCCAACCCCCCACTCACAACCCCTTCCCATTTATACCCCCCCCCACTTTGCATCCCAACCCCCCCACTCACAACACCCCCTCACTTTCCATCCCAACCCCCCCCACTCACAAACCCCCCCCCCATTTATACCCCCCCCCCACTTTACATCCAAATCCCCCACTCACATCCCCCCACTCACAACACCCCCCCACTTTCCATCCCAACCCCCCCACTCACAACCCCCCCCCATTTATACCCCCCCACTTTACATCCCAACCCCCCCACTCACAACCCCCCCCCCCATTATACCCCCCCACTTTCCATCCGAATCCCCCCACTCACAACACCCCCTCATTTATACTCCCCACTTTCCATCCCAACCCCCCCACTCACAACCCCCCCACTCACAACCCCCGCACCCCCCATTTATACCCCCCCCACTTTTCATCCCAACCCCCCCACTCACAACCCCCCCCCCCCACTTATACCCCCCCACCTTCCATCCCAACCAACCCACTCAAACCCCCCCCCCGATTTATACCCCCACTTTCCATCTCAACCTCCCCACTCACAAACCCCCACTCACAACACACCCCCCCCACTTTTCATCCCAACCCCCCCATTCACCACACCCCCCCCATTTATACCCCCCACTTTCCATCCCAACACCCCCACTCACAACCCCCCCATTTATACCCCCCACTTTCCATCCCAACCCCCCCAATCACAACCCCCCCCCCCCATTTGTACCCCCACTTTCCATCCGAATCCCCCCACTCACAACCCCCCCCATTTATACCCCCCCCCACTTTCAATCCCAACTCCCCCACTCACAACCCCCCCGCACTTATACCCCCCCACTTTCCATCCCAACCCCCCCACTCACAACCCCCCCACTCACAATCCCCCCCCCATTTATACCCCCCCACTTTCCATCCCAACCCCCCCACTCACAACCCCCCCACTCACAATCCCCCCCCCATTTATACCCCCCACTTTTCATCCCATTCCCCCCACTCACAACACCCCCCCACTTTCCATCCCAACACCCCCACTCACAACCCCCACTCTCACAAGCCCCCCCCCTCCATTTATACCCCCCACTTTCCATCCCAACCACCCCACTCACAACACCCCCCCCACTTTCCATCCCAACCCCTCCACTCACAACCACCCCCCCGCCCCCATTTATACCCCCCACTTTTCATCCCATTCCCCCCATTCACAACCCCCCCCATTTATACCCCCCACTTTCCATCCCAAACCCCCCACTCACAACCCCCTCCCATTTATACCCCCCACTTTCCATCCCAACCCCCCCCACTCACAACACCCCCCTCCATTTATACCCCTCCACTTTCCATCCCAACCCCCCACTCACAAAACCCCCCATTTATACCCCCCACTTTCCATCCCAACACCCCCACTCACAACCCCCCCACTCACAAGCCCCCCCCCCCATTTATATCCCCCCACTTTCCATCCCAACCCACGCACTCACAACACCCCCCCCCCATTTATACCCCCCACTTTCCATCCCAACCCCCCCAGTCACAACACCCCCCCACTTTCCATCCCAACCCCCCCACTCACAACCCCCCCACTCACAAGCCCCCCCCATTTATACCCCCCACTTTCCATCCCAACCCCCCCCACTCACAACCACCCCCCCGCCCCCATTTATACCCCCACTTTTCATCCCATTCCCCTCATTCACAACCCCCCCCCACTTTCCAACCCAACTCCCCACTCACAACACCCCCCCCATTGATACCCCCCACTTTCCATCCCAACCCCCCACTCACAACCCCTTCCCATTTATACCCCCCACTTTCCATCCGAATCCCCCCACTCACAACACCCCCCCCCCCCACATTCCATCCCAACCCCCCACTCACAACCCCTTCCCATTTATACCCCCCCCACTTTGCATCCCAACCCCCCCACTCACAACACCCCCTCACTTTCCATCCCAACCCCCCCCACTCACACCCCCCCCCCCCCATTTATACCCCCCCCCCACTTTACATCCAAATCCCCCCACTCACATCCCCCCCACTCACAACACCCCCCCACTTTCCATCCCAACCCCCCCACTCACAACCCCCCCCCATTTATACCCCCCCACTTTACATCCCAACCCCCCCACTCACAACCCCCCCCCCCATTTATACCCCCCCACTTTCCATCCGAATCCCCCCACTCACAACACCCCCCTCATTTATACTCCCCACTTTCCATCCCAACCCCCCCACTCACAACCCCCCCACTCACAACCCCCGCACCCCCCATTTATACCCCCCCCACTTTTCATCCCAACCCCCCCACTCACAACCCCCCCCCCCACTTATACCCCCCCACCTTCCATCCCAACCAACCCACTCAAACCCCCCCCCGATTTATACCCCCCACTTTCCATCTCAACCCCCCCACTCACAAACCCCCACTCACAACACACCCCCCCCACTTTTCATCCCAACCCCCCCATTCACCACACCCCCCCCATTTATACCCCCCACTTTCCATCCCAACACCCCCACTCACAACCCCCCCATTTATACCCCCCACTTTCCATCCCAACCCCCCCAATCACAACCCCCCCCCCATTTGTACCCCCCACTTTCCATCCGAATCCCCCCACTCACAACCCCCCCCATTTATACCCCCCCCCACTTTCAATCCCAACTCCCCCACTCACAACCCCCCCGCACTTATACCCCCCCACCTTCCATCCCAACCAACCCACTCAAACCCCCCCCCCGATTTATACCCCCCACTTTCCATCTCAACCCCCCCACTCACAAACCCCCACTCACAACACACCCCCCCCCATTTGTACCCCCCACTTTCTATCCGAATCCCCCCACTCACAACCCCCCCATTTATAGCCCCCCACTTTCAATCCCAACCCCCCCACTCACAACGCCCCCACTCACAACCCCCCCCCCCCATTTATACCCCCCCCCCACTTTTCATCCCAACACCGCGACTCACAACACCCCCCCCCATTTATACCCCCCCCATTTTCCATCCCAAGCCCCCCACTCACAACCCCCCCATTTATACCCCCCACTTTCCATCCCAACCCCCCCAATCACAACCCCCCCCCATTTGTACCCCCCACTTTCTATCCGAATCCCCCCACTCACAACCCCCCCATTTATACCCCCCCCACTTTCAATCCCAACCCCCCCACTCACAACGCCCCCACTCACAACCCCCCCATTTATACCCCCCCCCCACTTTTCATCCCAACCCCCCCACTCACCACACCCCCACCCCCTCAGACCCCCACTTTCCATCCCAACCCCCAACTCCCCCACTCACAACACCCCCCCCCATTTATAGCCCCCATTTTCCATCCCAAGCCCCCCACTCACAACCCCCCCATTTATACCCCCCACTTTTCATCCCAACCCCCCAACTCACCACCCCCCCCCTCATTTATACCCCCCACTTTCCATCCCAACCCCCCCACTCACAACCCCCCCCACTCACAACCCCCCCCCATTTTTACCCCCCACTTTCCATCCCAACCCCCCACTCACAACCCCCCCACTCACAACCCCCCCCCATTTGTACCCCCCACTTTCCATCCGAATCCCCCCACTCACAACCCCCCCGCACTTATACCCCCCCACCTTCCATCCCAACCAACCCACTCAAACCCCCCCCCCGATTTATACCCCCACTTTCCATCCCAACCCCCCCACTCACAAACCCCCACTCACAACACCCCCCCCCCCATTTATACCCCCCCACTTTTCATCCCAACCCCCCCACTCACAACCCCCCCCATTTGTACCCCCCACTTTCTATCCGACTCCCCCCACTCACAACCCCCCCATTTATACCCCCTCACTTTTCATCCCAACCCCCCCACTCACCACACCCCCCCCCCTCATTTAGACCCCCACTTTCCATCCCAACCCCCAACTCCCCCACTCACAACACCCCCCCCCCCCCCATTTATAGCCCCCATTTTCCATCCCAAGCCCCCCACTCACAACCCCCCCCCATTTATACCCCCCACACTTTTCATCCCAACCCCCCCACTGAGTATCCCCCCCTCATTTATACCCCCCACATTTCCATCCCAACCCCCCCACTCACACCCCCCCCCCCCCATTTTACCCCCCACTTTCCATCCCAACCCCCCCACTCACAACCCCCCCCCCCCCATTTATACCCCCCACTTTCCATCCCAACACCCCCACTCACAACCCCCCCATTTATACCCCCCACTTTCCATCCCAACCCCCCCAATCACAACCCCCCCCCCATTTGTAACCCCCCACTTTCTATCCGAATCCCCCCACTCACAACCCCCCCATTTATACCCCCCCCCCACTTTCAATCCCAACCCCCCCACTCACAACGCCCCCACTCACAACCCCCCCCCCATTTATACCCCCCCCACTTTTCATCCCAACCCCCCCACTCACCACGCCCCAGACCCCCACTTTCCATCCCAACCCCCAACTCTCCCACTCACAACACCCCCCCCCCATTTATAGCCCCCATTTTCCATCCCAAGCCCCCCACTCACAACCCCCCCCCCCCATTTATACCCCCCCACTTTTCATCCCAACCCCCCCACTCACCACCCCCCCCCTCATTTATACCCCCCACTTTCCATCCCAACCCCCCCACTCACAACCCCCCCCACTCACAACCCCCCCCCATTTTTACCCCCCACTTTCCATCCCAACCCCCCCACTCACAACCCCCCCCACTCACAACCCCCCCCCATTTATACCCCCCCACTTTCCATCCCAACACCCCCACTCACAACCCCTCCCCCCCATTTATACCCCCCACTTTCCATCCCAACCCCCCCAACCACAACCCCCCCCATTTGTAACCCCCACTTTCCATCCGAATCCCCCCACTCACAACCCCCCCCCACTCACAACCCCCCCTCTCACAAGCCCCCCCCCCATTTATACCCCCCACTTTCCATCCCAACCCCCGCACTCACCACACCCCCCCCCCTCATTTATACCCCCCACTTTCCATCCAAACCCCCCCACTCACAACCCCCCCACTCACAACACCCCCCCCCGCATTTATAGCCCCCACTTTCCATCCCAACCCCCCCACTCACAACACCCACCCACTTTCCATCCCAACACCCCAACTCACAACCCCCCCACTCACAACCCCCCCACTCACAACCCCCCCACTCACAACCCCCACTCTCACAAGCCCCCCTCCCATTTATACCCCCCCCCACTTTCCATCCCAACCCCCCCATTCACCACACCCCCCCCTCATTTATACCCCCCACTTTCCATCCCAACCCCCCCACTCACAACCCCCCCCCATTTTTACCCCCCACTTTCCATCCCAACCCCCCCACTCACAACCCCCCCCCGTTTATACCCCCCCACTTTCCATCCCAACACTCCCACTCGCAACCCCCCCACTCACAACCCCCCCCATTTATACCCCACTTTCCATCCCAACCCCCCCAATCACAACCCCCCCCATTTGTATCCCCCACTTTCCATCCGAATCCCCCCACTCACAACCCCCCCCCATTTATACCCCCCC
The DNA here is from genome assembly GCF_048934315.1 of Petromyzon marinus. Lineage (NCBI taxonomy): Eukaryota > Metazoa > Chordata > Hyperoartia > Petromyzontiformes > Petromyzontidae > Petromyzon > Petromyzon marinus. Next base: position 3,186,009 of record NC_133729.1, on the reverse strand, counting down.
CACTTTCAATCCCAACTCCCCCACTCACAACACCCCCCCCCCCCATTTATAGCCCCCACTTTCCATCCCAACCCCCCACTCACAACCCCCCCCCATTTATACCCCCCACTTTCCATCCCAACCCTTCCAACCACAACACCCCCCCACTTTCCATCCCAACCCCCCCACTGACAACACCCCCCGCCCATTTTGTACCCTCCCACTTTTCATCGCAACCCCCCCACTCACAACACCCCCCCCCCCATTTTGTACCCCCCCACTTTCCATCCCAACCCCCCCACTCACAACCCCCCCCCCCATTTACACCCCCCCACTTTCCATCCGAATCCCCCCACTCACAACCCCCCCCCCCCATTTGTACCCCCCCCCCACTTTCCATCCCAACCCCCCCACTCACAACACCCCCCCCCTCATTTAGACCCCCACTTTCCATCCCAACTCCCAACTCCCCCACTCACAACACCCCCCCCCCCATTTATAGCCCCCATTTTCCATCCCAAGCCCCCCACTCACAACCCCCCTCCATTTATACCCCCCACACTTTTCATCCCAACCCCCCCAATCACCACACCCCCCCCTCATTTATACCCCCCACTTTCCATCCCAACCCCCCCACTCACAACCCCCCCCCCCCATTTTTACCCCCCACTTTCCATCCCAACCCCCCGACTCACAACCCCCCCCCCATTTATACCCCCCACTTTCCATCCCAACACCCCCACTCACAACCCCCCCACTCACAACACCCCCCCCCCCATTTATACCCCCCCACTTTTCATCCCAACCCCCCCACTCACAACCCCCCCCATTTGTACCCCCCACTTTCTATCCGACTCCCCCCACTCACAACCCCCCCATTTATACCCCCTCACTTTTCATCCCAACCCCCCCACTCACCACACCCCCCCCCCTCATTTAGACCCCCACTTTCCATCCCAAGCCCCCCACTCACAACCCCCCCCCATTTATACCCCCCACACTTTTCATCCCAACCCCCCCACTCACCACACCCCCCCCTCATTTATACCCCCCACTTTCCATCCCAACCCCCCCACTCACAACCCCCCCCCCCCATTTTTACCCCCCACTTTCCATCCCAACCCCCCGACTCACAACCCCCCCCCATTTATACCCCCCACTTTCCATCCCAACCCCCCCACTCACAAACCCCCACTCACAACACCCCCCCCCCCATTTGTAACCCCCACTTTCTATCCGAATCCCCCCACTCACAACCCCCCCATTTATACCCCCCCCACTTTCAATCCCAACCCCCCCACTCACAACGCCCCCACTCACAACCCCCCCCCCATTTATACCCCCCCCACTTTTCATCCCAACCCCCCCCACTCACCACACCCCAGACCCCCACTTTCCATCCCAACCCCCAACTCCCCCACTCACAACCCCCCCCCCCATTTATAGCCCCCATTTTCCATCCCAAGCCCCCCACTCACAACCCCCCCCTCATTTATACCCCCCCCCACTTTTCATCCCAACCCCCCCCACTCACCACCCCCCCCCTCATTTATACCCCCCACTTTCCATCCCAACCCCCCCACTCACAACCCCCCCCACTCACAACCCCCCCTCCATTTTTACCCCCCACTTTCCATCCCAACCCCCCCACTCACAACCCCCCCCACTCACAACCCCCCCCCCCATTTATACCCCCCCCACTTTCCATCCCAACACCCCCACTCACAACCCCCCCCCATTTATACCCCCCACTTTCCATCCCAACCCCCCCAACCACAACCCCCCCCATTTGTAACCCCCACTTTCCATCCGAATCCCCCCACTCACAACCCCCCCACTCACAACGCCCCCTCTCACAAGCCCCCCCCCCCATTTATACCCCCCACTTTCCATCCCAACCCCCCCACTTACCACACCCCCCCCTCATTTATACCCCCCACTTTCCATCCAAACCCCCCCACTCACAACCCTCCCCACTCACAACACCCCCCCCCCCCATTTATAGCCCCCACTTTCCATCCCAACCCCCCCACTCATAACCCCCCCCCATTTATACCCCCCACTTTTCATCCCATTCCCCCCACTCACAACACCCCCCCACTTTCCATCCCAACACCCCAACTCACAACCCCCCCACTCACAACCCCCACTCTCACAAGCCCCCCCCCCCATTTATACCCCCCACTTTCCATCCCAACCCCCCCACTCACAACCCCCTCCCATTTATACCCCCTCCACTTTCCATCCCAACCCCCCCATTCACCACACCCCCCCCTCATTTATACCCCCCACTTTCCATCCCAACCCCCCCACTCACAACCCCCCCCATTTTTACCCCCCACTTTCCATCCCAACTCCCCCACTCACAACCCCCCCCCATTTATACCCCCCCACTTTCCATCCCAACACCCCCACTCACAACCCCCCCCATTTATACCCCACTTTCCATCCCAACCCCCCCAATCACAACCCCCCATTTGTATCCCCCACTTTCCATCCGAATCCCCCCACTCACAACCCCCCCCCCCCATTTATACCCCCCCCACTTTCAATCCCAACTCACCCACTCACAAGCCCCCCACTCACAACACCCCCCCCCCCCATTTATAGCCCCCACTTTCCATCCCAACCCCCCACTCACAACCCCCCCCCATTTATACCCCCCACTTTCCATCCCAACCCTTCCAACCACAACACCCCCCCACTTTCCATCCCAACCCCCTCACTGACAACACCCCCCGCCCATTTTGTACCCTCCCACTTTTCATCGCAACCCCCCCACTCACAACACCCCCCCCCCCATTTTGTACCCCCCCCACTTTCCATCCCAACCCCCCCACTCACAACCCCCCCCCCATTTACACCCCCCCACTTTCCATCCGAATCCCCCCACTCACAACCCCCCCCCCCCATTTGTACCCCCCCCCCCCACTTTCCATCCCAACCCCCCCACTCACAACACCCCCCACTTTCCATCCCAACCCCCCCACTCACAACCCCCACCCCCCACTTATACCCCCCCCCGCCTTCCATCCCAACCCCCCCACTCACAACACCCCCCCACTTTCCATCCCAACCCCCCCACTCACAACCCCCCCATTCACAACCCCCCCCCCCATTTGTACCCCCCACTTTCCATCCGAATCCCCCCACTCATAACCCCCCCATTTATACCCCCCCCCACTTTCAATCCCAACCCCCCCACTCACAACCCCCCCCCCATTTACACCCTGCACTTTCCATCCCAACCCCCCCCCATATATACCCCCCACTTTCCATCCCAACCCCCTACTCACAACACCTCCCCCCCCACTTTCCATCACAACACCCCCCCCATTTATACCCCCCACTTTCCATCCCAACCCCCCACTCACAACACCTCCCCCCACTTTCCATCCCAACCCCCCCACTCACAACCCCCCCCCCACTTATACTCCCCCACTTTCCATCCCAACTCCCCCCACTCACAACCCCCCCCCACTTATACCCCCCCACTTTCCATCCCAACCCCCCCACTCACAACACCCCCCCCCACTTTCCATCCCAACCCCCCCCACTCATACCAACCCCCCCACCCCCCACTTGCCATCCCAATCCTCTCTCTTACCAATTCCCCCCATCACACTTAACCCCCCTAATTAACCACCACCCCCCCCCCCCACACACTTCCCCTTGCATCTGATGGGCGAGGCTGTGAGTGTGAGAGAGAGAGGTGGGGGTGTGGGGGGGGGGATTTTTTTTAATCGCTAAGAGATCGACCACGTGATCCGGCGTGCGCGCGAGGCAAACTCCGTGCGCGAGAGCGAACGCGCGGCGCCCTCGTCCAAAATCCACCGCCGTCGTGAGAACGAGGGGCGGGGGAGCACTCGCAGTCGCGCGCCCGCGCGCGCGCTACCCGCGAGGCGGTGAGGAAACCCCCTCCCCTCTTGAGCGAGCGTGAGAGCGCGCGCGCGCGCGACCTAAGCCCGCGCGCGCCACCTCTTTGTGTTTTTCCCGCCCTCGGCCGCGCGGCGCTCGCGCGCTCGTAACCCGTCCCGAGTGCGCGGCGGCCACGCGCATGCGCACTGCTGCCGCGCGGCCGCCATTTCGCGAGAGCGCCTTTTTCCCCTGTCGCCCATTGCCGCTTGCCGCACTCGCCGCCCCCCCTCCCCCTTCGTCTTCTTCCTCCATCTTCACCGCCACTTCGGCGGCCGCGCAAACTCGAGCCGCGCTTCAACAAATCGCCTCTTTCCGCCCGCTGCCGCTCCGGCCGTCGCGAGCGTGCCGGCGGCGAAGGGGAGTTGAGCGCCCACCGGCGGCGGCGGCGAGGAGGAGCCGAGGTGAGTGTGGCCGACAGCAGGGGGGGCTGGTCGCATGGCGGCGAGGCGAGGCGCGGCGCGGCTTGCACGAGCGTGCGGCCGCCTCTAGGTGTCCCGCTGTCCGCGGCGAGGGCTCGGCGGCGGGCCCGCCCGCCCGCCCGTTCACCTCGGCTACGTATTTAAATATATTTCTGCTCTCCGCTACGGGCAAGCTGTTATTGTCCCTTCTTGCCGCACAGGGGCAGAGTTATGTGTGGCGAGGCGGGCGCGTTGTTGCGTGTGTTGACGCGGCCGAGGGCTGAGGCGGCGACGATGATGATGATGGTGTGGGGGGCGACGGGACGCCGAGCCGCCGCGGCCGTCTCCTCCTCGCCGATTGTCTTCCCCGCGTCTCGCTGCGTCTCTTAAGCGCAAAAAAATCAAAATGGAGGCCGAGGCCCCCTGGTCCCCTGACAAACAACAACAGCAGCGGCGGCGGCGGCGGGAAGGAGGCGAGGCCCGGCCCCGACTGCCCCCCCACCGAGTCCCGCATCCACCACCAGGGTAGCGCGGTTGCAACCTCCTGCGGTGAACGTCGGTTGGGCCGTCTTTTAAAGACATTTTTTTGTTAATGTTGAGACATTTTGGAAGAGTTTTTTTTTGCACCGTTGCAATGAAGCTCGGTGGGGTGTGGGGCGGGCGGATGTTTCTCGGGCGCCATGTCGACGGCGGAGGAGGCTTTGGAGGGTATTTGTCAGCATCGGGGTTAAATGAGTGAATTGAGTTGGTGACATTTTTTGAGACTTGTATAATTTAACATGTCGCCCCTTTTGTTTGGATATAAAAAAACCCTCACTCGCAGCCGACGCTGATGCACCGCGATTGTAAACTACGCGGTTTAATTCGCGCCCCAGCGACTTGGGCTCGATTACCGAGTTTAATGAGCAGGGCCCAGGAGTGATGGTGGTGGATCACGCAGTGGCCTTTGGCGACCCATGGGTAAATCGGGACGCAACATCGGGGGCCGCTGGGGGCTTGGTGCTATAGGGATACAACACCTGGGCCTGCGGAAGGATTGGTGACCGTAGGGAACTACAGCACGACTGGTGGGGAGGGCATTACGTGGGTTTATGACAACATCATATAGACAACACCTGGCATCCGTGAGCTGCCCCAGAGGGCCAGCCACTATCTGCCCCATGGCAGTGCAATTCAGAGTGCAGCCGCCTATAACAAGGCAGCCCTTTGGGTCCTTAAAATATCCCATGTGGAGACAATGGCAGAGCCCCCCCCTGGGCTGCCCTCTTGAGCGATACAACACCTGAACCCTAGGGCTGCACCATATGCCCACTCGGAGACAACCGCCACACGCCCCCCCCTCGCACATGTTACAATAAATACTGCTTTGCGCATGATGCTCAAGAATACGCATTGCTGAGGATCGTCATGCCAACCCACAGTTCGCATAAGCCCCCATACAGGAGCAGTAGCTGGGTTTGTTTAAGGTCTCGTGATGGCACCAATGGCAGATCATGCTTGGATTTGGGGGGGGGGCTCAGTATACCATTTATTTCAGCCCTCATACACAGACACTTGTCAGTTTAGTACGGGTTGTGTGGAGAAACTCGGATTTATGTTTAAATTGGCGGTGTTGCAGTTCCGCAGTGCACCGCACGATGAACCCCAATGAGCCGAGTTGTGAGTCTCGGCCTGGGCTTCGCCTGTTTCAACCTACGCTAGCCAGCGTAGGTTGAAATATGGTCAACATACCCAAATGACTAACACGGCGTGTAGAGGCTTTCTTCGCGCAGTGGTTTGACGAGAATTTTATAGTTTTAATTAAACGTTTTGAACTACCTATGCAAACCTAACTCCACTGCTAATGTAAACGTTTTATTTTTTAAATCCTGTATTCAATGGTTCTTGTAAAATAAATAAAAACATTTAGATTTAAAAGTAGAATAGACAAGTGTGGATTTGATTCCATGAAATCAAGTGAAACAGTGTACAGTCTACCAACTCAACACTTTTTGTGTCTTTGGGTCGACACGTGATTGCACTTTAAAGGGTACAACCAGGGCCCAGAGTTAGCTCCATGATAGGACCACGTAGAGCCTATACCTTGTGGGGTTACCCATAGTGACGCAGCTCCATAATTGGTGAAAACAGGTTTAAAGAAAAAACTGAATACTTATGGTGTTACATGCATTCACCCACAGTTTATGGTCTGCCCCATATGGAGGCAACACTAATGCCCGAGGGCTGCCCCATATGCCCACTGTGGGAAGATACACACGTCCCCTGTAAAATTACTGATTGTTACATGATGGTGATAAATATTCACTTCATTATCTACATTATTGTAAACCCACACTACACTGACAAGATGGTAGCGTGGGAGGAAGAGACTCCCCCCTCCCGCCCCTGGTTTTCCGTATCACAGTGGGCACCATTTACTTTCCCTGCGGTTTTAAATATGAAGTGTAGCTGACAGAAAACAAACGTAATCATTTTGTGCCAGAAATAAGATTATTGTACTTGCATCAGTGAATTTTTTTACCCATAAGGCATCCGCAAATTGGGAAAGAAAACAAATTACATTGTCAATATCATGGGACCTCCTTTGCCAGTACCAAAATATGAGAATAGGTTTTTTCCCATTTTTTCTGGCAACAAAAAAACAACATTTTACAAGGAATCATGTCTGCATTATCCACAATACTTGTGGTGAGAATACTCTGAGTGTTTTTTATTGCATTCTGACCACAAGTATTGTGGTTGATGCATACATGATTAATTGTAAAAGTTTTTTTTGCCAGAAAAAAGGGGAAAAAACCTATCCTAACATTGTCAATAGACGTGATGTTTTTATGTCTGCGCATTGTGATTTTGTATGACTTTGCTAACACAGGGTCCCTGTCCCTATGCTTTAGAATCTGGGGGGGGTGGGCCAATAGGAGCCGTGGCCGATGGCGAGCGAGGAGGTGGTGGAGGCCACACCCTCTGGCGAGGAGGAGCTGGATGGCTTCACTCGGCTGAAGGAAGGGGGACCGCTTACCCAGGGCACGAGACTCGTGGATGATGACCCCACTTCAAGCATACCCAAGAAGCCTGAGGAGTCTGAGGTATGTAGGGAAGCCGCCAGCTCGCTGGGCCGATTTTTGCATTAGTTTTATTTTGTGACTGTTACGTCACCCCACTGAATGTACTGCAGTATCATTTAGATTGACGAATAATATCTCAAGATTCCGTACAAAAAGGAAGGCCTCATTTTAATTATTCTTGCAAGATTTCGGAGGTCTCAGATAGTCGAAGGCCATCGTGGCAGAGAGAGAGAGGAGACAATTTGGTAAAGGTGCAAATAGAGCCTTCAAATAGAAGGGGACTCAGCCATGAATGTAAGTCTCAAGTTTAGACCTCGCAGAACAACATAATGGTCTTCACAATACAGACGACCATGGGGAGCAAGTTCCAGAGAGGAAGCATAAAGAGAGTGACATATTGACAGGACCCCTTTGTTGCACATGAGAAACAAATCAAATAATATGCAGGGAAAAGCAGCCGGGAGAGAGTCCATGAGGATAGGGACAGACATAAGTGATACAGTAAAACCTTGGATTGCGAGTAACTTGGTCTGCGAGTGTTTTGCAAGACGAGCAAAAATGTTAAATAAATATTAATTTAGTAGTACGTATACACTTTGTACTGCCGAGCGTCACGTGATCACAACTGATACAAGTGCTTTGGATTACAAACACGTTTCTGGAACGAATTATGATTGCAATCCAAGGTTTTACTGTATATTGTTTGCTTATTTATGTATTAATATTCCGCACACTAATGCTTAAGATTATTTAGTATTACATAAGGATATTGAACAATGAGGCCTATCATGTAGTTGATGTGTTATTGTATATGGAGCGAGTGGAAGGGTATGAGGAGGGGGAATATAGTTTTGTTTCCAGGTATGAGTGAAAAGTTAAGTGGTTGCATTCTTGATCATTTGGAGATGAGGATTTTTGGCAGCTCATACAGAAGAGTTGTTAGTTAAGTTGACCAAGCTTTGTGTGTAAATTTAGTGCATGTGTAATATTTCTGTATATTCTTTTTACTGTTTGATACTTCCTGCTGAGTAAATGTGAAATTCCCTCCTAACCGATACATGCATTTCATTTTAAAGGATGGTGGCCTGGACCAAGTGCCTCTGGTTTCAGAAGTGGCTCTTGCAGTAAAAGATGGCACTGAATCAGCAGGTGGCACTGTAGTTTCCGAGCCCGCTCACACAAACGCCAATGCCACGATTATGGACAGCGCCGAGGTGATCTCTATCGAGATGTCTCACATGGCCCCCGACATGATGGTGCACGTGATGATCGACGGTGCCTCCGACCAGATTGTCAACATGGCCGCCGACGTCACGGCTCCGGTGGAAGCCACCTCTGTCGACAGCGTTGCTGACGTAACAGTGGCTGACGTGACCGTCGAAGATGTGGAAATGAAGGATGAGACGCTGCCTGACCATGCTGCTACAGATGGTGCCGAGGTGATTGATTTCATGGACACCGCTGCGGTGATGGACGTTGTGGAAGTCACGGAAGGGACGGAGGCAAAAGAGAGTGATGATGCCTTTGCCAATGCCGGATCGCTGAGGGTCCTGAGCGTGGAGACCATGGATACTGCCACATCTGGCATCGGTGAAGTGACGAATGTTTCAGAAACCAATTTTGCCACTGCAGTTGCAGATGATTCTATTGCCAGCAGCGCAGCCCAGCCCAAAGGGAACGATTCTGTACAGGTGATCTCCGCCGAGGGAGGTTTCACAGCCTACGTGGGCACTACAGCAGATACCGACGCCGCTACAAATGAACAGGGGTTCGCAGAAAGAGACACCGGTGATGAAACCAACCCAGCTGAAGTCGGCGCTGTTGTGGAGTCCGTTGACGTTAATGAGCTGAAAGCGGAAACGGCCGACACCACTGATGTCATCGCTGTCATCGTGGGCACAGAGATGACAAACCTGGCTGACGGCAGCAACACCAGTAACGCCGATACTGAAGTGGCAGCGACGACCAGCTCGGGCAATGACTTGATTGAATCATTGGAAGCGGGCGGAGTGGCTGGCGGTGCTACTGTTGTGAGTGTATCCGGACCAGAGGACGTCGCGGTCGTGACAACCATAAGCGTGGCGAGTCCCCTGGATGTGAGCACTAGCGCGGCCAGCGTGACGGACGTGACTTCGGCGGCGCTGCGGGCCCTGCAGGCCGTGGCCTCGCAACACGTGGGTGGTGGGGCGAGCGCCTCCATCTCCGAGGACACGCACATCATCACACTGCACCCAGTGAGCTTGGAAGAGACGGGGGAAGGAGGAGGAACCTCAATTGGAGAGATCACGCTCGTGCAGGTGCAGGCAGGTGAGCGTCAAAGTCTGCAGCTCGGGACCGCATTGCGCACTGGAGGCATTATGATTCGCCCACTTCCCTTCCAGAGATTCCATGCGTTGTTGCGATTCGGAGATGTTTGAATTCAGGAATTCTAATCGTTTTACATTTTGGCAATTGCACGATTCAATTAATGTATAATGAACTTAAGAATTTATATTAGTCAATGGATCAATGCGGCTTTGTACCTCGACTGTCCCCACACACAACAATTCACTTAATGAAATCGTATCGTGAATTTCAGATGGCCTAGACAAGCAAGTCGTTAAACGTGCAGTAGAGAAATGTGCTTGCAGACCTCACCGTAATGAGCGTTAAAAGCATGCGCACCTGTCTTGATAATACTCAACATGTACTTTGTGCATGTGGAGGTGGGGACGCGCCGCAGGCTTCAGGCATCGTGACACAGGTGGTGCCCATGGAGAACCAGGGCCTGCTCACGGAGATGGTCCCCGTGGACCAACAGGGCCTGGTGACTGAGGTGGTACCCGTGGAGAGAGGCATGCTCACCGAGGTGGTGCGCATCGGCGAGGACGGCACAGTGACTGTCACCGACGGGGAGGCGCTCACCGCAGACGGGCTCATGGCAGAGGTGGTGCCGACGGGTGTGTGCCGCACAGGTCATGGCCTTTTCTTGCGTCGCTGAGATACCAAGTTGGCATTTAATGTTGTTAACGTTCTGCATTTTAACGTTACTTAGTCACGTCGCGTGAATGAGTTTGTGTGGTTTGTGTGGCTCGTGTGTGCGGACAGGGGAGGAAGGGATAAACGAGGGAATCATCGCTCAGATCGTGCCGGTGCAGGAGGGGGTCGAGTCTGGTGGTGAGGGAGGCATCAGGTGAGTGCATGCCTCTGCTCACGCCAGCATTTTCCATTGCGACATCAAGGGTGCATTTAAATTATACATTCTAACTCTTATCGTGAAATTCATCGTCTTAGCCATTTACCGTGAGTTTTCTGGTGGTTCATGCAATGTCCTACAACTGAGTCAGCACTGCTGAGGTTGAGTTAGAATTTGGGAAACCAAGCCAGAGTGGGTTCTCAAGTGCAGTGAATTAGTCTTAGCCCGATTTACCAATGACTGGTCAAACATTCATAATGTAAAACTTCAGCTTAACTCAGTTCTGAAGATTGACGTGAGAAGAACACTTTTACAAGGTGTGCCAATAACGTGAATAGATTTGGTAAAGCATTTTCAAAACTGGTTGACTTATCTCATCTCCCACGGCAATACTCTGACAATATGGTGTGCACTGCTGCTACCAGAGTTCCTTATGGAAATGTCTTCGTCTCATAACATGACATTGAAAAGCAACGTCTGATTGGGAGAAAATGTGCGTTTTAACACTTCTTCGATCGTGTCTGCATAGCCACACGCTGCCGCTGCCGGAGGGGGTGCAAGTGGTGAAAGTGGGTCCCAACGGGGAGCTGGAGGTGGAGCGGGCCCCGATGGGCTCGCAGGACGGGAGTGTTGACGGGGACGGCATTGGATTGCTCATCACTGCCCCCGACCCTGAGGAACGCAGCAAGGAGAAGGACCCAGACTACCAGCTTCCCGTAAAGAAGCCTGTGCGGAAAGGGCGCAAGAACAAGCTGCGATACAAGGCAGGGAACCCTGCACGCAAGCAGACATCTCTTTCATGGCCTGCGCAAGGACGTGTCACTAACAGCCTCTTTAATTTAAACTGATTTCATCTGTGTTTCGTGTGGAATTTGAAATCCAACTGACAATACATAACTGATGTTGGTTATTCATTCGATGGCACCAGGAGTTGTTTGATGTACCTCGTTCACACTGCCTGTATAAATATGTAATGGCTAGTGGTTGATTTTGTGAAAGAATTAGCAGCACCTGCCCAGGTTGTTTGAACATGACTAAGCACAGCCCCTTGCCATTTATGTAAGCTGAAGCCAGGTAATATCTGTCGGGTCTGAAATATGTTCGTAAATGCAAAGAATTCAACTGGATATGGTCCTGGTCAACGGTTTCCAATTTTATTGAATCGGGACTTTTGTGGACAGCAGAGGGCAGTGCAGCAAACGCCATTGTACTGTACGTCCTTGCCTAAAAAACACCTGCATTGACCAGCATGACGAAGAATGATCAAATAACCCCTACAACCTGCATGGGTAACCCCTCGTCTAGCAGTGGATTGACCCAAGGTTGCTGTACATGTTATTGAATTGTTACATATCAATTTAGTTTACCCTTTGCATCTGAACCTCGTGGGTTTGGCGGGCACCGAAGGCACATGTCGGCGTGTGAATTTGTACGTGTAACTGCTCCTGTATTAATGTAAGCATGTGTGCGTATGTGTGTTGGCGTGCACATTTCTGTTTTCAGCAAGAGGCGGCCGACGCCGACATCTCGGTGTACGACTTTGAGGAGCAGGAGGAAGGGCGGCTGGTGAGCAGCCAGGACGTCGGCGTGGAGAAGGCTATCGCACCCAAGCCACCCAAGCCCACGCGCATTAAGAAGAAAGGTTTGCAACGCTTACACCCGACTTCTGCATGGATGGATTATGCCTCGCATCCAACTGGCCAGCAGACAGTATGACGCAGGGTATAAATAGCCTCTGATGGACTGGGAATAAAACATTTCTGCTGATATGCAAAAATTCATAGCTCAAAAGGCTATTTTGATATTATCGATATCTGCTTTGAATATTGTCTGTAAGAATAGGTTATTTGTCATTGAAGTAAATGATATTAGATTGACTTACTGAACATACTAAACAAAACTCTACATGAGATCAAAACAGATAAACGATTCAAAGAATTTTAAGTAAAACCAAAAAAAGTTCAAATGTTGAATTGAATCGTCACTGAGCAGATGAAACCCGCTTGGAGAGGGATGTATCGATAGATGCGGACTCGGCAACACATGTTGTCATCACTGTGTGTCCAGGAGCCAAAAAGACCTTCCAATGCGAGCTGTGTAGCTACACATGCCCACGCCGCTCCAACCTGGATCGGCACATGAAGAGCCACACGGACGAGCGGCCACACTGCTGCCACCTGTGCGACCGCGCCTTCCGCACTGTCACGCTGCTGCGCAACCATGTCAACACGCACACCGGTACGTGCGAGCACAGGCACGCACTCGCGCACGGTCACGGCCACGCTGGGCCATCCGCCCACACACCGGTGTGACCATGTGAGCGCACGAGCGTTGATGAGATGTTGCCGCTCCCCGGTGCAATGTCTGCGTGTGTGCGCTGGTCGACTGCAGGCACAAAGCCGCACAAGTGCATGGAGTGCGACATGGCGTTTGTGACGAGCGGGGAGCTGGTGCGCCACCGCCGCTACCGGCACACCCACGAGAAGCCCTTCAAGTGCTCCATGTGTGACTACGCCAGCGTGGAGGTAGAGCCCGCTGCATGTGTCCCCTTAACCGGGGACAGTGCCCTAAGTATAATGTATCTGGGCAAAAGTTAATTTATTTAATTTCTAGACTAAGACACATGAGTGACCCTCCAGAATAGCTCCATTCTATTCTGATTATGCATTCCCATTTCAATTCGATCCATTGTCATGATTCACGATCCCGATTCGATTCAAGAACATACCTACGGCTCTGGAGCTGCATGCGGATTTTTAAGGACTGCTTCGTAATGTTATTTATTAAGGACCATCTCATTCACATGCATTGCGGCTCTTGAAATATTTTATTTTACCAAATTTGAAAAAAAATGCTTTTCTTGTTCTTTTGGTTGCTTACCCCAGGGCCATATGAATTAAATATAATCGATTCTGATATGCACGATCGTATGCATGTGTTTTGAGCATAATAATCTTTTCGATGTACAGTAAAACCTCGTTATTTCGGTATTTGATCATTCGTAATTGAGGATAAATCTGCATGGGTGCGCTTCGGCATATTTACAGTATTAGTCGAATTGCCATACTGAATGGTCCAATTTTGGCATACACGTGGAGCGATGCCGCACTCCACAACCAAAACAATGACTCGGTCTAGTAGTGGCGCGCGTTGTGAGTGTGAGTGCAGACCTGTTGCTTTGGACTTTACCTTGTTTATGTGCAAGCCAACCCTCTCAGAAATGGATAGAATTGATGCAGGGTGTGTGTCAATGCGTATGGTGTGTGAAGAGTTTGGAAAAAAAATTCGATATTTTTTGGGGGCAGGAGGCACTGGGGAGTACCATTTGTACATAATTTGGAATATTGGATCATTTAGCAAGGCTAGAGCCCCATATGTGTCGAATCAACAAATGTTTACTGTATCATGAAATTATGTATCTTTGCATGACCCCGTAATGGCTAGACTGCTGTACTGCCTGCCCTCCCTTGTTGCCGCAGGTGAGCAAATTGAAGCGCCACATCCGGTCGCACACAGGGGAGCGTCCATTCCAGTGCGGTCTGTGTAGCTACGCCAGCAGGGACACCTACAAGCTCAAGCGCCACATGAGGACTCATTCCGGTACGGGCGCTCACGCCCACCCTCCTGGGGAGACGTGGCAGCTGCCAACTCTAATGTGACTGCCTTCCACAATAATATCAATGCTTTCCTCGGAAAATGTGGGTGCAGTTACTTCCGATTGTTTCTATCACAGTTTATTTTTACAGGTTATCCAATTAGAAGTATGAGAAATTATTCTATTTACATAAACTTTGTAATATAATCTTATTAACTATATTATTCACTGTGTCCTAAGTGAATTGAAAACGGTTAAGGACATGTACATATTCTGCTCTTGAGCGGGTACTTGTATTTCAGGGATATGTAATGTTATATCTGTGCTGTAGATTTTTAAACCCTTGAACGTGCACTTTTTCATTGAATAATATCCTGGTGAGGTTTATAATCAAATTGGGATTACTTTATGTGCATTTGACCCGGTTGGGGTTCACAAAAATAATTTAAGAAGCAGACGTGAATGTTGTCGAGGAGGAAGGCCTTACTGAATTAACAGTGCAACGGTTGGTCATGCGTTCGTGCGTGCAGGCGAGAAGCCCTACGAGTGCCACGTGTGCCACGCGCGCTTCACTCAGAGCGGCACCATGAAGATGCACGTACTGCAGAAGCACACGGACAACGTACCCAAGTACCACTGCCCGCACTGTGACGCCGTCATTGCGCGCAAGAGTGACCTCGGTTAGAAACTACCGCACCGCAGTCACGCACCACACGCTGCCTATGGCTATCGCCAAATCATCCGAAGTGCCCCCACTTGCCAGGTCATAAGGTGGGTTGAGCTTGGTACATAGGTGAATGGGAGACTGGCAGTTGTTGTAGGCTTTGGCAGCGAGATGTTGTGGAGATGGCGATGTTGTGGTCACCCCCTCTTATGCTTCAACTTTCTCCAGGAAATCCAGTTTCCTCCCACATGGGAAATACTCACGAATGAATTTGAACAAATATCCCAATTGCAAGAACCATTGAGGCTTTTCTGGGTAAATAAATGTTAAAGTTTTTTTTTTTACCAGCTCAGTGTGGGTGCCTCTCCCCCCCCATTAAAAAACGTAGGAGCATGCTGAGCGATGCAGTACGCTGAAACGAGGGGTCGTAATGCCTCCTGCTGTGACAATCGTGTTTGGTGGTTATTTCTGCTGTTCCCTTTTGTTATTACATTTTATCATTACTCTTGTTTACCCAGGAAAGCCTCACTGAGTCTCAAGACTTTTTCAGGATGGCCATGCCAAGTGTTTTTGTTTCGCAGTATGGGCGATGTTAATATGTGTAATGTAGATATGCGATGCGTATGTATGTTGAACTTCGTACGTAGCTAACTGTGCTAATCGGTTAGCTAAGTAATTTGCAGATAATTTTTCAGTATTGGGATGCTTTCGTCAATACCAGTAACATTGTAACCCAGAAGAAAGCCATGCGAAACAGGGGGAGAACATATGAACTCCACAGAGAAAAGCACCCGAGTTGGGAATCGAACCTTGGTGTGAGGCCACGGGTGTTATCACCGCGGCCATGCCTGTCATTCTGTTGATTAAATTGTTGTGATGACAATAACTTATTCCTGTCCCAACCCTGGGCTCCCATTCAAAACCCTCGCCATCCCTTTAGGTGTTCACCTCCGCAAGCAGCACGCAGTGCTTGAACGCGAGCTGAGGTGCCGTTACTGTCGCGCCATCTTCCACGAGCGCTACGCCCTCATGCAGCACCAGCGCACGCACCGCAACGAGAAGCGCTTCAAGTGTGATCAGTGCGAGTACGCCTGCAAGCAGGTGAATGCCACCACACCACACCCCAACCTCCCCCCCCCCCATCCCACACATCGCCGTTACTCTGTTTCGGCACGCAGCTCACGCTTGCGGCGGTGTCACAGCAGGGGCATTATTAGCCCCTAGTCAAGTGGTCGGCAACCAAAATAATAAGAGGAGACATTTTTGGGGGCATTTGCTAAAAGAAATAGCCGTAATGCTTGGAAATATGACAGTCCTTAATAAATAACGTTACAAAACAGTCCTTAAAAGCCGAATTCGGCTCTTCTAGAGCACAGGTTGCCAACCGTTGCCCACCTCTCAGCCTAGCGAAGGCATTCTAACCTTATACCACGTGTGCGTGCTGGTGCGGTCTGTGTGGTGTCTGCTGGTGCTTGCGTCTGACGACTAGGAGCGACACATGATCATGCACAAACGCGTGCACACCGGGGAGAAGCCATTCGAGTGTACGCTCTGCGACAAGACCTTCCGCCAGAAGCAGCTCCTCGACTTCCACTTCAAACGCTACCACGACCCCAGCTTTGTGCCCACCACTTATGAGTGCAGCAAATGCCACCGCAACTTTACTCGCAGGGTGAGTGGGCAAATGGAACGTGTGCGCTGCCACAGCTGGGTCAGCCTCGCTGTTGCAGATTGGCCCTCTTTGAAGCTGCATTGTCTCAGTCTCCTGTGTGTGTGTATATGTCTTGTATACCTGAGGTTGCTGTTGGTTACTTGGCGTGGTGAATGATGCCGACTAACCTGACCCCATGGCTTGCGTTTGCGCAGAGCACGATGATGAAGCACTTTGACATGTGCGATGGCGAGCTGGAAAGTGGCGAGCAGAACGGCAAGGCTCGGCGCGGACGCCGCCGGGGGCGCAAGCGCAAGATGCAGTCTCGCAAGCACGGCTCGTCGAGCGGTTAGATGCCTCGCACTGCCACGTAATGGGGTCAGGCGGATTATTAATGCCCTGGGATTTGTGTGCCCCTGCGTATTATACCTCTAAGTTTATATATTCACCTTAATGCCTCTTCCCAGCGGATGTTAGTGCTGCGCTTTACTCTTGACGTTCCTCTCGCCACTTGTAAATCAGAGTCGGATGAAATGCCCACGGACGAGGATGAGGAAGAGGAGGAGCTGAATGAGGAGAGTGTGGAAGTAGCGGATGAGGAAGTGGAGGAGCCAGAGCCTCCCCCCATGAAGCGGCGCCGTGGCCGCCCTCCCAAGGCCAAGCCAGGCCGCCCCGCCAAGAAGGTGGCTGGCTCAGGTGAGTGAGTGAGCGGGGCTCTCGGAGCGATCGATGGCCTGTGGCGAGGGCTAGCGGGCACTGATCAACCACAAGTTGAATCTCCTCCTCTGAGATGGTGACCTCCACAGGCATGATGCACTGCCTTGATGAAAGTGCTTGTGGGCATATCTCTCAGGTTTGCCCCTTGCCCTCATTGTAGTCGCACAATGTGTTTCGTGTCCACTAACCTGTGTCAATCCAGTGGTGCTTATATTCTGTGTAAAAGTCTATGCATTTTGGCCAATTGAACAAATATAACACTGCATCTTGCAGGCATTTTTGGCACGTAGTAAAGAATAATTGAAAATTGCAGTGTTGTGCTGACTACACCCTAGTCCTGGTTGAAAAAGAGCTTCAAGGTTGATCGAATTTATCCAGTATAAATAAAGATTCTGATTTTGTAATGGCTCACAGAATGATTTCCTATGGGGACCAGTCTATTTTTTGCACCGTTTGAAGTGTATATTTGTTTCAGCAGAGATCAAGACGGAGCCAAAGACGGAGCCCACAGACTTGGACTCCACTATAGACAGTGTGGCCTGCGGCATCATTGAGATCATCCCGGTGACGGTGGGCGGCCCCGATGGGCCTGATGACGACGAGGAGGAGGAGGAGGAAGAGGAGGAGGCGGCAGAGGGCGAGGAGGGGGGTGAGGAGGAAGAACAGGAAGAAGAAGAAGAGGAGGAGGGGGGCGAGAAAGAGCATGTGGTGGTGTTGGCTGTTGAGACGGCGGCAGACGAGGGGCCCAAAAACGACATCACACCCGAGATGATCCTGAGCATGATGGACCAATGAGTGGTCTCGCATCGCAGCGGGTAAACTAACTAAACTCCACTCTTGATTTATATGCCCAACCATCCCGGGCTTCCCACTGAGGTTTGAGAAAAGTGTGTCCAACCAGAAGTTGGTGAAATTAAACTTTTTTTCCATGCAATTCACGTGACATGCGCCCGTTGGGCATGTGTGATGGGGGGGGGGAACTCTTGGAAAGCCTGGGCCGGCAGGATGCGCGAATGAAAGTGGGTGTTTAATTGGCTCAGTGGGGCGGGGGGGGCTCACAGCCCGAGTGGTTTCTCGTGACATGGACGAGATCGCGTGCAAAATCAAATGCAGAGTTCGACCGTGGCCGTCGCCTGCGGGCATTGTATTTTTCACCTAGCGGATCTTTAATTTGTGTAATGTTATTTCTTTGGGAAAATGTTATGTTTTTTAGGCGTCGTGCGGAAACTTAACGTAGCGTTGGTACTTTTGCAGCCTTGGTGTATTCACGAAGGGAAGAGGTGTTTCTGCCTTGAGAAGACTGTTTCACGGCGAGGGCTTGTGTTACGCATCCCGTTCGTTACCCACAACCTTTTCCAACACCCTTTCCTTACTGTAGAACATCGCTGATTTACATTTAGCTTTCACACCGTCCATTGCTGTTAGATGTTGGGCACAGCTCTGATGGGTTTTTTTAAATTCTGCACAAGTTTGAGATTGGTAAAGGGAGGTGCCTGTAATTTTGGCCATAACATGTGTTTTGTTCCAAACAGCAAAATGATGGTTTGTGTTGTTTAAGGTCGTGGTTTAGCTATGATTTTCTAATATTCAATGACAGTACTGAGTTTATAGTTAAATGCTTAATTGTTAGTATTTTTCTTTATTTGCCCATAATGACCGCTATAAAAAAGATTCAACACATTGTACTAGAAAGTGGTGAGCAGTCAAGGATCTGAGTTTAGAATAATGTAATGAAGATAGTGGTTTTAATAACGGAGCATAGTTTTGATGGGAAGCCTCACTTTTCAAATGTAATAAGTGTTAATTGATTCTGAACGAATAGCTGATTAATCTCAGAGTAGAAGTATGCAAAAGAAAATGATAATCGATACGAAGCGTAGTTTGTGTTGTTTGAATCTGAACAGTCACATTGTCGCATTTTTATTACTCTGAAATCTTTTTAAGGCAGGTGCTTTTTTACCTTTTTCGCTTACTTTTCCATTTTATAATATAAAAAAAATGTTAAAAACATTTCCGGTGCATGGTGTCACCTTGTACATGATTCGACACAGACCCTGATGCTGGTAGGCAGTGCCGAAGCAATATTACAGGCCGTTTTCGACAACCAAACGCTTTTGGTTTATTCTTTGCTCTGAAGTGCTGCCCCCCTCCACCTGCCCGCCCCCCCCCTCCACCTGCCCGCCCCCCCCCCCAAGCTGTCCTGGACTGGTTCATCGATATGCCGAGGACTGACTTGATGGTGGTTGCGCATGTGTATTTTCATGGAATTATTTGATTTTAAGCTCCACATTGTGCATTGAAAATAACCTGTGTGCTGGGTTGCTTGACTGCAGGATGCAGTCGTTAGGTCCAATGTGAATTGCATGGAAAAAACGTAAATTTGGTCACACTTGGGGTGGTACCCTAAGGGAGCAATCCTGCAAAGCTGAAGT
Source organism: Petromyzon marinus (assembly GCF_048934315.1). Taxonomy (NCBI): domain Eukaryota; kingdom Metazoa; phylum Chordata; class Hyperoartia; order Petromyzontiformes; family Petromyzontidae; genus Petromyzon; species Petromyzon marinus. Next base: position 3,166,415 of record NC_133729.1, on the reverse strand, counting down.
GCTATTTTTTCTGGGTAGTGTGGAGTTTATATGGATGGGTGTTTGGCATGGATTGGTGGTGGGGTGGAGATAGGGTGGTGGTGTACGATGCCGTCACACGGCACGGTGGCCCCGGCGCAGGGCAAAGGGCCTGCATTGTGTGGAACTCGTTGGGTCTCAAGTCGCGTAGGAACAATGTGAAGCCGTGAGCCAGCTGTGCTGTTCAGACTTGAGTTGGAAATCCGTCGGGCTAGGACAACACTCTTTTGTATGTAACTTGTTCAGAAATGACCACTGTATGCAGGTTTTCAATAAACAGGTCACAAGTATATCAACAGCTGTTTGTTCTCATTTAATCTGCGGGAAAAAAGGGAAAGGTTGGTGAGAACAGCAGGTGGCATTCCGCCATCACCATATTATACTGCCTTTTGAGTTATAATTCACGTAAGCGTCTCTAAATGTGTACACATTTAGAAGGCTGAAAAAAGCAAGGCTTGCATATTTGGAGTGGGGACGTGGCCTCGAGATAGTGTGTTCGCCGCCTGTTGCAATGTTTGAATCCGGCAAGGTCGCTCTGGTTTGTATTGCGGATGTATTCGCCGTACGAATGCACGCCGTTCATGTGACAGTGGACAGTGAATATCCTATAATATTCTAAATTAGTAGGCCATCGTGTGCAGGTTAATTTTTAAACACCGGATAATGTTTGATCATAACGTTAGCACAATTGGCTTTGCCTAAAAGACATCACGGAATATTTAACATCTACCGTGAGTATTTTACGGCTAGTACACCCACAGTAATTAGGGGCCGCCCATAAATGACGTCACGCACCTAGAGGGGGGGGGGCGGGTCAGACATTTGTGACGACATGTGACGAGGGGGGGGGGTTTGAGAAGTGTGACGTCACATAAAAATGCGCAACTTTAAATAAATATAGACAACACGTTATACTGAATGAAGTAGACTTTTTAATAAATGTTTTCTCCTACAACATCAGAGTGCAGCGCCACATTAAATACGCACTACAATGACAATAGCTTAAAGCGATTTGAAGCATGTGTTTTTTTTGGGGGGGGGGGTGGCAGAGCTTTGTGACGTCATATTTGAGGGGGGGGGGTCTGATGGGCCATGTTACCACTCGCAGAGTGATGTCGGGCGAGATGCGAGTTGAGTGTTGCGTGAGTCCATGGGCGATTCTGAGGCATGTGAAGACGAACCTATAGTTAATTTTGTACAGCGGTCGAGTAGACAAAATGTGTTTTGTGTAGTGACAATTTAACCGAGTTACGCCGTGTGAATTTTGGAATCTTCACGGTCGATGCGCAACAATTAACACGACCACCTCGATGAGCACGGTTGGCTATGTACGGTGCGAAAGAAGTTCAACAGTGTAAACATACATAGTCCGCATGGCTGTGTTGTTGTGTCGCTGCTAATCATTTGCAACAATGATAATACTGCACTGTACGCAGAATCATAAACAATAATTGAATACACTTCAAATTTACAACTCCGACGCCTACATCACCACTGCGTGTCCGCTGTGACACGTGGATGACACGTGGATGAAACATGGACATTGGCAAGGAAAGGGGCCGTCCATAAATGACGTCACGCGATTTTGCACAATTTTTGACCCCCCCCCCCCCATCGCACACGGCGTCACAAAAAGTCAGACCCCCCTCAAATATGACGTCACAAAACTCTGCCCCCCCCCCCCCAAAAATAATTCTTCAAATCTCTTTAAACTATTGTCATTGTAGTGCGTATTTAATGTGGCGCTGCACTCTGATGTTGCAGGAGAAAACATTGAAAAGTCTATTTAATTAAGTAGAACGTGTTGTCCATATTTATTTAAAGTTGCGCATTTTGATGTGACGTCACATTTCTCAAACACCCCCCCCCCTCATCACACATCGTGTGGAAAGCATTTCAATAAACATGAAACGTTGGTCCAACGATTCTAACTACGTCCGAACGCTGCGCCTTTACCGGCATGGAAAGGTGCACGGTTTGCATCAGCGGCGGAGCAAGGATTTTGACTTTGGGGGGGCTGACTTCAATATTCTGAGATATCCAGTGTTTATGTTTACCAATGGGCCCCACAAATGTATAAAACAAATTTTATTGGATTTGAACGCGGAGTTTATTAATAGGTCGGAGCCGCTGATGTGGTTGATACGTTCGATAAGTTCGAAAGGCTGCCGCTCAAGCAGCCTACAGGGCAGCACAAGGTGGCAGCCTGCAGGGCAGCACGAGGTGGCAGCCTGCAGGGCAGCACGAGGTGGCAGCCTGCAGGGCAGCACAAGGTGGCAGCACAAGGTGGCAGCCTGCAGGGCAGCACGAGGTGGCAGCCTGCAGGGCAGCCTGCAGGGCAGCCTGCAGGGCAGCACAAGGTGGCAGCCTGCAGGGCAGCACAAGGTGGCAGCACAAGGTGGCAGCCTGCAGGGCAGCACAAGGTGGCAGCACAAGGTGGCAGCCTGCAGGGCAGCACAAGGTGGCAGCACAAGGTGGCAGCCTGCAGGGCAGCACAAGGTGGCAGCACAAGGTGGCAGCCTGCAGGGCAGCACAAGGTGGCAGCACAAGGTGGCAGCCTGCAGGGCAGCACAAGGTAGCAGCCTGCAGGGCAGCGCACAAGGTGGCAGCCTGCAGGGCAGCACGAGGTGGTAGCCTGCAGGGCAGCCCAAGGTGACAGCCTGCAGGGCAGCACAAGGTGACAGCCTGCAGGGCAGCACACGAGGTGGCAGCCTGCAGGGCAGCACACGAGGTGGCAGCCTGCAGGGCAGCACACGAGGTGGCAGCCTGCACCATTTTGCAGCAGCCGGATATCCGGTTATCCCGATTACCGACTTTCCCAAAATTTCAGGGGGGGCTAAGCCCCCCCCAGCCCCCCCCCCCTGTGGCTCCGCCCCTGGTTGGCATTACGCTGAGAGACGGGAAGTGGAACGCGTGGATCAGATAAGATATGCCAGTTGCGGATATTGATAATAATTACGAATCGTGAGCTTAGGCCGGACATGGTCAAAGGCTATTGCGAGCTCCCTCCGATTAGCACGGTTGGCTACGTACGGTGGGAAACAGTTTCAGTTCAGTTTAATTTATTTGGTATAGCCCTGTGAGCTATTCGGCTCTTTAATCGGGTGCAACCGCAACAAACAAAAATATGAACAAGAAAACAAAGTCTTCCAGAAAAAGCGCCGTATGTCAATGCTGTGTGCAAAAATCCCAGTGGGATGCAAGTCAAACAATAACAACCATAAGACAATTTAGATTAAAGTTATCAGACCAACTCCGTACTACAACAAACAAATATGGCTAAACCAAAACGTTGTCGAAATGACTAAAATAAAGTTATAAAAACAATGTAACAGTGATCATTTACAATAAACGATATACATAGTATGCACTACCAAACTTTGCAGCCATAGCTGGCTGCATGAGTCACTCCATAACAGCAGGAGTATCAGTAGGAATATCAACATTTTCCAATGCACCTTTAAGATCAGCACACTATAATCAAAACTCAAGATCATACTTTGCAGCAGTCATCCGGAACGATACATTTGATTTCAGGCCACTGAATAGCAGTGGCAGCTAGGGGTGTACAACTCCTTTAGAGCAGTTTTGAGTGAAGATCTCACAGGTAGTGATCCAAGTTGCAGTTTATTGGCGATAGCATTCCAGACCCTGGGGGCATCAATAGCAAAGGCCCTTCCTCCAGTATTTGTACGGCAATAAGGAATGTGAAGCTGGTAAATGAGCGAAGACCTTAGGTCACATTTCGATTTAAAGCTTTCGTGACTGCAAGGATTCATTTTCTTTGGTTCTTTCGGTAAAGTCACGTAGAATGAGAATAAAATAATAAAATAACAATGAAATTTTCACGACGTTTCGGCCACAACGCAAGCGGCCGTCTTCTGGTGAAAGGTACAGAACTGTCGGGACGACAGAGCTTCAATGAACGATGTTAAGATTCGTAGCGACTTTTAAGCTGGTTGGGAGAAGTGAGGGGCCTTGACAAAGGGGTTTACATATCAAATAGCTGAGGGATTAGCTTGTGACTGGTCACGGAAAAGGCTATGTTAAAGTCAAAACCTACACATCCACAGAGGCAACTAGTAATTTAGCATTGAAATAGCTAAGGGATTAGCTTGTGCAAATAGCTGAGGGATTAGCTTGTGACTGGTCACGGAAATGGCTATGTTAAAGTCAAAACCTACACATCCACAGAGGCAACTAGTAATTTAGCATTGAAATAGCTAAAGGATTAGCTTGTGACTGGTCACATAAATAGATGTTAAAGTCAAGGCCTACACATCCACAGAGCTTCAATGAACGTTGTTAAGATTCGTAGCGACTTTTAAGCTGGTCACATTTGTTCTTCGAAACAGAAAGGAGAACCAGCAGGTAGTCTGCGGATTTTTATGTAAGTACATCGTGAATAATTAAGATAATAAACAAGTTCAACATGCGTCGCCAGCATTGGCCACTGTAGTAACATCCATTATTGTGCTGTACTTGTGCTCCAGTGTCGACATAACATCTTCCAATGCCAAACGAATTTTGTTCAGAGCTAGCTTAGCCCTGATCTCTGAGAGAATTAGACTGCTCCGCACTGGACTGGATCATGTAGACAAGACACTCTTGAAATCACACTTAACATTAACGGAATAAATGTCTACATCTGATTGGGAAGATGTAGGTAACATGACCGCTTTATCAGCCGCTACAATGTCAGCTAAATGTAAAGATAACCTGATTTCCAAGTTCAACCTCCTTTCCAAGTAGAAACCAGATCCATACATTAAAAAGTTAGACGTTGACAAGGTTGTTATTAATCTGTGTAATAGCACAATTTCCGATGGTCTAAAGGCGGTTTTGGCTAAAGGATTGAACTTCGCAGTCACCCCCAAACACATACCAGTGGATGACATTGCTCAGGTCGATGTAGCTCTTAAGGGTTTGGGACACATCGCTGCAGACGTGACCAAGATCTAAAATCGCTGCAACCCTCAAAAGCGCTAAGATACCAGTCAGCAACATCAGTAGTAAGGAGGAGCGCTTTGAGTTATCTCAATTAAAAAAGAGGGAAGATATCGTCATCCTCTCAGCCGACAAGGGCAATGCCACGGTCATCATGGATAAAAAACGTGTACAATAACAAATTTCAGGACATATTTTATGATGGTAGCTCACTAAAATTAAACGAGATCCCACCAACTGTCTCGTTACAAAAACGAACAGTATCATCACTGATTCAGCTTCATTCATTGAACAGACAAAACGGTTTTCCTTAAAACCTTCTGCTGCTAGACCACCCAGACTATATGGATTGGCTTACCCACATTCAAATTGGCCCGATAACTGTCTGAGATCTTGCAGCCATTCACTGGGAAGTGTATAGTGTATAGTAGTGTATAGGATGACCATTGATATTTATAAGGGGTACGGGGTGACCAATAAGGTCTGTAATAAGGGGCCGTACATAAATGACGTTACGCACCTGGGGGGGGGGTCAGACATTTGTGACGATGTGTGACGAGGGGGGTGGGGGGTTGAGAAATGTGACGCCACATAAAAATGCGCAACTTTAAATAATATAGACAACACGTTCTACTTAATTAAATAGACTTTTTAATAAATGTTTTCTCCTACAACATCGGAGTGCAGCGCCACATTAAATACGCACTACAATGACAACAGTTTAACAGCATACATTAAAACAAATTCGTCTCCCCCCTCCTCTTTTCAGAACATAGATGGACTAGTCCTTCTAAATAAACTGCCAATCGCTGCGCGTGGCGCTGACGGTTTTTTTTATAAATAAATACACCGTTTAAAAATAAATAAATTTATGCAAACCGACACACCTGATGACGACCGTTTGTGTTATGGTCGAAACGTCGTGAGAATTGTTATTGTTATATATATTTAATTATTTTATTGTTTCCCTTCAACGTGACTTTACCGAAAGAACTAATAATATTATTTGAAGCATGTTTTATACATTTTTTGGGGGGGGGGGCAGAGCTTTGTGACGTCATATTTGAGGAAGGGGGGTCTGACTTTTTATGACGCCGTGTGACGAAGGGCGGGGGGGTCAAAAATCGTACAAAATCGCGTGACGTCATTTATGGACGGCCCCTAAAGTAGGAATTGATAACGGGTTGACGGGTGTGGGCAGATGCAGTGTGCCATCCTCTCCGCCAGGCGGTGCTCGAGTCACGGCTGTGCTCATCTTAAAGGTGCATTGAAAAATTTGATACGCCGACCGATGCTTCTATTATTGTGGAATAACTCATGCTCTAGGATTTGGTGTTACATGTTATTATTTACGTAGTTTATTGTAAAAAAAAAATTCGGTCACAGTCCCTGTGATCACTGTCACGTTGCAATTATGTCTTTCTTTTTTGGTGATTTTCGAAAACGTTTTTTGGTTTGGACATGTTTGTTTTGTTGTAGTACGGAGTTAGACTGATGGCCTTAATCTAAGTTTTCTTGTGGTTATTGTTGTTGTTTGACTTGCATCCCACTGGGATTTTTTTGCACACAGCGTTGGTGTACACGGTGCTTTTTTCAGGAATATTTTGCTGTTTTTTTTTCCATGGATTTTCTGTTTGCACAGTCACATAGTCACTTTAAGATGTTTTTCTTGTTCGTGTTCGTGTTTTTGTTTTTTGTTTGTCGTGGTTGCACCCGATTCAAGAGCCGAATGGCTCACAGGGCTATACCAAAATAAATAAACTGAAAAATAAAACTGAAAACTGTCTGCATCCCCCACGGCGTGTTTGGGGCCGTCCATAAATGACGTCACGCGATTTTGGACGATTTTTGAACCCCCCCCGCCTCGTTACATGGCGTCACAAAGTGTCAGACCCCCCCCCCCTAAAATATGACGTCACAAAGCTCTGCCCCCCTTCCCCCCCAAAAATTATAAAACATGCTTCAAATCGCTTTAAAATATTGTCATTGTAGTGCGTAATTAATGTGGCGCTGCACTCTGATGTTGTAGGAGAAAACATTTATTTAATAAATTCAATTCAGTAGAACGTGTTGTCTATATTTATTTAAATTTGCGCATTTTGATGTGACGTCACATTTCTCAAACCCCCCCCCTCCCCCTTCATCGTCACACATCGTCACAAATGTCTGACCCCCCCCCCCGCCGCCCCTAAGTGCGTGACGTCATTTATGGACGGTCCCTTATACAGTCGTAGCGACTCACAGCTCTCCCACGTGTTGGTGTGCAGCACTGTATCCATACACAACGGTGGGGGGTGCAGGGGCGGGTGCAGGGTGGAGGGGCGGGGAAAGTGGGCGGAGGGGCGGGGAAAGTGGGCGGGGCGGGTGACGTCATCACCAAAGCACGTGTGCAGCCCCGGGGCGGCACCACAACTCAGGCGCTGGGGGACTCGGGGGCGTCCCGTTACTCCGTCGCGTTATAACCCCTCGCGTTGCCATCGTTACTCGCGGTGCTCACTCAGGCGGGGTGGGGGGCGGGCGACCAGACCCCGAGCAGGACTCTACGGGACTCCTGGGGAGGGGGGGGGTCCCTCACTCGTCGTCTCCTGGAACCAGAGACGGGACCGAGGGGGACCATGGCTGAGGAGGAAAGCGCAACATCAGGTGAGGAGGGCTCGTGGTGAGGATGGGTGAGTTGGTGAGGAGCTTTGTGGTGAGTGTGTGTGGTGAGGATGGGTGAGGAGCTATATGGTGAGTGTGTGTGGTGGGGATGGGTGAGGAGCTATATGGTGAGTGTGTGTGGTGAGGATGGGTGAGGAGCTTTATGGTCAGTGTGTGTGGTGAGGATGGGTGAGGAGCTATATGGTGAGTGTGTGTGGTGAGGATGGGTGAGGAGCTATATGGTGAGTGTGTGTGGTGAGGATGGGTGAGGAGCTATATAGTGAGTGTGTGTGGTGAGGGTGGGTGAGGAGCTATATGGTGAGTGTTTGTGATGAGGATGGGTGAGGAGCTATATGGTGAGTGTGTGTGGTGAGGATGGGTGAGGAGCTATATGGTGAGTGTGTGTGGTGAGGATTGGTGAGGACCTCTATGGTGAGTGTGTGTGGTGAGGATGGGTGATGAGCTTTATGGTGAGTGTGTGTGGTGAGGATGGGTGAGGAGCTTTATGGTGAGTGTGTGTGGTGAGGATGGGTGAGGAGCTATATGGTGAGTGTGTGTGGTGAGGATGGGTGAGGAGCTTTATGGTGAGTGTGTGTGGTGAGGATGGGTGAGGAGCTTTATGGTGAGTGTTTGTGATGAGGATGGGTGAGGAGGTATATGGTGAGTGTGTGTGGTGAGGATGGGTGAGGAGCTATATGGTGAGTGTGTGTGGTGAGGATTGGTGAGGACCTCTATGGTGAGTGTGTGTGGTGAGGATGGGTGATGAGCTTTATGGTGAGTGTGTGTGGTGAGGATGGGTGAGGAGCTTTATGGTGAGTGTGTGTGGTGAGGATGGGTGAGGAGCTTTATGGTGAGTGTGTGTGGTGAGGATGGGTGAGGAGCTTTATGGTGAGTGTGTGTGGTGAGGATGGGTGAGGAGCTATATGGTGAGTGTGTGTGGTGAGGATGGGTGAGGAGCTTTATGGTGAGTGTGTGTGTGGTGGGGATGGGTGAGGAGCTATATGGTGAGTGTGTGTGATGAGGATGGGTGAGCTATGAGGGCTCCGGTGGGGGTTGGTGGTGAGGATGGGTGAGCTGTGAAGAGCTCTATGGTGAGTGTGTGTGGTGAGGATGGGTGAGGAGCTCTATGGTGAGTGTGTGTGGTGAGGATGGGTGAGCTGTGAGGAGTTCTATGGCGAAGTGGTGTGGTGAGGATGGGTGAGCTGTGAGGAGCTCTATGGTGAAGTGGTGTGGTGAGGATGGGTGAGCTGGTGAGGAACTCTATGGTGAAGTGGTGTGGTGAGGATGGGTGAGCTGGTGAAGGGCTGTGAAAAATAGTTTTTTAGTTAATCGGATTCCTCCAGTATAAATACATTTTCGGAAAAAAATATTCTGATTCTGAACTGGTTATGGTGTTTCTGTGGTGAGGCATTTTGACTCTGGCTGGTGAGCTGGTGAGAGAGAGAGAGAGGTGGTGGTGGATGCTGTGTCATTGTAGGGCTGTGGGTGCTGGCACTCTGAGCTGCAGGTCTGGGTTCGATCCCTGCACAGGATGGCCAATGTCTCAAGTTTGCTCCTGTGGCATTACTGTACCGGTATCCCTCAATTTACAAAAGGGATTCCTTTTTTAATAACCACACGTCCAATTTTTTTTTTAGTAAATCGGAACGGCTTTTCCTATGAACGTAATACTAAAAATGAGAGATGTGTTTCGCACACTCTTTTCAGCTCCTAACCTAAAGATATAATACTGTACGTTTATATAACTTTTCACAATACAAGTACAAAATAATAATACAGAAAGTAAATATTAAAACGATTGGCTCACAATTCACTTGAAACAACAATATTTAACTCCCATGTGCGAGGGCAAAACACTCGATCCCACACAGACGGAACATGTGGAGTCCACATTTTTGCTGTACCGCCTAACGAGCCCAGGGTATGCCACCAGCCTCGACGTCCACGAGAAGGGAGTTTCACTAACTTTGTGCGGTGATCCACTAACCCTCGCCTCCATAGTGCTGGATTACAGGCGTGCATAGCCACCACCACCTTGCAAAATCTCGATGATGGCTTCCCTATGCTGTCACCATCATCATCAGGAGCAGGCCACTGGGCGAGGAGCCAGGATATCCGTCACCTTAATCATCATCAGCCACGATTGATTCACTACTGGATGAAAGCCTCCAATGTACCACTGATGGCTTATTTTTTGCTTGTCATTACGCTTCGAGCTTGAGAACAACAAATCGTCCAAGCAATGCACCGCAATGCAAGTTTGTTGTTTATGAGAGCGCGTGATCTGATCTGGAGAGCGGGCGATCTGATCTGGAGAGCGGGCGAACGCCGTTTCATGGAGAGAAAATAACAGCTCGGTTATCACCGCCTCACTGCCCCCTGCGAGTTGTCAAGGAGTAGACAATAAGCGAGTCGAAGACTGGTGGAAGAATGATTGGGAGAACACAAACATCAGCTCACTTGCTCACCTGCCTCTACTGGACATCTGTGAAAAATAACTTCTTACCTCATCGGATTCCTCCAGTCTAGAATATTATCATTCATCCTGAATAAGCTGCTCATTGCCGATATCTCAACCACCACCGCCCAGCCATTAGGAAGCTCTCACTGCCACCCTCCCCGCATGCAGTGGGCTACCTTACATCCTACCCGAACTGGCCACAGCTGGTGCAACCACCTTTCCACAAATGGAAAATAAAATAATTCCCCAAATGCGAATACGGCGCACCTCAACAAAGAGTGGAACACATTGTGGGTGTATGGGTCTCTGTGTAACCCTGTGGGTCTCTGTTTAAATCTATGGGTCTGTGTGAGGCTGTGTGTTTCGGTGAACCGACGGGTCTGTGTAGGTCTATGGATCTCTGTGTGATTTTGTGGGCCTCAGTGTGAGCCTATGCGTCTGTGAATCTTTGGGTCTCTGTGTGAATCTATGGGTTTCTGTGTGTATCTATGGGTCTCTGTGGAGTCTGTGGGCTTCAGTGTGACCCTATGCGTCTGTGAATCTTTGGGTCTCCTGTATGAATCTGTGGGTCTGCTGTGTGAGCCTATGCGTGTGAACTCCCAGGACATGAGTGATTCACGCTCGCTGTCCTCTGCAGCCAAGCAACTGGATAAAAAAATGTAAACATCAATTTACAGTGGCTACTCAATTAATATCCATTGCGAAGGAAAAAGAATATCGAGTGAAAACTAGAGAGTGTAGGACGGTGCGTGTTTGCATAAGGCGAAAATAGAGAGCGGGGATTGCATGCCATTCATCGACCACCTATGAACCACAGCTGCGGTGTTGGTCCAATGGCAGTTGCATTGCATTGAGTATGGTTAAGTGTGGTACAGGCCTTGATTGCTGGAACAGAGTGGAATTCCAGCTGTCTCTGTCTGTTCCCCCGACGATTCCGTTCCTCCTCGCTTCTGGCCCACTTACACCGGAACCGACTGCCCCTACACGTCAAACAATCAGCCTCACTGTCCATTTTTCGTTCTTCTCGACAAACTCACCTTCCCTCGCTTACCCGAACTCTCCTTCCCCCTTCTTCCCCATCATTAATACCATCCCTCTTCCCAACTTCCCTACCGATGCATCGCACTCACTCATCATCATTAAACAACCCATTGTCACTCTCATCATTGTTTATTTATTTCACGCATCATACTTATGTAAGACCATCCCTCTCATCAACTCATCTCATCTCACCACCATCTTCTGCTGTCCAAATACCTAATTTTTTGTTCAGCGCCTTACTCAAGGCGCCATATAAATTAAAATGCGATAAGACGTGGGAAGGAGTCGAGCGAGAGGAGGAGGGGAGAGGTAGGCAGGGACGGGTCCGTGAAGTATGCCAAAGACAATGGTGGGATCTGAAGACTGGGAAAATGTGGTGTCATTTGCGGGTGCGATTGAGGGGCCTAGTGGCGTTGTTCTCAATCAGAGGATGCCACGGGACCCTAAGCAACCAGTTCCGTTAATATTTACACAGAAAAGCCTTGCTTGGGTCTCAGGATTATTTTGTTCGGAGGGTCCTGCTGCATTTGGACGTTTGATCGATTTCATTTGTAAGCTTTTAGCTTTTTTTGTCGGAGGAAACCAGAGAACTCGGAGGAAATCCAGCACCGCGCTGAATGCGAGGGAGCGGCACTCGGCACTGCTATCTCCTGGCCACACCTCGCAGCCCACGCCCACAACACCTGGCAAGCCGTGGTGGTCATCCATCTAAGTGCTAACCAGACGCAAACCTGCTTATCTTGGAATATTTGAAGAGAACGGATGTATTGACAGTAATTTGGTTGTCGGCTTTAGACTGCCTCGGCCGAACTCAAAATGCATAATGTGTTTTATATACAACCTAGACTGGACCGCATTGCAGAATTCTCTACAGAGGACTATTGGTCATCGGCAGGAACACAGGAAGGGGGTTGACCCTGGCTTCAAGAATTGATGGCACGGCAGGCTGGGGGGACGATAGTTTCAGATTATGGGGGGCAGCAGAGGAGAATGAGTGACCTCTCGCCGAGCCATTGTTGACCTGAGGCCTTTCATAGAAAGCCTTTGGTTGTTGCAGCGGAGGTTCCGACGGCAGCCCTCGAAGGCGCGGAACTCTCGAGTGCAGCTGACAGGAGGCGTGGACACCGCGTAGGAAGTGGTTGCCACAGCACCCCTAAGGGAAGTGGCGGAGGCCCAGGAGGCCTCCCTCTCAGCCTGCCCGCTGACGAGCCCGGCAGTCCTGACGCTCGTGCAGTTCCAGCGACGGGTGGCGGCGGCGGTGGTGGTGGTGGTGGTTTCCCCGCTCTGCTCGGCCCACGGTTGGGACTGGCCGGAGTGTCCCGGCCGGCACGGAGAAGGTGGAGACGGCTGCACAGCGCTATCTGTGAGATGCAGTCACAGCTGAGTTTGTGGAATCGAAACTGATTGGGGGGGGGGGTGGTGGTGGTGGCGGGGCAAACAGCCTCCTCATCGCCACGTCTCACTTCCTCCACCACCACCACGGCGGCACAGCGAGACACCCGGCATGGGGAACCACGGCGAGAAACGGGGACAGCGAGAGACACAGAGGGACACAGCGAGACACAGCAAGGTGCTGCGATATATAGAAAAACACAGCCAGACGTGGGGACATGGCAAGACACGGGGGACAAATTAAGAAACAGCGATATGGAGAGACATGGGGATATTGAGAGAAAAGGGGATACGGTGATACACATGGACACGGTGACACACGGGCACACGGTGAGTCATGGGGACACACTTCCCCAATGAGACATACATGAGTCACCCGCCGTTTGAGAAAGTCATCGTCGTCACGTGCCTCTGATACAGCAAAGTGACCTGCGAAGCATCCAAAAAGCACGAAGTTACAGCTGGTGGCTTCGCATTGTAATTTTGCTGGCATGCAAAACGACAATGAGAAATGCCGGCGACAGAATGAGGACTTGTGATGAATGCCCTGGCAGTGGAAATGCCGCGTTTTCCTGCGCACAAGTCGCTCTTGCTCACTCGGGTTTTGTGCCATCGTGGACTTGTAATCTCCCGACGTTGGAGCTGCTGCAACCAGAAAGCGACGATGCGTGCAACTGTATTGGCGGCCGTAGCGGAGATGTGCGATCTGATTTACGTTCCCCGGGGCGACAAGCTGATTCGGATCCACTGCCTGTTACCGCATTACTCAAATGAGGACCGCAGCCCTGAGCCCTGCGGCGCAACTGGAGCAGCAGCAGTAGCAACAACATGAGCAAGAGCAGCCGCCAGTAGCGGCAAAAGCATTAGTAGCAGCAGTAGTGACACAAGCAGCAGCAGCAGGAGTAACAGCAGAATTAACAGCAACACCAAGAGGAACAGCAGCAGCTGGAGTAAGCACCGCAGAAGCAGGAACTCAATGCCCATCAGAGACATGGTGTCGTGACGACGAATTTGCCTTGAAAGGTCTCAGTGGGAGATTTTAAAATGTCAACTTAGAGCAGGACTTCTCAAGACGCCATTCGTCACGATCCACCATTTCCGCATTTATCTGTCTGCTTCGTTCCATTACAAATTGAGTCGATGCACTTTTTGCACGCACCGGGTAATGAGTAAACGCGTGCTGCGGCACGGGGCCAGGCGTTATTGGTGGGTGACGAGGGCGGAAAGCCGCGAGGGGTACCGAAAATGAGTTAGGAGAACTCAAAAATAGATTTGACCAAATGTCAAGCGTGCGTGATGAAGTATTTTTGTTATTTATTTAAACTAAACAATGTTTTGGTTTATTTTACCGGGTAAGGCCTACTGAGCTACATAGCTCTTTTAAAAAAAAACAAAAAAATTGAGTTGTTGATGATGTTTTGTTTTGTTAGTTAGAGTTGTTGTTGAGACAAGTTGTTGATCCTGCTGACAGTTGTTGAGACATATTAGCCAACCGTGCTAATCGGAGGTGCAAGGGAAGGACAACAAACAAAACACCAGTTCTAAAGAAATGAGTTTTCAATCCAGATAATGTAAAAGTGCATAGCTTCAGTGGCTTCCTAATATCAGAAGGAAGAGCGTTCCAGACGGCCGCAGAAGTGCGAACTGAATGCGCGCGATGCAGTAACCGTCTTTGTTTGATGGTTAGTCAAAAGCTGCTGCTGCTGCTGCTGGGAGGGTGACCGGAGTTGGCATGATGGTTTATGTTTCCTGACCAGTTCAGCAAATTATCGTGGTTCATTTGTGGCAAGCACTCTGTGTGTAATGAGTGTAACCTTAATTTTTTGATGCTGTTTGCAGTTGCTGAGGCAAATTGTTGACGTCGTTGTTGCTGCGCGTGTTGCCGTGGACAGGCAGCTGGCGAAGCCTACTGGGCCGCCACGGGGCCCCGCGTTTCCACACGACCGTGCGCCTCGACACCAAGGGATCGGCGGCCGAGCGACTCCTGGTGAGGGCCGGGGGCAGCGCCGCCGGTCACGCCGCGGAGTCGAGGCATCGCGGTCGCCAGAGCTCCGGCCATTGGAGCACCGAGCAGACTGTGATGCACCAGGGTGGCCGTGTTCTAGCAACCGTTACCAATGGTTGTCAGCCCCATTTTTTTTCTCTTGTAGAAAAAAAAATGTATTTGGACAAAATGTGGGCAAATCTGATCGCCGCTGCCCGTGGTGGGCAAATGGGATGGCGAATTCCAATCGGATCGCAGGCAGGGGTCATGTGACTGCCCTCAAGGTTATGTGGTCTGTAGACCAATCGTGGGTCACGAAGCGACACCCTTCATCAAACTGTTTTTATTGGCTAAGCCGCAACTCCGAGTCGCCCTGCGGCCATTGCTGCACCGAGTTGCCGTGGTTACTCGAGTCAATATTAGAATCAGAGTTTTTATTTTGGCTGTAAGAGGAATCTGATGGGCCATGAAGCTCTTTTTCACAGATGTCCAGTACGGACATGGGGTCAGCAATTGGTGTCGGTTGTCTTGAAACAGGTCCAAAACATCGAGCGTTCACTGCACCACAAAAGTTGTAATAGATAAAGTGTGTAACACATTTCTTCAAACTCTTTGGATCTTTCGGCAAAGTCACTTCGAGAGAAAAAAAAGTTAGCAAGGTTATTTACTAGAGCTTGGGAACAGAGACGGCGATGGGAGAGGGAATTCCAAAGTGGAGCAGTGCGAGGGGGGAAGCAGAAAGAGAAGTGAGGTGACCTGCAGTGTGGTGAGTTGTTGGCTGAGTGAGTGAGTGAATGGGTGAGTGAGTGAGTGAATGAGTGAGTGAGTAATTAGGCGAGTGGGTGGATGAGTTCCTCAGTGAGTGAGTGAGTGGCTGAGTGTGTTCTTGCAACCTGCAGTGTTAGCGGTTGAAAGCGGTGCGGATGGCGACAAACCGGTCCGGTAGACCGACTCCTCAACATGGGTGTGGAAATCAACGAGTGAAGTTTGTGGGAACAGTGACCATGGTGTTAGCTATAGAAGAGCGATAAGGAGGCGACTGATCGCTGGCAAGCGAGCAGTTGCAGTGATTTGGCGAGTCCTGGATCATAGACCATATAACGGCCTATAGGGGATCAATGGTGATCGTAGCATGCGTGCATGGTATCTGTAAGGATAAGGGTTGCTGTGGGCCTGGTTAAAGGCTGTAAGGATAATGGTTGCTGCGTTGCGTGTTATTTACGGGATTCACGCCACAAATCACCCGACCACATGGTGGATTGTGGGTGCCCACGGCTGGAGACAGAGGGATCTTGAAGGGAGGCTAAGGGAGATGAGAGATATCGAGAGGGATTAAAAGTCATAGGGAGACGGACATAGAATCAGAATCTTTATTTAGACTGGAAGAATCCGCTGAACTGTAAAGCTCTTTTTCATAGATATCCAGTAGGGGCGGGTCGGAAAGTTACAGCAACAAACAATACAACAACACAATAGGAGTGCGAAGAAAGGTAAGCAATTCACACATTTTAATTTTATTTTTACCAGGAAAAAAGCTCGCCGAGCTATTAGCTTATTTCTCGGATGCGACATAGCCACAAAGGATAGCTCAACGGAGTGGCTTATCACGTGGAAATGTATCACAGCCAAACAATCTGAATCATCAAAACGCGTGTTTCGAAATGTGGAGGAAAAACCGGTGGGCCCCCGAGAAGCCGTACAGTATATACGTGATCACAGGGAGCGAGACATCAGAATCTGAATATTAATTTAGGCTGGAAGAATCCAACAAGCTACGGAGCTCTTTGTCAGCGATATCCAGTCGGGGAAGGTCAGAAAGTTACAACAAACCAAGCGAACAAAAAATCGCGGGGAGTGGAAAGCATAGGAACGCTAAGCAAGTCACTAAATACAATTAAATAAAGTGCAAAAGTACATCAATTCCTGCCGATTTCTCAAAACCAAATTTTAATCTTGTGCAAGGCAGCAAAAGCGAAAACGAAAGCAGACCCAGACCACAGCTAGACAGCACACAGTCCCTCAGTAACGTTGCACCCTAGCATGTCACGAGCGTTACCACTGCGGTGCCGCACGTTTGATGCGGGAGGAACCTGCGAGCTCGGCCCTGCGGAGCCGTTCGTGGTGGGGGGGTAGATGGCGTGGCTGGGCGGATGTGTGCCGGCATGCGGTGGGGGGGGGGGGGAGGAAGCTGTGGTGAGCCCAGGGGCCAGCGCCACACTGCCAGGTGTAGGCCACGATTAACCCTCCCCCCCATGCCCACCCACGGCCTCTTCGCACGACGCCACCACCGCACCGCCACCAGAGCACCGGCGCTGCCAAATACGGCTCCTCCGGGCACCCCCCCCCCCCCCCCCCCGCGTTTGGTCACGTGAACGCGGTGTCGCCGCAGGTGCTGACGGCGTGGAGAGGCTTCCTGTTGTCGACTCGCACCCCAAGCAAGGTACCCCCGCTGCCTGGCCGCCTCTGCCCCTGCCGAGCGCCCCCCCCCCCCTTCGTCGAACGGCAGAGAGTTGCCGTTGTCCCACCCGTTCGTCGTCGTCGTCGGTCGTCCGTCGACAAAGTGTGCTTCGCATCGGTGGCACCTTGGTGATGATCGCTCGTTTTTGTCCGAACGTTGAGCGAAAATGTTGTGGCGCTGCCTCCGTTGTTCGGGTGCAAAATCAACGACGCCCGATTCCTCCGACCCCCCCCCCACTCCGCCCCCCCCTCCCCCGCACCGCTGCCACTCCAGCGATTTGATAAACGTCACGATTTTAAATCGCGATTGGATTTCACTTGCGGCCAATTGGAGCACTTCAGAGTGGCTGCAGAGGTGACGTGAACCGTTGAACCCAACGAGCGCCGTTCGGTGCGTGTATGGTTAGCTCACGGTTAGCTTTCGACGTGAAACGATGATTCATATTTCGTCGTTCCACCCCCAGCGTTTGTTTTGACGTTCACTTGGGATGCAGCTATTCACCTCCCTTCCCCTCCAAGCGCCAGCGATTCAGTGCGTGTGAACATCGATCCGAGAGTCACATTCTCGTTGCCTTTTGTTTTCGTCGCCTCGTTTGTGCGGCCCATTGGCGTAATCACGATCGCTCATTGACCCAGGGAAGCCTCGCCGAGTCTCATGACCCCTTTTCAAGAGGGTCCTGCCAATTATTATTTTTTTGCAGTGGGGGAGTTGGGGGGGGGGGTGCGATATTGCTGCTGTGTGTATAATCCCAATCTCGCGTCTCTTATTTCTTATTACATCCCATCTCGGCCCCTGCATTTACAATTTTCTGTTGTCCCTCACTACGTCCCCCTCCTCCCTCTCTGTGCTCAGCCACGTTTCCACTCCTTTTCCCTCCTGGCTCCCTTCCATTGGAATAAACGCGCACTCCACGTCAAACAGGCAACTTCACTAAACCATTTTTCATTCGTCCCATAAGACTTTTTTCAAAAGCGGATCCCTCTACTACTTCCTGTCCTCGTCCTTAAAACCTTGACCATCCTCCCCCTTTCCCTTCCAAATCTCGCTCCTCTTTTTCCCTGTCATCAGCCTTCCTTGCCATCCCTTCCCCTCCCCAACACTCAAATCCCATCCCTTTACCCCATCAGCCAATACTAATGTACCATTTCTAATTCTTGTGAAGCGCTTTGACAAGAGCGCTTCACAAGATCCTAGGCAAGATGTAATAATCCCCCGGCGAAATTTCTTTCAAATCTGGCAAACGTGGACAGTGACGCCGGCGCACGATGGCTCGCTCTTGCGAATGACGTCACGGGATCTTTGACATCCGCTGTGAGTGAAGCGGACGGCACGTAGTGTCGTTGACGGTTAATACCGCACCACCGCAGGAATCGCCGGGGCGGCCGCTGGCTTCAAACCGTTAACTTCTGCATAAAGTAGCGAACGCGCTTCCGCTGGGCCATGTTACCGCCCAGCGATAAAAGTAGCATTTGCATCATCATCATCAGCCATGATCCATCCCCTGTTGGATGAAGGCCTTATCAAGCCGCCACCATCTCTCACGATCCTTAAGTGCAACGGTCCGCCCAGCACCTCCACACGAGCTGGTCTCGTCACTCCATCTCCCCAGTGGATGTCCTCTCGGATGCGTTCCATTACCTATCTGCCACTCCGTTTTTATTCTTCTCAGCCATTGCGCATCATCTCTGACGTATCCTGCCCAAGCCCCGCTCACTTTTCTAAACACTGTAGATGTCTTCTTTGGTTCTTTCGGTAAAGTCACGTAAAATGAGAATAAAATAATAAATTGATAAAATAAAATAACACAATAATATTCTCACGACGTTTCGGCCACAACACAAGCGGCCTTCATCAGGTGAAGGGACGAGACTGTCTGGTAGGACAGCGCTGGAGTGAAAGAGCCACGTTCAGATCAAGACCTTTAAGCTGTGTGAGAGGAAACAAAGCGCCTTGACAAAGGAATTAGCATATAATTTAGCATTGAAATGGCTGAGTGATTAGCTTGTGACTGGTCACAGAAATAGCTATGTTAAAAGTTAAAGCATACACATCCGCAGAGGCACCCCTTGATAAAGGAATTAGCATAGAATTTAGCATTGAATAGCTAAGTTAAAGCATACACATCCGCAGAGGCACCCCTTGACAAAGGAATTAGCATAGAATTTAGCATTGAAATAGCTGAGTGATTAGCTTGTAACTGGTCACAGAAATAGCTACGTTAAAGTCAGAGCATACACATTCACCGAGGCACTTAGTACAAATCAAACAGGAGAATTTAGCATTGAAATAACTAGGCGAATTGAGCATTGAAATAACTCAGTGATTAGCTAGTGACTGGTCACAGAAATGACTATGTTGAAGTCAACGCCTACACATCTGAGCTATTCACAGTACTATATAGTGAACCAATAAAAGACTAAAATATAAATTACCTTAATGTTATCAATAAACTCTATATTCTCCAATCAGCTAAGCTACCAACAATAAGTCGTTATATATCACAATGCTATATGGCGAAAAAATGGGTGGATTCTTACCCTCAACTTTAGCACCACGGATAGCTACGGGCCCACTTCAGACGGACGAGTTCATCCATGGTCGGAACAGAGGAGGGGGAGAGAGACAGCTGCGAGGCGCTATTATACTCCATGTTGTAAACCATACCATTAACCGTGGTGTGAGAGGTATTAAGAGTCAATGCTGGCGAAAGAGCTGCGGTCTGAAGGTCATCGTAAAATATACAATTTATTAAGAACAGAAATGGTTTAAAACATCTTTCCAATGGTTACTAAGCCAGAATCCATCTTCTCGGTTGAAATTGTCTCTGTGCTTGTATATGTGAATGGCCTCATGAACGAATCTCTCATGGTAGCCGGTTGGTTTGCAAAGAACCTCCGTCTTGGAGAAGTCAATGTCATGTGAGCCCACTGAATTATAACAGTGATCTGCCACGGCAGAGGAGTTCGTCCTACCGTGTTTCAAGTCTGCTTTATGTTCGCGGATGCGGTCCGAGATATGTCGTTTGGTTTCTCCAATGTAGCTACTACCACAGAGGCACTTTAGTTTGTAAACGCCCAGGTACTGTATGTCTGGAACAGCATCTTTTACAGATGGAACTAAATCACGGATTTTATGTACTGTGTTGAATCGGACCTGGATCTTGTGTTTATTCAGGATTTTGGAGATCTTTTTAGTGACCCCTGCAATGTAGGGTAAGGTGATGGTTTTGAGTGGCTCCACAAGAGGATCCTTCTTCATGACTGGAGTGATGGCTTTGCGGATTGTGTAGTCGGAGTAACCATTAGCCCTGAGAGCCTGGTGTACGTGCTTGAGTTCACTGGTAATGTGTTCCTGGTCGGAAATGCATTGGGCTCTATGGTATAGAGTCTTGATGAGGGAGTTCTTCTGGGATGGATGGTGGTGGGAATCCGGTTTCAAGTAAGCATCTGTATGGGTAGCTTTCCTGTAGACAGAGTGGCTCATTGAACCATCATGTCTCCTTTTAATTAAGACATCCAAAAAGGGTAGTTTGCCATGTTAATGGTATGGTTTACAACATGGAGTATAATAGCGCCTCGCAGCTGTCTCTCTCCCCCTCCTCTGTTCCGACCATGGATGAACTCGTCCGTCTGAAGTGGGCCCGTAGCTATCCGTGGTGCTAAAGTTGAGGGTAAGAATCCACCCATTTTTTCGCCATATAGCATTGTGATATATAACGACTTATTGTTGGTAGCTTAGCTGATTGGAGAATATAGAGTTTATTGATAACATTAAGGTAATTTATATTTTAGTCTTTTATTGGTTCACTATATAGTACTGTGAATAGCTCAGATGTGTAGGCGTTGACTTCAACATAGTCATTTCTGTGACCAGTCACTAGCTAATCACTCAGTTATTTCAATGCTCAATTCGCCTAGTTATTTCAATGCTAAATTCTCCTGTTTGATTTGTACTAAGTGCCTCGGTGAATGTGTATGCTCTGACTTTAACGTAGCTATTTCTGTGACCAGTTACAAGCTAATCACTCAGCTATTTCAATGCTAAATTCTATGCTAATTCCTTTGTCAAGGGGTGCCTCTGCGGATGTGTATGCTTTAACTTAGCTATTCAATGCTAAATTCTATGCTAATTCCTTTATCAAGGGGTGCCTCTGCGGATGTGTATGCTTTAACTTTTAACATAGCTATTTCTGTGACCAGTCACAAGCTAATCACTCAGCCATTTCAATGCTAAATTATATGCTAATTCCTTTGTCAAGGCGCTTTGTTTCCTCTCACACAGCTTAAAGGTCTTGATCTGAACGTGGCTCTTTCACTCCAGCGCTGTCCTACCAGACAGTCTCGTCCCTTCACCTGATGAAGGCCGCTTGTGTTGTGGCCGAAACGTCGTGAGAATATTATTATGTTATTTTATTTTATCAATTTATTATTTTATTCTCATTTTACGTGACTTTACCGAAAGAACCAAAGAAGATGAATCATTGCAGTCACGAAAGCTTTAAATCGAAATTTATAGTGTAGATGTCATTGCCTTTTATAGTTCTCTAATGCATGTGTTCCTCTGTCTCCCGCCACGCTGGTGAGATGTTCACTACCTCGCCTGGCATGCAGGAGGTCGTGGGTTCAACCCCGACCCTGACGATGCCTGCTGTTGTATATTTGGAGTTTGCGTCTTTCTCGCCCCGTGATCGCGTGGATTTCTGCAGGTCCTCCGGTTTTTCCCTCCACATTTAGAATCAACGTAGCGTTTAGAGTATTTGGCTGCTATACATTTCCCACGTGGTAAGCCACTTCGTCGAGCTATCATTTGTGATAGCTAGGTCGCTTCTGAAAAAGAGCTGCATGTAGCTCTGTGAGCCCTACCTGGTAAAACAAAAACGCACAGTAGTTAGTTTGCGCACAGTGTACGCAATATTTCATTCTATTGGACAAACCGACGCATCATCCGTCTGGTGCCAAATATTTGGCCACAGCGATGGCCGCCCGGAAGGAACCGCCTCTCCGCCGAGGGCGGCCGCTGTCTCGTACGTCCGTGACGCCGGTTCCTCGCGCTCCTTTCCAGGTGGAGTCCACGTTCCACTTTTTGGAGATCCAGGCGGCCACACTCAAGGGCAACAAGGTGAGAGAGGCAGCTCCTGGGGCCGGGCAGCATAAGACGGTTGGGGGGATTGGGGGGGGAGGGCAGTGAAAATATTATTTGGGTGGGAATAAAATACTTTTTCAAATAATTTACGTTGTTTCAAAGTTGCCACTAGCAGAGCGCATGGCACGCTCATGCATGCCCGGGGTGCCACAACGGGTTCACCGATTGCGCCGGTCTGCCACGCACCGCGCCAAGCGGTGACTTTGGGCTGTCTAGTGTTTTGGAGATTAATTGTCTAAATGAATGAAGTTGCGTGGGTCCACCTGTTGAGTCTGCCACGGGCCATCCTAAGCGGTGACCTTGCGCTCTCCGTCGCCAGCTCTCGAGGGGTTTTACTGCAGTCACCGCGCGTGGCGAGCGAAATGTTAACCACCGCGCCTGGTATACCGGAGGTTGTGGCTTCGATCCCGACCCTGGCGTCTGCTCTATACAGTAAAACCTTGTATTGCGCAGCATAATTCGTTCCGGAAACGTGTTTGTAATTCAAAGCACTCGTATATCAAAGCACTCGTATATCAGTTGTGATCACGTGACGCTCGGCAGACAAAGCGTACATACGCACTACTCATATTGCAAGACCCTCGCTCGTTTATCAAATTAATATTTATTTAACATTTTTGCTCGTCTTGCAAAACACTCGCAGACCAAGTTACTCGCAATCCAAGGTTTTACTGTACTTGGAGTTTGCATGTTCTCCCAGTGGTCGCATGGATTATTCTCCGGTTTTTCCCTCCACATTTATAACTGACGCACGTTTAGATTATTTGGCTGCTCGTAAATTTCCACATGATGACAATCCACTGCGTTGAGCTATCATTTGTGATAGTTTATAGTTTTAGGTAACTCAAGAGCTCATCCGCTTCCATTTATTGTGGTTGGTGCCACGCGGTGGTAGTTTTATAACAAAACTGCTGTCGTGAACCCCTAATCGGTGTGGTTTTGTCTGTGTTGTGTTATTTGGTGTTGTTATATGGATACTGTTGTTATTGAGTTGTGGCATTGTGCTTACGTTGTTTTTGATGTTATGGTTGTTGTCGTTGTGGTTTCTTTTGTTGATGTTCTTGATGTCATCGTTTATGTTGGTTATATTATTGTTTATATTTGATGTCATTGTTTATGTTGACGATGATGTTACTGGTCATATTGTTGGGTTGTTGATGATGTTATTGTTAATGATGTTGTTGAGCAGTTGTTGTTGTTGTTGAGCAGTTGCTGCTAGAGACGGAGCGGGTCGGCGTCACCATGACGATGGGCTCTGCGGAGGAGGCCGACGTCGTTCTGGTGCACATCATGGTCGCCGCACAGGCCGCAGTGCCCGGGGTCAGCCCTCCGTGAGTCCACAACAACCTCAGCCAACACAACAACTACAACAAACACAACACAACCACAACAAACACAACGACAACATGGTGGCCGCGGTGCCCGGGGTCAGCCCTCCGTGAGTCCACAACAACCTCAGCCAACACAACAACCACAACAAACACAACACAACCACAACAAACACAACACAACCACAACAAACACAACGACAGCATGGTGGTCGCAGTGCCTGGGGTCAGCCCTCCGTGAGTCCACAACAACCTCAGCCAACACAACAACCACAACCACAACAAACACAACACAACCACAACAAACACAACACAACCACAACAAACACAACACAACCACAACAAACACAACGACAGCATGGTGGCCGTGGTGCCCGGGGTCAGCCCTCCGTGAGTCCACAACAACCTCAGCCAACACAACAACCACAACAAACACAACACAACCACAACAAACACAACACAACCACAACAAACACAACGACAGCATGGTGGCCGCGGTGCCCGGGGTCATCCCTCTGTGAGTCCACAACAACCTCAGCCAACACAACAACCACAACACATACCACAAACACAACACAACCACAACAACATAACCACAAGTCAGCAACCACAACAAACACAAAAACCAGACACACATAACTACAACGCAGAGCCACAACAGACGCAACCACAACGCACGCAAACACAACAACCACAACACAACCACAACACACAACCACAATGCACACAACACAACTACAACAAACGCAGCAGTGACCCCCCCCCCCGCTGCCGTTGTTGTTGTTTACTATTTTATTCTTCCGCTAGTTTGCCGAGGAGAGCCTTGCCGAGTCTCAAGACTCGTTTTTTCAAGAGGGTCCTGCCAGGTCTTCGCAGTAGTGTTGCGATGCTGCTGACCGCGATCCCAATTGAGTAATATTTCAGTAATTTGGGGCAATGCCAGTTACATTGCTTGTTTTTTTCTTTCTTTTAGCTATGCGAGGAAACCCATGTAGAGCAGGGGTAGAGGATATACACTCCACACACCCACGCTTACTCGCAAAGACAAAGATCCGCCTTATAGCCTTGACAGACTATTGGGGCAAGTGCTGTTAGCGACCAGCACCTATGAAGGCCGGCACGGCACACGAGGGGGTGGGTGGCCACCACCACACCCGGACCGCCTTTGTCTCGCTCGTCGCGGTGTTTTTGCACACTGCATCAGGTACTAATTTGAGGCTGAGTCGACCTCGCTGAGACCCAGGACCCATTCAGATAATCATCACTGGTGTTGGCCGTGAGCAGGAATCGAACTCGGGTGAACCGGGTTCGTAAGCGCAGTGCGCTAACCGTTACGCTGCCGCTCCCCACGGGGTTGTTAAAATCTCGCCACAGTGCGGGAAAACATACGAAGATGGAACAGGGGGAGAACATACAAACGCAGAAAGGCGCGTGAATCGAGAGGCGAACCCGGGACCGTTTCGTCCCATGAAGGCACGAGGGTTACCAATGAGGCCGCCAATACCCTTGCCGTGCGAGCCTCTAGGCTGCGACAGACTTCACTGCGCGTGACACCGGGGTCGCATGAGCACATGGCGCGATTGACCTATGACCCCTTTCCCACTCGCATGGCAGACAAACGCGGCCTCTGTGACAGGCACGCGTGGACGGGACGGGGCGCGATAGCCACCTCGATTCTCAAGCTCGCTAACAGCACTTGCCCCAACAGTCTGTTAAGGCTATACGGCGGGGTCTTTGTCTTTGTGCGTGTGTGCGTTTGCCAGTTTCTTGAAGAGGCTGACTCTGGACATGCACGAGCGGGCGAACTCCTTGCAGACAGCCTGGGCCCGGCAGAGCATTGTGGATATGGGGCCCTGTGGTGCGTGCGCTCCACACCGCGCTTTACACAGTCCGCTGTGGGGTGGGGGTTGAGAGGGCGGTCGTGGTGCCGACAGCTGTCGTGGCCCCGGTCGGGGTTTTGAGCGTGCCGTGCGGCAGCTATTGCCGGTTGACCGCCGTCAGCCGGCTGTCTGTGTGTTTGTGACGTCTACGTGCGGTGCAGTTTGTGTATGACGTCCGGGTGTAGTGCTGTGTGTGTGACGTCTGTGTTTTGTGCCACTTGTGTTTGTGTGCGAGACATCTGCGCGCGGTGCTGCGTGTGTGGGACGTTTGTGTTTGCTGCCGTGTGTGTGTGTGACGTCTGTGTGTTGTGCCACGTGTGTGACGTCTGCGCGTTACGCCACGTGCTTGTGTGACGTCTGTGCATTGTGCCGCGTGTGTGTGACGTCTGAACGCAGTGCTGCTGTGCGTGTGTGACATTTGTGTGTGGTGCCCCATGCGCGTGTGTGTGCGTGTGATGTCTGTGCGTTGTGCCGCGTGTGTGTGACGTCTGAACGCAGTGCTGCTGTGCGTGTGAGACATCTGTGTGTGGTGCCCCATGTGTGTGTGTGTGTGTGATGTCTGTGCGTTGTTCCGCGCGTGTGTGACGTCTGAACGCAGTGCTGCTGTGCGTGTGTGACATTTGTGTGTGGTGCCCCATGTGTGTGTGTGTGTGATGTCTGTGCGTTGTGCCGCGTGTGTGTGTGACGTCTGAACGCAGTGCTGCTGTCCGTGTGTGACATCTGTGTGTGGTGCCCCATGTGTGTGTGTGTGTGATGTCTGTGCGTTGTGCCGCGTGTGTGTGTGACGTCTGAACGCAGTGCTGCTGTGCGTGTGTGACATTTGTGTGTGGTGCCCCATGTGTGTGTGTGAGTGATGTCTGTACGTTGTGCTGCGTGTGTGTGCGACGTCTGCACGAGCAGGGGGATTCTCGCAGACGTATGCGTGCATCTGTGATCAGCTGGGCCTGCCCTGCAGGGAAGAGGTGCAGTGGGTGAGCTACCTCACCCACTTCCCTGCGCCATCATCATTGTCATCTTCATCATAATCATTGCATATAACACAACATATATACATTGTATTCTATTGTTCATATTTTTGGGACATTTTTTGGCCCTCAATTTTATCCAGATTGTCCTAGGCATGTGTCATCTGGTGAGATGAAAAATACATTTGGAACTCACAGTGCTATGCGAAACCCTAACAGAACAGCCTGCACAAAAGGATATCACAGACTCACTTCTGAGATCCCTTCGAGTGACCTTAAATGAATGCAATGGCTGGTGCAGTGTGTAAACATTAGCGGGTAGAAGACAAAGGCGGCCATGCATGGTGTTGGCCACACTACCTGTGCATGTGTGTGTGTCTGCAGGACGTGGACACCATCTACCTGTCCCACGACTCACGCGAGCTCAGCCTCAATGATTTCAGCCACCTAGACGGCAGGTGCGCCTCAACTGCACGCTCAGACACACGCAGACACTCGTGGACACGCCCAGACACGCTCAGACACGCGCAGACACTCGTAGACACGCTCAGGCACGCGCAGATACGCGCAGACACGCACAGACACGCTCAGACACGCGCAGACACTCGTAGACACGCACAGACACGCGCAGACACTCGTAGACACGCGCAGACACTCGTAGACACGCACAGACACTCGTAGACACGCACAGAAACGCGCAGACACTCGTAGACACGCGCAGACACTCGTAGACACGCACAGACACTCGTAGACACGCACAGACACTCGTAGACACGCACAGACACTCGTAGACACGCGCAGACACTCGTAGACACGCGCAGACACTCGTAGACACGCACAGACACTCGTAGACAGGCACAGACACGCACAGACACGTGCAGACACGCACAGACACGCGCAGACACTAGTAGACACGCACAGACACGCGCAGACACTCGTAGACACGCACAGACACGCGCAGACACTCGTAAACACTTGTAGACATGTGCAGACACGCTTAGACACGCGCAGACACTCTTTCACTCGCGCGTGCGCAGCCCGCGTGAGTGAAAGAGTGCCACCTATGCACGGCGCTCAGTGGAGCGAGCAGACGGAAGCCCCGACCTGACGCGTCGCTCGTGTGTGCGTGTGCGTGCGTGTGTGCGTGCGTGCGCGTGCACCCAGGGACCTGGTCCCCATCGTTGCGACGCTCGAGTTCAGCTCCTGGTTCACCAAGCTGCACTGCAAGGACGTCAGGCTGGTGCGTGACGATTTGGGCTGAAACGCGCGACGGGTTTGTTCGCCGCTCTCTCGACTCGGAGAGTCGTGGTCGCAATTCGAGAAGCCGCCCTCCCCGTGCTGGCCTCGATTTCACCGCCCCGTTATCAGCCCGCTGCCGGGCGAAGGCCTCTCGATGCCATGTCGGTTTATGGGCATTGTGCGACCATACTTCACCACGCTGGTCAAATCTGGATTCGGTGTGGAGAAGGCCCAGAGGCCCGGTTCAGATGTCGCCACTCGCCAGGGATGTTAGCCGTGGCTGGGAATTAAACTTAGGTTGCCGGGTTCATAGCGCAATGCGCTAACCACTGCACCACTGCTCCTTTCGACACTTCACGCGGCCTCAGAGTGCACCTAGCCTGGCACGAGCGCCGTGGTTATGTCACCGCCACTTACTGGCGAATGCCTGTTATTGTTGTTGCTTTGTGTATTTGTGCGCATGGTGCATGTGTGTGCGTGCCGTGTGTGTGTGTGTGTGGTGCATGGTGTGCATGTGTGTGTGCATGGTGTGTGTATGTGTGCGTGTCGATGGTGTGTGTCTTTCTGTCCACGGCGTGTATGTGTGTGTGTTGATGATGCGTGTATGCGTGCATGTGCACCAGTCTGCAGAGGTCTGCGAACAAGTGCTGCGCGTGATGTCGCGATCCTCGCGCCTGGAGGAGCTGGTGCTCGAGAACGTTGGGCTCAAGTCGTGAGTGCTCACGACGCATTGCATGTTGGGACATGCACAGGGGCATTCTGGGACGGGCATAGATGCATGCTGGCCTTGGTGGCTGGACTGCGTCTGTGTTAGACACGGAGTCCGGGGCAGCCACTTCACGCCAGCTGCCATACCGCCACCGACGCCACAACAAATAGGGTCCCGAACAACAACAACAATAACACCAATAACAACAACAACTTCAGGAACTGGATTGAGACCAATTCAGTTCCTGAAGAAGGTCCCAGCACTTGGTGCAAAATGTCAGAGGTCGTGCTGAATAACAGGCTGTGCCACCTGAACACATACAGTGAGGGAAAAAAGTATTTGATCCCCTGCTGATTTTGTACGTTTGCACACTGACGAAGAAATTATCAGTCTATAATTTTAATGGTAGGTTTATTTGAACAGTGAGAGACAGAATAACAACAACAAAATCCAGAAAAAACGCATGTCAAAAATGTTATAAATTGATTTGCATTTTAATGAGGGAAATAAGTATTTAACCCCTCTGCAAAACATGACTTAGTACTTGGTGGCAAAACCCTTGTTGGCAATCACAGAGGTCAGACGTTTCTTGTAGTTGGCCACCAGGTTTGCACACATCTCAGGAGGGATTTTGTCCCACTCCTCTTTGCAGATCTTCTCCAAGTCATTCAGGTTTCGAGGCTGACGTTTGGCAACTCGAACCTTCAGCTCCCTCCACAGATTTTCTATGGGATTAAGGTCTGGAGACTGGCTAGGCCACTCCAGGACCTTAATGTGCTCCTTCTTGAGCCACTTCTTTGTTGCCTTGGCCGTGTGTATTGGGTCATTGTCATGCTGGAATACCCATCCACGACCCATTTTCAATGCCCTGCTGGGGGAAGGAGGTTCTCACCAAAGATTTGATGGTACATGGCGCCGTCCATTGTCCCTTTAATGCGGTGAAGTTGTCCTGTCCCCTTAGCAGAAAAACACCCCCAAAGCATAATGTTTCCACATCCATGTTTGACGGTGGGGATGGTGTTTTTGGGGTCATAGGCAGCATTCCTCCTCGTCCAAACACGGCGAGTTGAGTTGATGCCAAAGAGCTCCATTTTGGTCTCATCTGACCACAACACTTTCACCCAGTTGTCCTCTGAATCATTAAGATGTTCATTGGCAAACTTCAGACGGGCATGTATATGTGCTTTCTTGAGCAGAGGGACCTTGCGGGCGCTGCAGGATTTTAGTCCTTCATGGCGTAGTTGTGTTACCAATTGTTTTCTTGGTGACTATGGTCCCAGCTGCCTTGAGATCATTGACAAGATCCTCCAGTGTAGTTCTGGGCTGATTCCTCACCGTTCTCATGATCATTGCAACTCCACGAAGTGAGGTCTTGCATGGAGCTCCAGGCCGAGGGAGATTGACAGTTCTTTTGTGTTTCTTCCATTTGCGAATAATCGCACCAACTGTTGTCACCTTCTCACCAAGCTGCTTGGCAATGGTCTTGTAGCCCATTCCAGCTTTGTGTAGGTCTACAATCTTGTCCCTGACATCCTTGGAGAGCTCTTTGGTCTTGGCCATGGTGGAGAGTTTGGAATCTGATTGATTGCTTCTGTGGACAGGTGTCTTTTATACAGGTAACAAGCTGAGATTAGGAGCACTCCCTTTAAGAGTGTGCTCCTAATCTCAGCTCGTTACCTGTATAAAAGACACCTGGGAGCCAGAAATCTTTCTGATTGAGAGGGGGTCAAATACTTATTTCCCTCATTAAAATGCAAATCAATTTATAACATTTTTGACATGCGTTTTTCTGGATTTTGTTGTTGTTATTCTGTCTCTCACTGTTCAAATAAACCTACCATTTAAATTATAGACTGATCATTTCTTTGTCAGTGGGCAAACGTACAAAATCAGCAGAGGATCAAATATTGTTTTCCCTCACTGTATGGGTGAGCTATACAGCACAACAGTGAAACCCTACGCAGTAATAATTTGTGTGTACGTATGTGTGTTGAGCTTTTGTCGCAACTTACGTAGCCAACCGTGCTGCAAATCGGAGGTGCGGGGGAAGGACATGAAACTAAACACAAAAAGTAGTTAGAGAGAAATTAGTTTTTTTCGATCGAGATTTAAAAGTGCATAGCTCCAGATTTGTAAAACTCCAAACCTACCACTCAGTTGTGAAGTGGACAGAAAGGGGGTAGCAGGGCAAGATAATTTGCGAACCCGTCTGTCCGGGGATTTGAGTGTTGTTCCCTCGAATGCGCGGATTTTCTCCGGGTTTCTTCCGTTGTGCACAGGAAGGTGCGATTTGTAAAACACGGCAGTGTTCACAGCAGCGGCATCTTTCATAAATCGAGACACAGGGAAACTTAGTTTGGCCAAAGCAACGTTTCCAAGATTTGCGTCTCCCTCCCCCATGTACTGCTGCGCTGTTTCCTCCTCCTCATCGTCCTTCTCCTTCCTCTTTCTCCTCCCAGTGATTTTCTGCAGAAACTTGCCGCGGCGTTGACCCAAAATCCTGCGAGCTGCCTCCACTCCATAAATCTGTCCAACAACAGCCTGGAGGACCGAGGTGAACACCGAACACACGCACAGACACGGCACTGCACACCCGCTGCATCGCACAGACACGGCACTGCACAACCGCTGCATCGCACAGACACGGCACTGCACACCCGCTGCATCGCGCAGACACGGCACTGCACACCCGCTGCAATGCGCAGACACGGCACCGCACAGACACGGCACTGCACACCCACTGCATCGCACAGACACGGCACTGCACACCCGCTGCATCGCACAGACACGGCACTGCACACCCGCTGCATCGCACAGACACGGCACTGCACAACCGCTGCATCGCACAGACACGGCACTGCACACCTGCTGCATCGCGCAGACACGGCACCGCACAGACACGGCACTGCACACCCGCTGCATCGCACAGACACGGCACTGCACACCCGCTGCATCGCACAGACACGGCACTGCACACCCGCTGCATCGCACAGACGCGGCACCGCACAGACACGGCACTGCACCCCGCTGCATCGCGCAGACGCGGCACCGCACAGACGCGGCACCGCACGCAGCACAGCACCGCACAGACACGGCACCACACACAGCACAGCACCGCACAGACACGGCACCGCACAGACACGGCACCACACAGCACAGCAGCACAGCACCGCACAGACACGGCACTGCACACCCGCTGCATCGCGCAGACGCGGCACCGCACAGACACGGCACCACACACAGCACAGCACCGCACAGACACGGCACCACACACAGCACAGCACCGCACAGACACGGCACTGCACACCCGCTGCATCGCGCAGACGCGGCACCGCACAGACGCGGCACCGCACGCAGCACAGCACCGCACAGACACGGCACCGCACAGACACGGCACCACACAGCACAGCACTGCACAGACACGGCACTGCACACCCGCTGCATTGCGCAGACGCGGCACCGCACAGACGCGGCACCGCACGCAGCACAGCACCGCACAGACACGGCACCACACACAGCACAGCACCGCACAGACACGGCACCGCACAGACACGGCACCACACAGCACAGCACCGCACAGACACGGGACCGCACAGACACGGCACCACACACAGCACAGCACCGCACAGACACGGCACCACACACAGCGCAGCACCGCACAGACACGGCACCACACACAGCACAGCACCGCACAGACACGGCACCACACACAGCACAGCACCGCACGGTCGTGGCACCGCACAGACGCGGCACCGCACACAGCACAGCACCACACACAGCACAGCACCGCACAGACACGGCACCACACACAGCACAGCACCACACACAGCACAGCACCGCACGGTCGTGGCACCGCACAGACGCGGCACCGCACACAGCACAGCACCACACACAGCACAGCACCACACACAGCACTGCACAGACGCGGCACCACACACAGCACAGCACCGCACAGACACGGCACCGCACAGACACGGCACCGCACAGATGCTGCACCGCACTCAGCAATGCATTCATCGATTGGAATTGTGCATAGCAAGTTGCGCCTCTTACTGGCAGACCACAGAACTTGGGCTTGTGCGGTCTATACGGTAGTTTCCCGGGCGTTTTTGAGATGTAATTTGCATGAATGACGTGATAAAAAATAAACTATTCTATTTATGCACAGACGGATGCTGGACCGCACACCCCTCTACTAACTCATAGCTCCTCCGCTCACCATGCTTGCGCGTGCGTGTGTGCGCCCTCATGCACGTGCAGGGCTGTATCAGCTGAGTCAGCAGCTTAGCCGACTTGGCAAGGGACTACGCAGTCTCAACCTGTCCCGCACAGCGCTCACACTCAAAGGTACGATCACTCACTCACTCACTCGGTCAGGTAGCCACTCACCGGCTCACTCGCGCACGTGCTCACTCACTCACTCACTTGGTCAGCTAACCACTCACTTGCCTGCTCACATGCGTGCTCACTCACTCGGTTAGCTAGCCACTAACCCGCTCGCTCACTAACATGCTCACTCACTCAGTCAGCGAGCAACTCACTTGCTCGCTCGCTCACACACATGCTCACTCACTCAGTCAGCTAGCCGCTCACCCACTTGCTCACATGCATGCTAAGTCATTCACTCAGGCCACGAAACCAGTCGCTCACTCACGTCCTCATTCACTCGGTCAGCTAGACTCTCATCCGTTTGCTTACGCACGTGCTCACATGCTCGCTCGCTCACCCACCCAGCCATCCAACCACTCGCTCGCTCACTCACTTGACCAGCTAGCCACCCACTCGCTCACTCACTGGCTTGCTCGCTCACTCAATCACTCGCTCGCCCGCTCGCTCACTCCCTCACTCACTCACTAGCTCGCTCAATCATTCGCTCACCTATCCAGCCAGCCAACCACTGGCTCACCCACTCACTTGGCCAAACTAGCCACCACCCACTCACTCATTCACTCGCCCTCTTATACATCTAAAAAAAAGATTATGCCAGGCCAATATAGCCACGATACACTGCCTGTTTGTTTACGATAAAGCTGAGTGATGTGCACTCTGACCAAGTTGTCCCGCGCACACAGTCGCCCACTCACCGCAACGTCCCCACCCCGCCACCCACTTGGCTTGCCATGGGTCGCAGTCACAGAAGGATTCATGAATTTTTAAACGGCTCGGCAATTGCTGCTTTTACAGAGGTCATTGGGTGCCTGCGTGCGTGCGTGCGTGCGTGCGCGCGTGAGCGTTCCCCTCTGAAAGGTGCTTTGTAAATGTCTTGTTGTTGCTTGTGTCTGTGTATGTGCGTCCACGTGCATGTCCATCTGAGTGTGCGTGTGTGCCCGTTCCTACGTTTCTGTGCCATATGTGTCTGTGGGTGTGTCCATGTATGTACATCTGTAAGTACGCGCGTGTGACTTCTTGTATATCTGTGCGAACGTTGTCCATGTTGCCAACATGTGCGTTGCGTTTCATTCCCACGTGTGTCCGCGTGTTGGCGTGCGTGTGTCCCTTGCGTGCACGTCTGTGCGTGTCTGTCGCGTGCGTATACGCGTGTGTGCGCGTGCGCAGGGGTGAACGCGATGTCGCAGGCGCTGATGACCAGCGAGTTGACCCTGAACTCGCTCACGTGCCTAGACCTCTCTAGTGTCGTCCTGCGCGCAGACGAGACGTCGGTGAGCGCCCGCGCAGACACCTCCTCCGCCACCCCCCCCTTGCCGTCACCCACGCAGGGAGTGGGCCGCCACTAGGTCGACTCAGCCGTGACTGGTGATTGTGCCATCCTCCCCCCTCCTCACCCAGAACCTGTACGCGTTCCTGGCGCAGCCCAACGCCCTGGCGGTGCTTGACCTGTCCGGCACGGAGAGCGTCGTGGAGACGGTGAGGGTCGCGGCCGCGAAGGGGACGCTTGTGTGTGTGGTGTGTGTGATGTGTGTCAGTGACGTGTGTGTGTGTTACGCGTGTCTGCGACGCGTGTGTGTGGTGTGCGTGTGACGTGTATGTGTGACGTGTGTGTGCAGTGTGTGTGTGACGTGTGTGTGTGAGTGATCTGTGTGCATGTGACGTGTGTGTGTGTGAGTGATCTGTGTGCATGTGACGTGTGTGTGTGTGTGTGAGTGATCTGTGTGCATGTGACGTGTGTTCGTGTGACGTGTGTGCGTGACGTATGTGTATAGTGTGTGTGACGTGTGGTGTGTGTGACGTGTGTGTGTGTGTATGGTGCATGCGTGACATGTCTCGACGTGTATGGCGCTGTCGCCTGTCAGATGTTCGGGGCGCTCTTGCGGGGCTGCTGCCGGCACTTGCAGGAGCTGCGCCTATCAAAGAACGTCTTTTCCTATCGGTGAGACTCGCCCAACAGCTTGCAACCAACAGAGACACGATGTGTTCGTGTCGCTGCCATGTCAGACGGCGCTGCAGTGTTAGACGGCGCTGTGTTGTTCGTGCTGCTGTGTTGGATCGTGCCGCTGTGCCGTCGCAGGAAGGCACGGGACGTGCTGCCCTCCTGCAGGCGTTTCTTCAGCAGCGCGCTCATCCTTTCTCACATCGACCTCTCCGACACCCGCCTACCGGCCCCCGCCGTCCGGTGAGGAAGCCGGATCCTCCGCCTGCTCACCCGCTGACTCACCAACTCACTCGCTCACTCACCAACTCACTCGCTCACCCATTCATTCACCTACAAGCTCACCCGTGCAGGCATTCGCCCGCACAGGAACTCACCCGCTCATTCGCCCGCCCATTAATCTACAAACTCACCCACTCACTCTCTTCCTTACCAGCTTACTTATTCATCCTCTTGGTCACCCCCTCATCCCGTCACTCATCAACGTACCCTTTCACATACTAACCTCCTCACCCACTTACTCACGTATTCAACCCCTCAACATCATACTCATCTGCTTACCTTCTAACCTCCAAACTGTTCCACTTATTCATTCCCCCACCCACTTAGTCTCTCACCGTCTCTCTCACCAGCTCACTCACTCAATTATATGCGGTTGTCTTGAACACAACATTACCAGTTATGAGGCTTCAAGGTGGCGCAGTGGTAACACTTGTGCCTCACAGCAAGAAGTACCTGGGTTCGATTCTCGACACCAGCAACCTTTCTGTGTAGATTTTGTATGTTTTGCATGGGTCTCCTCCAAGCTTTTCAGTGTCCCTCCCATAGCTTAAAAAAATTAACATTGCAACTGGTACCGGCCCAAACATCCCAATGCTGAACAATGATCTGCAGATTACTCAGTTGGGATTACATACAGCAGAGAGCATAAACTAAGCTAAACTATTTTTTTTATTTTACCAGATAAGGTCCCACTGAGCTATGTAGCACTTTTTCAGACGCGACCTGGCTATCACAAATGATAGCTCAACGAAGTGGCTTATCATCATCACGTGAAAATGTAGAGCAGTTGCCAAACACTCTAAATGCGTGACGTTGATTCTAAATGTGGAGGGAAAAAAAAAACGGAGGACCCGGAGAAAAATCCACGCGACCATGGGGAGAGAGACACGCAAACTCCAAATATACAGCAGGCGTCAGGGTCGGGATCGAAACCACGACTTCCTGTATACCAGGCGAGGTAGTTAACATCTCCTAGCCACCGTGATGATGATGAGAGAGAGACACGCAAACTCCAAATATACAGGCATCAGGGTCGGGATCGAACCCACGACTTCCTGTATACCAGGCGAGGTAGTTAACATCTCCTAGCCACCGTGGCGCTACATAGACCCCAACTGCAAAAAAACTTGGTAGGACCCATCTGAGTCTTGAGACTCGTTGAATATTTTCTGGCTAAGCAAGCATCATAATATTACTAATAATGAGGTCATGGGCCATAAGCTCATGTCATGTGATGGTGAGGTCACGGGGGCACGAAGGAGGCTACACTTTGCCGCTGCGCCGGGGTGGAGTGGCGGTGTCACGATGGCTGTGGGACAAGAGCTCCGCATACGAGGATCCGGGCTGTGGATTAAGGGATTTGCCATATTTGATGATGAATCGATGAGCACCTCGAGCGTGACCCCGGGTTGACGGCGTGACCGTCAACTCACGGCGTCCCACAGGGAGCTGCTGCTGGGGCTGGCAGCGAACAAGCACCTGCAGGACGTGTCGCTGGAGCTCAGCGGCTGCGAGGTAAGAGGCACCCGTCGCGGACGAGTGAGTGAGCGAGCGAGCCAGTAGGCGAACGAGCGGGCGAGCCGACGAGTGGGTGTATCGAAGAAGTGGACTAGAGGGTGAGGAGGTGAGTGAATGAGTGGACTCGTGAGTGGGCAATTGAGCGAGAAAGTGAGTGAACTATTGAATGACTGGATGAGCAAGCAAATGAGTGGCTCAGAGGGTGAACGAGCGGGTGAGTGGGTGAGTTAGTGGATCAGTGAGGGGCTGAGTGGCTGAGAGGCTGAGTGAGCGGGGTGATTGGGTGAGCGAGCAAATGACTGGCTGAGAGGATGCTTGGTTATTGAGTGAGTGGACAAGTGAGCGAAGTGAGCGGAGTGGGTGAGCGAGCAGGTAAAAGGATGAACAAGCGGATGAATGGGTGAGCGAGCGGGTGAGCGCGTAGAGCCGGCGTGTTGATTCGCGAGCCATGGTTGCTGGCTGCTGCCGTTGACAGTTGCGTCTGGAAGGATCCAAGGCTCTCAAGTACTGCCTGGAGGACGTCCCCAACCTCTCGCGCCTCGACCTGGCCGACAACGGTGAAGCCACGCGCTCGACGGGGGGTGATGGGGGGGTGGGAATGGGAGGGGGTGGGTGGGTGGATGAGTGGATCCACGAGCGTTGAGTTTGAGTCGCTTGTTTTTGTCGCCCCAGGTCTGGATAGCGATCTCCTGTCGCTCATGAATGTCCTCGGCAAGAATCGCTCCATACGCCACCTCGACCTGGGCCGTAACTTCTCCAGCCTTAAGCCCAAGTGTGTGCTCACTTCCTCACCAACTCCTTACCCACTCACCCGCCCATCCACCCTAGTGCACTCATCCAACCACCCGGCCACCCATTCGACTGCTCGTCCATACGCCTGTTTGTCTTCGCTCTGCCTTGCTCACCTATCTTATCTTAAAGGTAATTTATATAGCTCCTTAACCAAGGCGCTTTAAAAATAATTAACAATGGTACTTTATGAATGTAATGGTGGAGATGAGGTGAATGAAATAGATGAGAGGATTCAATGGGCGTGAATTCGGTGAAAGCGAAATTGATGACAGTAAATAATGATGAACGGATCATCATCTCTCATCCACACACTCGCTCTCTCTCATCCGCACACTCACCCCCTCCCTTCCCACTCACCCCCTGCGTCCCCCCCTCCCCGCGTGTCCCCTGTAGGATGCTGTCCAAGGTGCTGGACGGGGTGGTGCAGCTGATACAGGACGAGGACTCGGTACGTAACGCTGGCGCGCGCCCTGCCAAGTCTGTGTCGGGTTTTCTCGGCGTTAAATGAGCACCCGGCGCGGCGTGCAAACGCCGTCACTGGCTCCTCGTGAAAACGCCCCGGCCATTTAACAGCACTCGGCCCCGACGGCCCGGGTAGGCTACATGGGGGACCTTTTGTCTGTTGCGCGGAGCAGATGCTGCAGTCCCTGTCGCTGGCCGACTCGCGGCTCAAGAGCGGCACGAGCGTCGTGGTGAACGCGCTCGGCAGCAACGCGTCGCTCGCCAGCGTCGACCTGAGCGGCAACGCCATGGGGGACCTGGGGGCGCGCATGCTGGCCAAGGCGCTCGCCATCAACAGCTCGCTCCGGTGCGCGCGCGCACGCACGCACACGCAACGCACGCACCCACACACTTGGGTACGCGCGCACACACGCATGCATGTACACTCCCACATTCTGGTTGGTACGCACGCACACATGCGCAGGCTCCAGTACACACAAAGCGGTACACGTTTATGCTCCGGTGCGCGGGTGCGCACGCACCCAACGCATGCACACACGAACACAACCGCGTGCTTGTCATGAGAACACGGTGAGATCACGGTGTGTGTGGCAAGGTCACAGTCAGATCACGGTGTGTGCGGTGAGTTCACGGTCAGATCACGGTGTGTGCGGCAAGCTCACAGTCAGATCACAGTGTGTGCGGCGAGTTCACGGTCAGATCACGGTGTGTGCGGCAAGCTCAGTCAGATCACGGTGTGTGCGGCAAGCTCACAGTCAGATCACGGTGTGTGCGGCGAGTTCACGGTCAGATGACGGTGTGTGCGGCAAGCTCACAGTCAGATCACGGTGTGTGCGGCAAGCTCACAGTCAGATCACGGTGTGTGCGGTGAGTTCACGGTCAGATCACGGTGTGTGCGGCGAGCTCACAGTCAGATCACGGTGTGTGCGGTGAGTTCACGGAGAGCTCACGGTGAGAACACGGTGAGATCACAGTGTGTGCGGTGAGTTCACGGAGAGCTCACGGTGAGATCACGGTTTGACTCCTGCAGGACGGTGATCTGGGACAAAAACGGCACGACCGCCCAGGGCTTCCAGGATGTGGCCAGTGCCCTAGAGAAGTAAGTGTAACCTCGCGTACCCCCCAGCGTGACCTCACATGACCCCAGTGTCACAAACTCCCGAGATCATGTGGCCTCTTGAGCAAACCACCCTGATTCTAACCGATCTTGTTGGATCTGGAAAGCTGATCAGGCGGAGCCCGATTAGTACTTGCGCTGAATATTGTCTAGGAATATCGGCTCTCATAAGTTTGGCCAGTGAAGTGACCAGATGGCAGTACAGCATTGGATTCCTAATTCTATCAGTGTGGAACTTAGAGTGTCATGTGAAATTATCATGCATGGAACTGGCCAAACGTCCCAATGTAGCAGGACCCACCTGACAAAGATTATTGAGGCTCAGCAGACTTTCCTTGGTAAACAAATCAACATTATAACCTAGAATCCACAGTCCGTTGTCAGTCCACTGCTGGATGAAGAAGGTCTCTCCATGTCGTGTCGGTCACGAGGATTGTTTGACCGTATTTCACGACGCTAGCAAGTGTGGGTTGGTGACGGGTGGAGACCCAGGACTGGTTTAGACTGCTGTTCGTCTCGGCCGAGATTCACGCTCAGCTCGCCGGGTTCACGGCACACTGAGCTAACCGCAGTGCCACCGCTCCGCTTTGTAATCTCTCCGCCAGGAACTACAGCCTGCGATTCATGCCCCTTCCCATGCACGACGCGGCGGCCGCAATGAAGACGCAGCCGGAGAGGACAGAGGAGGCCCTGCAGAAGGTTCAGACTCGTCGCAGCATTTGCCGTTCACACAGCATGTGCGTGTGTGGACACGTGTGTGCGCGTGTGTGGATGGGGCGTCTTTGTATGTGTGTGTGGGGAGAAGTAGTGCAGCGGTTACCACGCTGGGCTACGAACCCGGAAACCGTAGCTCGATTCCCGCTCATGGCTAACACAAGTGATGGTTATCTGAACCGGTCCTGGCCTCCAGTAGGTCAACTCGGCCTCAAATGAGCACCTTTTACGGTGTAAAAAAACATCGCCACTGTCTTTGTGTGTGACCGTGCAACCGTACGTGCGGGCAGATCGAGAAGCTACTGTTGCGGAACCACGGGTCGCGGCGCTCCTGCCCGGAGCAGGCGTACCGCCTGCAGCACGGCATCCTCGCCAGCACATCCCAGCAGGTCAGGGGGTCGGAGGTCAGGGGTTAAGGTTGCTACCTGTCGGTGTGTGAATGTCCAGGCACGATCCGAACAGTCTGAGGTCTGGTACCGGTATTGTGTTGAACTTTGTTACAAGATACTGGACAGTCTTGATATGCCTGGTGCTGACTTTAGATGTGTGGGTTTTGGTCTTGAGTTGAAAAGGTGGCAGCCTCCTCCACCCACTGACTGATTCACTCACCCACCCACTAATGCATTGATTCATTTGTCAAGTCGCTCAGTAACTCACCCACTCACCCACTGATTCACCCACTCATTCATTCACTCACTCACTCACTCACCTTTCTCACTCACCCACCCACTACAGTTGCCACCTGACCGGGAATTGTCATCTGTGTTTGCGGCAGGCATGAATTGATTCATACCGAGATCTTGCTGGTACTGTGCTGAATTTTATTCCAGCTTACTGCACAGCCTTTATATGTGTGGTGCTGACTGAGAAATATGTGTGGGTTTGGCCTTCGGTTGAAAAGGTGGTGACCCAAGGGCAGCAAGAGGTAAGGGGTCAACAAATACCACAACTAGGATCAGTGGCAAGAGAATGTTGCTGTGTGTGGGTCTGTGTCTTATTTGTGTGCGAGTGTGCGCTTGCGTATGTGTCCGTACGTGGCCTCAAGGTGCACATGGCCTGGCACAAGCGTCGTGGCGACGTCACCGCCACTTAGTGGCGAATGGCGGTTGTTGTTGTTGTACGTCTGTGCGTGTCTGTGCATGTGTTGTACACGTGTCTGTGTGTGTGCAGATGTGGACGCGCTTGTATATACGTGGGCATGCGTGTGTGTTGTTGTGGGTAGTTGGTAACAGCGGTTCGTGCGCTGCGCTACGAACCCCGACGACTTGAAGTTGATTTCCGCTCACGACTGACGCCAGTGAAGAATATTTGAACTTGTGCTGGGCTTCCCCTGACCACCTACCCCCTCGTGTGCCATGGCAGTTTTGTAGGTATGTTGAATTTATTTTGGGCTGCACAACCGTGCTAATCGGACGTGCGAGCCTCTAAAGGTGAGAGCCTTCATAGGTGTTACTCGCTAACAGTACTTGCCCGAACAGTCTTTTAAGGCTATACGGTGGATCTTTGCGTGCGTGTGTGCGCGTGGGTCAGCTGGTGGACAGGATGTGCGTGAGGGCCCAGGACCAGCTGAGGGCCCTGCAGAGCGGAGGGGTGGGGGTGACCGAGGGCCCTGCCCGCTCAGACATGATGCACGCTCAGGCCCTGCTGCAGGAGGCCAAGAACTCCAAGGCCGTACGTATGATGGACATTGAACTCTGGGCTGTTGCCATTGGGACGGGA
Organism: Petromyzon marinus; assembly: GCF_048934315.1. Lineage (NCBI taxonomy): Eukaryota > Metazoa > Chordata > Hyperoartia > Petromyzontiformes > Petromyzontidae > Petromyzon > Petromyzon marinus. The sequence goes on along the minus strand of NC_133729.1, from coordinate 3,125,279 downwards.
GCAGATGGGCGGTGGGGGGGGGGGGGTCGCACCATCCATGTACCATGGAGAGATGTTAACTATCTCGCGTGGTGTACAGGAGGTCGTGGGTTCAATCTCGACCCTGACACCTGCTGTGTATTTGGAGTTTGCGTGTCTCTCATCGTCATCATCACGGTGGCTAGGAGATGTTAACTATCTCGCCTGATGTGCAGGAGGTCGTGGGTTCAATCTCGACCCTGACACCTGCTGTATATTTGGAGTTTGCGTGTCTCTCTCATCATCATCACGGTGGCTAGGAGATGTTAACTGCCTCGCCTGGTGTGCAGGAGGTCGTGGGTTAAATACAGACCCTGACACCTGCTGTATATTTGGAGTTTGCGTGTCTCTCCCTCTCCCCGTGGTGGTCGCGTGGATTTTTCTCCGGTTCCTCAGTGCGCCTTGCCTGGTGAAATAAAAAAAATAGTTTATCGTTTAGTTTCGTTCTAGGTCTCGATGGGCTTTCACAATGTTGCAAAATACAACACGGCCGGCTTGACCCGGCTAGGGCTGGATTCAGGGCAAACGCACGGCCACACTGTTCAGTGGTGGCCTGCCAGTGTGCAGAATAATAATACGAATTCCTGCTTAGATAATTATTCTTACGTTAGCACATTTTATGACAGCAGCAGCAGGAGCATTTTCAATCCAATCTCAACATTCTTAATTGTATTGTTTGGATTAGGCCACTAAGTGACCCTAATCTGTGTTAAGAACCCTCCACCACCCGACACGCAGCGCACAAGCGTTTAACAACACACCGGTTATTATTGTTCCAGCTCACAATCCCCGCAACCACAATTGGCAATCTCAAGATGCTTTACAAAACTGAAGAAACTACATTTGGATAAAATGGGGCATGACGAGTGGGTTAGGACAGGGAAAACAGGACTGAGGGATAGAGATACTCAGCAATCGGGGCCCCAAATCAATAACAAACAAACAACATCATCAACAACGAGCCCTGGGGGACAGCCGGGGCAGCAGCAGCCAAGAGTCCCAGGGCATCCTGGGTAGACCAGGGCCTATTCAGCACGGAGGAGGCAGCAGAGGAGAGAGCTGCAGTCCTCAATACATAGGTATGCATGTTGAACTTCTTTCGCACCGTACTTAGCCAATTGCGCCAATCGGAGGTGCGGGGCAAGGTCAACGAACTAACAAAAAGCAGTTTCACGGGGACTAACAGAAGCAGGAAAGAGTCTTTGCGGCGGCAAAAACGTGGAGGAAGTTGCGGCCATGAGAGAAATTGCGCGGCCGATGGCGGACCTCGGACGTTCTTGCTTGAGCCGCGGCCTTGCGCAGCGATAGCAGAGAGGGACCGCCCCGAAGGCTCGCAGCTCGCAGCTCACCCCAGCTTCCATAACCTCCCCCCCGCCCTTCGCGTGCAGCTGCTGCCCACGCTGTTCCACCACAGCCCGGGGGGGCCCGACCCCCTCAGCGTGCAGATGGAGGAGACGACGGCGGAGGTGGCGGCTGTGCTCGACTCGCAGCTGCAGGTGGGGGGCGGCTTCCATGCCACTGGGGGGGCGGGGGGGGGGCGGGGGGGGGCAGTCACCCGCTTAGCCCGGCAGCCCAAGTTCCATTCCCGATCGCGGCCCACACCGGTGACGATTATGTGAACTGGTCCTGAGCCTCCCCGAGGCCAACTCAGCCTGAAATGAGTTCCCGGTGCAGTGCGTAAACATCGCCACTGGGGAGACAAAGGCGGCCGGGTGTGGTGTCCACACCACTCTCTCGTGTGCCGTGCCGGCCTTCATAGGTGCTACTCGCTAACAGCAGTTTAAAACGTAGTTGGCTTTCACACCAATATCCACAATAAAGGTTTTTTTGGGTTAGATCACAAAAATATTAATGTGTCGTTAAACCCGCCACCACCCAACAAAGCCAATTAGTAGGGTTTGTCACGTAAACAAAACGTGCCAATTACTACTTCAGCACCACCGGTGTCTGAGAGAGTAAACCCACAATATTTATAATTGGAGTACGACGGTTCGCTGGTGATTACAACCATCCTCATCAGTCGACAGCCAGAATTGTGAAGAAGTCCTCCTGTTTCGGTCTTAAATAAAGGGAGTAACGGTGACGTCATCACTGTGGGCCTATCAGGGTTTCCGCGTCGGCGCGTGATGTGCTTAGCGGGTGCACGCCGCCTGCGGTGCACGTGGATGCATGCCACGTGCCGTGTGTAGCGGACGTTGCATTCGTGGGGCGCGTGCGCGTGCGGCGTGTGCTGCGCACAGGCGATGCTGGAGGCCATGGTGCGCGTAGGGGAGGGGCTGTGCCCCCACACGACAGCGGCGCCGGGCGTCCACGCCGCCCTCCTCGCCGCCGGCGCTGAGAGAATCTCCGTCCCGCGCTCGCTGGTGCGGAGCCTCGGCCTCGAGCAGGCGGCCGTGGAGCTACACGACAAAGCGAGGTGCGGGGAAACCACGGGCGCCACGTGCTCACACAACCGCTCGCTCAGCCACTCACTCTACCTGTACTCCTACTCACCGACTCTACACCTCTCGTACAAAGACGCTGCTCAACCCTGGCTGAATTGTCCCCCGTGTCATCATCTATCCTGCTGCGTCTCTGCCCGTGTCCCCCAACCCCCGCCGCGTGTCTCCAGCGAGGTACGCCTGTCCCTGTCGGCACTCCTGGCGGACCGCATCACGGACAAGCTCTTGGAGCAGCTGTGCGGCGTCCACGCCAAGCTGGTGCGACGCGCCACGGTCGCCTCCTCCTCCTCCTCCCGTCGCCGAGTGTCACCGAGTTTTCTTTTCCCGTAGCGGGGCGGGAGGAGACCCGCGACTGGTGGGACCAACGCGGCCCACGCCTTAGGCCCGTACAAGATGTACCCCCCGCCTCCCCCGCTCCCCCCGCCTCTGCCTCTCGCCATGACCATCTTAGATGCACTAATCGGGTACTGGAGGGGAATACTTTTGAGCTGGCAGGGTCGCTCTGTCGATGCGTACTGTCCTAGTACGATCAACGTTCAGCGTCAACTATATATATGTATGTGTGTTGAACTTCTTTCACACCGTACGTAGCCAGTTCCACTAATCCGAGGTGCGTGGGGCTGCCCAGAAATTGCATTTTTTTCATTCTGCTCGACCCCCGGTGAGCATCCGGTTCCCCACCCCCCGCTTGATAGCTACAACCGCGACTTGCTCCTAAATTTCACCTCTCCCGCCGCCACGAGCCAAATAGCCGTGGGGCATTAAGCGGCGCGCGCTGACATTGACGCTGCCGCCCCCAGGCTGGGCACCTGGCTGGCCACGGCCTCGCGCTGAGGGGGCAGCCGCCTCCCGCAGGACAGGCCTCACCGCAGGAAGACGGCGCTCGCTCCGAGGAGGCCGACATCGTCACGGTAAGCGCAACGGGCGTCCTCCGGTCGGCGCCGGAGCCCGAACTTGACTTTTTCCTCGCGTCTCCGCCGATCCAAATAAACCCTTTGACTTTTACCTCTTCAAACTCTTCCCCAGATGTCGCCCGTCTCACGCAAGCGGAGCCTTCGCAACAGGAGGATGCGACCGGTGTCGCGTGCCTTCGGTACGCCCCCCCCACCCGCCGGCGTCTGCCGGCGCTCGTGAGATTTTAACTCGCGGTTTTCCCGTCTCGTCGTTTCGTTTCCTTCCTGGTGAACGCACGCGCCTCTCCCCACAGCCGACGGTGTGCTGGATGGCGGAGCCGCGGCTGCGACGGCAGCGCCGCAGAAGGGCGGCACGAGCGAGCCGCCGCCGATGGACGTGTCGGAGCCGCCGCCAGGAGATGCGGGGAGGCTGGAGCACGTGACCAAGGGGAGACCCAAGAAACCGGGTCGGCCGGGGCGGCAGCACCGCCCGTCCGTCTCCGCAAGTCTCCGCGGTGTTGTGAGTGCTCGTCAGCAGTCGCACGAGGCGGTCACGAGCGCGGGATCCATACCAAAACGCCACGACCCTACTGCGAATGGCTCACACGGGAATCGCGATCCCCACGTTGAAGAAATTCTCACTTTAATGGGATTGGAATAAGGATTTCGCTGCAGTAAAACTCTCCCAATAGAATCCCATTCATTGCAATAGAGATGCAGGAATTGCCATTCAAATTAATCGGAACTTTTTGAGAGCCTACGAATAGGCCCGTAGAATCCGCGTTCATTTAAGTGGCGATTTTCCCGAGTTGACCAGGCCTCACAGGTCCTGCTGTCGTGCCCGATGCCCTGACTTGATTTCTCAGTTGCTGTGACCATGCACGGACAATGACGTTGTCTATGTGTGCGGTTATGTTCATCGTAAATATATTATAATGGGTAACGGAGGTTAGTTTATATGACCCCACACCTCTACACTGACCTCTGCCACCACATCCCTCCACCGACCCCCTCCCCCCACTCCAGCAGGATGAGGGAGCTGTGGATGAAGGAATCGCTGAGTTCTTCACCAAGAAAGTCCTTCCTCCTTCAGCCAGGCTCCAGTGAGAAGCACAAACCGGCAGTCATCATCACTGTCACCACCACCATCACTGTCATCATCATCACCACCACCATTGTCACCATCATCACTACTATCGTGACCATCATCGTTACCATCAGCATCACTCGTGTCACCATCATCTTAATGTTCATAAGTAAACACTACCACCATCAACACCATCATCGGCACACACCACCACCTCCATTATCATCACCTGCCGTCACCCCCACCACCCTTGTAAAATCAGCTGCAGTTGTACAATACAGGGCGGCAGAAGTGATCTCAATGTTATGCTCCTACTCTTGTTGCTCCTTCTGCTGCTGCTGCTCAGGGCTGTGGGGACAGAGAGGGGACAGCACCCACATGGCAGGAAGGGCAGCTTCTTCTCCTTCCTGAAGCCCTGGGCCCCACGCCCACCGCAGCTCACGTCTCAGCCCACCTTGGAGCTGGGCCCGGCCTCCACAGCGCCCGACAGGTGTGTGTCCGGCCACACCACACGGCTGGAGCGGGAGAGTATTTTGAACTCGTAGAATTTGGATTCTGGGAGTCCGAATACTATTTGGTATGCGGTCCTTACCTGGGGTGCAAATTCTGTAATATCAATATGACCCACCTCCTCATTCCCCACCTTTCCCCCACTGCCTGGGGTAAAAATTATGGTTATGCCAAGGGTTCTGACACCTCTTTTGGTCAGCGTTAAGACTTGCGGAGGGTTTAAAGCCCACAGGGGGAGGTCCATATAGTGTGTAGAATTCTGATGCCCTGCATACCAGGGTAAAAAGTATATGGAGGTCAAAATATTGTCTCACACCGGCACCGCCTGCACACACCACAACAACAGGCGTCATTCACCACTAAGCGGCTAGGTGCACTTTGAGGCCCACTTAGATGACTGGCAGATGCACCACCTGTGCTCCCTACTGCGCCGACTTGCTGTGTTTGAGCCACCCGGCGTCCCACTCTTTGTTGTGAGCGCCGCTCCTCCGCCGTTGTTTGCAGGTGACTGCCTCCAACTGCCCAGTAGTGTCCTGCCTCCTGCGCAGAGGCCGATCTCGACACCACTGGTACCTCTTATTTGGTTCTTTCGGTAAAGTCACATAGAATGAGAATAAAATAATAAATTGATAAAATAACACAATAAAATTATCATGACGTTTCGGCCACAACACAAGCGGCCTTCATCAGGTGAAGGGACGAGACTGTCTGGAGGACAGCGCTGGAGCGAAGGCCGCTTGTGTTGTGGCCGAAACGTCGTGAGAATTTTATTGTGTTATTTTATTTTATCAATTTATTATTTTATTGTCATACTACGTGACTTTACCGAAAGAACCAAAGAAGATGAATCCTTGCAGTCACGAAAGCTTTAAACCACTGGTACCGGTCATCGGCAAGTCCAATCAGCTCCACGTCCTCCTGTACTGCATCTTCTCCAGCCCGTGCCATGCCCATAATCGGAAATCCTTAACTTGACGCGTGTCCCCGCGTGTGCCCGCTTTTCCGCCACGTAACCCCGTGTGTTATGGCGCGTCGCAGTGTGTGTATGTGTTCCCTGTGTGTCCCTGTTCTGGCGTGTCTCCACGTCTCCCCACGTGTCCTCACGTGTTCACACGTGTCTCCACATGTTTCAGTGTGCCCCCGTTTCTCCCCACGTATCCCCACGTGTCTTCAGCTCTGAGTCGTCGCTGCCGCCGCCGGCAGTAAAGAAGGACGCGGCGGAGTTGGCGCGGGAGGGCCCCACGGAGGCGGTCACAGCGACGGAGGAGGCGGCGTCCCCCGTGGAGCGGTGGCGCATGTTCGGCGTCCCCGTCATGATGCCGCCCCTTCCGGCTGGGCTGCCATCCCAGCACCCTGATCTCACCTCCGGCAGGACCAAGGTGACCTGATCACAGCGTGCGTTGCACACCATGTGACCTTCGCTTCCCGTTTCTCCCTCTCGTTCTTCTCTTGAGTTCCTCTGCCGCCCGAGGACAGTACCACGGCACGGGTTCCCTCCATCCGACCCGATCCTGGCTACCCGGCAATCCACTCTCGGGTTTCAGAGGCAGGGCTACGGATGAACGACAGAGGAGGTGTCCCCCGCGCCTTCCACAGCGGCGGGGTTTAGGCGACACGGTCGCCGGACGCAGTTGAACGTCGCGCCCAGGACGTAATTTGGATTTTCCCAAGCGGACAAACGCGTCCGCACCCCGGGGGGGGGGGGGGGGGGGGCGCTGCACAGGACGCGCATCTTGCACATCGCAGCGAGGACCGAGTCGTTTAGCATCGCGCACCCTCTTCACCCGCCCTGCCTTGTCTCCCTCGCACTCCCGCGCTCCTCCTGTCTGTCTGCCCACTCCCCCTGCTGCACGGTGGCGGGTGGATTTCCGTCGTCCGCAGAAATCGGATTCGGTCAGCCAAGACGACGACTCCACGGAGAGCAAGAGCTACGTCCCGGGGCCTGGAGGTCAGCCAGGTCCATGACCCCTCCTCTCCTTCCCATCTTCCATCCCTCCCCTCCCACCTTCCCTCCCTCCCCTCCCACCTTCCCTGACTTACGGAAGACAAATGAACGATCATTTTAGCCTGGATTCACAAAAAATATGTCCGAAAGTAATACATAATAATATTAACATTTCGATTTAAAGCTTTCGTGACTGCAAGGATTCATCTTCTTTGGTTCTTTCGGTAAAGTCACGTAGAATGAGAATAAAATAATAAATTAATAAAATAAAATAACGTCGTGAGAATTTTATTGTGTTATTTTATTTTATCAATTTATTATTTTATTCCCATTCTACGTGACTTTACCGAAAGAACCAAAGAAGAATATTAACATTCCAAAAATAACTTACAATGTGTTTAACAACAAATCATAACAATGATGATGAAAACGGTTACAAAGATTACTTCGTCAGGAGTAGCTTCAGGGTTTCTTGAACGCTGCCGTTGGGCTGCGGATCTGCGGCAGCTGTGTCCAGCCGGTGACACTGTGCGCTGCCGTGACGTGGCGACACCATCAGAGTTTGGGATTTTAACTTGGAATTTTTGTATCATTGAACAGGAGAAATGTATTCGGGAAATGTAATATTACAAAAAAATGCAATCTTGAGCGCTGTGAAACGCATGCACGGCGTAAGGTGTGAAGCGCGTCCCGAAAAGATGAATCGCTTAACTGCGAATTCGCGCTACGCGGGGGGGTGGGTGCCCGTTAATCCAAGGATGAGCGTGTTAAGAAAAGACGACGCGATTGTAATCGCGTCACATGATGCAAACAGGAAAAAAATTACGAACACTCATGAGCACGAAACGGAGAGGTGTAGCCACAGGAGGAAGTCGGAACGTGGCGTTCCGCATGTGACTTGTAACTGACCGTAAGCTCATAACAACAACAAAAATAATGATTTAATACATTTGGTATCGCGGGTATAGGCTGCCAGTCGAGGGATGGTGTAGTTGCCAATTTGCAAGTAATTTATATGAACAAAAAGTAAAGTTTACCCGTGGCGTCCACTCTTTTTCTTATCGAATAACACCGCAATTTTTGTTTTATATATTCCCCGCACACACAGCAGCGTAGCCACCGCCCGGCGTAGTATTCACATTCGGTATTAACCAGGACGGCCGGGAGGTTCTCTGACCGCATATCTCTGCTCGACCGCGTCCCTGTGCCTTGGCTTCTAAAAGCCGGGCACGGTGCGGTTGGTCGGATCTCCGTCGCCCGATTCGCCGCGAGTGTTGCGTCTTCGCTGGCTCGGCGGCGGTGCGCGTGGCACCCGCGGTGACTCGCGGTCGGCGTCACCCCGCAGGCTCCGGAGGGGAGAGGAGGATGACCGCGCGGCGCCGGGCCCTGCAGCCGCCCACGAGCCGCGACCTCCGCGAGGACGACGGTGACGCGGCGCCGGAGGGCCCCGCGACGGCCGTCCGGCGGTGCCGCCCCAACGCGCCCAACGGTACGCGGCGGCGGCGGCGGCGACGTCATCGTTGTGGGCTGCGTTCAGTCCGCTGCTGGATGACGGCTTCCCCAAGTTGTCACCATCTCTCGTGGTCTTGCAGTGCAACAATCCGTCCAGCTCCATCTCTTGCGCGGTGGCGTGTCCCCTGCCTTGACTGCCACTGCATTTTTTCGTCTCGACCACCGCCTCGTTATCCGAGTTCGATTCCCGCTCATGGCCAACACCAGTGACGATTATCTGATCCGGTGCTGGGTCTCCTCCCCTACGTAGACTTGGCCTCAAATTAATACCTGGTACGGTGTGTAAACATCGCCACTGGGGAGACAAAGGCTGTCGGCGTGGTGCTGGTCACCCACCCCCTCGTGGACCGTTCCGGCCTTCATAGGTGCTCGCTGACAACACTTGCTCCTAAGGCTATACGGGGGATCTTTGCTTTTGTGTCCACTCACGCAGGGGATGAGGGAGATGGCGAGGAGAATGCTCCGAGCGAGCCACAAGCGGCCTCCTCCCCTCGAATTCCGAAGAAGCACGAGGCCGACCCGGCGCCCAAGGGGGCGGTCCTCCCCCGGGCCGCCCTGCAGCCTCCAGGTGAGCATCGCGGCGCCGGCCACACGGGGGGCCCGTACGCGGGCCACGTGGGCCTGCGTGGGTCCACGTGTGCGCGCACTGTCGTTGCGTTGAGGTTGATGCTCGTGGTTGCATTTGGGTCCATGTTTGTGGTTGTGAGGAGGTTGATGTTTGTGGCAGCGTTGAGGTCCGTGTTTGTGGTTGCGTCAGCGCCGTTTCTTCTGCGGCGGTGGTGCCAGCACCAGCGCATGATGGCGAGCGCCGCGCATCCGTGTGCCCGGGCGCAGGTTCAGCAAATCGGTGCCGCCCGGCCTCCATGGTAGAGGAGGGCAGCCCCAGCTCGGTGGAAGACCACGTCTTCTCTGACCCTGCCCACCAATCACAAGCCTCGGCGGCAAGACCCGTCACGGCGGAGGCGGAGCCTCGGAGGTCACGGAGGATGATGGTGAAGTGCCACTCGCTGGGGCAACAGGTGGACGAATAGCCGGTACGATGGAATGCCCGCAAACTCTACGGGCGTCGCGTGCCAAATATCACGCGGCTCTTAACGTTTGCGACCAATATCCTTCGAACGCCAACAACCACGGACGGCCCAATTCCTACCGTGCTGTATGCGCCGAATGATCGGTGATAAGCACGTGTCCTGTATGTTGAACTTCTTTTGCACCGTACGTAGCCAACTGTGCTAATCGGAGGTGCGGGGGAAGGACAACAAACTAGCAATTTCAATTAGCCTCGCAGCGTCACGCGGGGACGTGTTTACTACTCGTCAGGTTGCATGCAGTAGGGGTAACCGACTTAACGTCACTTTTTACGGAAAAGACCGGTGAACGTGCAAAGATGTTCCACGGTGAGTGGCAAAGGACTGCAGTTTGTGAAACCCTAGCTCACCCCAATTGCCCGGTGAGTCTCGTTTAATCTCAAGTGCCATCTCACCCCCCCTCGCCCCCCGCTAAGTCCTCGCTTTTTCGCGCATCCGACACCAATGAGGAAGTCGCCCTGATGCCCACCCGTCGCATCCACCCACAGTCAACCGCAACAGCTTCTGCAGCTCCACGCTTTTGTTGGATTCCCCGTATCCGTCGTGAGTCACAACGTCGCTTGGCTCGTCTCTGATGCCGCGTGGCCGCAGCGAAACGTGCCAGCTCGATTTCGCGAGCCGGGCTGGCGGACTCGCCCAGGTTCCCATGGCAGCCGTACCAGACCGGGCCCGACGCTATTGGGGCTGGGGCACCGGGCCCACGGTATCCCTGTCATCAGCAAAGATACGGCTCTTTCATCTGCACTGCCCAGAGAAGCAGGCCGCACTCTTGCAAATGAGACCCTACCCGGCTCTCTCGAGCTCGTCTCCCGGCTAAGCAATTAACCTCGTCCTGAAGGCCACAGGGTCAACACAGATAAGGGAATGAGTTGGCAGCAGCGTCCCTTAGCGCAACTCCAGCAGCTGCGACTTGTTTCACGTCATGGACTTTAACTGAGCCCGTTTGTGAGGCCACTGTTGGACGAAGTGCCTCGCCATGCCATATCGGTAATGGGGGTTGTTTGACCATACTTCACCGTGCTGGGCAGCGCCGGTTGTTAACTCATCTTAGCTCGATTTAACTCTAGACTACGTTAAACTAAAACTTTTGTTTTCCTGTTAACGCTCGTTACCCACCGGCTGCAGAGGCGAAGGAGCAGGAGAGGCTGTGGCTGACGGCCCCGTGCCGTGCTGCTGATGCTGGAACAGGCCTGGGCCACCGAAGCCCCCCGCCTGCTGCCCCGGGTCGAAGGAACCGAGCTTGAATGAACCTCTTGAGCCGTGCGCTTGTCTCCCTTTAAGCGGTGCCTTATTTCACACGCGCTCATCTAACGGTCGCACGCTTCCTTGGAACGTGTTGCGTCGATGTGTTCAACTGTAAACCCTCAACGCGCGAGCGTCGCTCACTCCGCGGTGCATGTGAGCCGCGGGTGGCGGTGAGGGGCTGCTGGTTTAACTCTTGCTAGCGGGGCCACGCTCTGCGTTGTTGCCACCGGTTATTTTTCAAAACATGGGAATCACGTTTTCGGGATGGGTGGTGCAGTGATTCGCGCTCTGTGCTATGAACTCTACAACCTGAGTTCGATTCCCAGAAACGGGCCGATGCTGGGTGAGTAAAACACAGATTCCATTAATTTGGACCAGTTCTGGGCCTCCCCTAGGTCCAGAATCTGCTACAATGTGTAAACATCAACACAGGGGAAAGTAAATCGGCCGAGTGTAGTACCGGCCACATCTGCCCCTCTTGTGTGGCAGAGCCGGCTTTAATAAGTGCTTGCTGACAGCACTTGCCCTGACGGTCGTATGTAGGCTATACGGGGGACTTTTATACGAGGTCAAGGTATAAAAGAGCCACTCCCAGGCTCTGGGGTATCAGTGTTCATTGAATTCTTCCTTGCACCGAGAAATGGAAACTGAGATTTGCCAAGCCACGATCGCCCAAGGTCCGGCGCCTGAATATCACCAGGGCCCTGTCCTATGCTCCTCCCTACTGAGTCGTGCACCATTGCTGTTGACGCCATGAGCTGCTAGTGTCTCGTTATAAACTTGAACTCGCAACTGGTTTTGGTTTTGTTTTTTGAGCGTTCTGGATTGTTAATGTTATGGTCAGTATTTTTTCATGTTTTGCAGGGGCGGTATTTTAATAATTGTCGTTCTGCACTGTTGCTATGATTCATGCCAAGGAATGTTCAAGCAGTGCAAACCAAAGGTTGCCGTGCGTGTGCGAACAATGGTGGCTCAGTGGCACCGCGGCTGCGAGCGGATGCGCAGTGACCTCTACTTCGTGGGGGTTCCAGAGACTCGGCAAAATTATCTCACGCCGGGCCACAATCCCAGGCTGCAACGATGGGTTACTTAGCAACCACTCTCTTAACGTATCCCAAAGCGCACGCGGTACGCTCGGTAACATAACCCAGCAGTGTTTTGTTGTCGTTGGTTTTGTTGCTGCATGAAGGTGAATATGCTTGAATGGAAAGTGGTGTGTCAGTGATTTTCCACGTTAAAGAGACGGAAGGGTCCAGTGGAGAATGCGGCGGGAGGTGAGGATCGGGGTCAGAGAGACGCGGGTTGGCCGGGACACGAAGCCGCTCAAGTCTCCCGCTCGCTCCTCTTGGCAATGGGTTAAAAGCGATTGGAACCGCTACGACACTTGCGTTGATTCGCGATGCGTGCCCCGACTTGATGAGTCAAATCGCGAGGAGCGCGAATTGTTAGGGGCGGGTCCGTTGCCTTTCCTCCCGGGCCCCTCATCCATGCTGGCGCTCGGCAGACGCGTGCAGTATTGTAGCTGTTGAGTGTGCAGGCGGTGTCACTGCACCGGGGCCCACGGGCCAGAGGGCCCCAGGCACTGGGTTGCAAGGAAGGAAATGGTATACAAGGGGCCCCCATTTCATTCCTTGCAACCGGGGCCATGCTGACCAAGATACGTCGCACGGAGGACGCGTTGGCAAGAAGTCATGAGGACGTTCATCATGGGTTTTTACATCGAATTTATACCGTTAATACTTTTTATATAACAGTTGGTTTAATAGCTATGTAACTTGTTGGTAAACACGTGCAATGTCATGCTGTGCGCGCACTGTAAACCTGAATTAAATCGAGGTTCGCACTGACCCGTGAGCGGTGTATTTTAATAATCTGACATTTACACGATTTCAAACGTACGTTTCACTTGAAAGATATGGGTAATCAATTAAATGCAAGAAGTGGATTTTACTTATGTCAACAAAAAATAGGGCTGCGATGATGATGATGCAATTCATCTCTCCACCTTGATAGGGGAGAAATCCTCATGAAATGCCAAGGTGTCGGACATTCTCGCTCGAACTGTGACTGATCCACGTTGGGATGGTGATGGTGCCTTCAGTTTTGTGAACTCGTCAAACCAGTTCACTTATTCCATGAATAAGCCATATTTTATAAAACCACAGATTATTACTCGGTAAACAAGGAACGTTGGGCCAACGTTGCGTCTAAAGTTGGCCCAACGGTTCCAACCGCACGATTACTGAGTGAACTTCAAGATGACGACCCACGTTTGTTACGATTATTGTGAAATGTTGACTGTGTTGAGGGTGTCTACATGGTCCTGTTGTTGAGTGCTAATGCCATAGCAGCTGGCAGGCCGGCCCATCTCTTTATGACAGACCAAAGGGATGGTACAGAGAGACAAACAGACAAAGATCCCCCGTGTAGCCTTAACAGACTCTTGGGGAAAGTGCTCTTAGCGAGCACCTATGAAGGCCGGCACGGTACACGATGGGGTGGGTGTCCAGCACCACGCCCGACCGCCTTTGTTTCCCCAGTGGTGATGTTGACATACCGCACGAGGTACTCGTTTGAGGCTGAGCCGACCTAGGGGAGGCCCAGGACCGGTTCAGATAATCGTCACTGATGTTGGCCGTGAGCGGGAATCGAACTCGGGCTGCCGGGTTCATACTGCAACACTTCCACTCCCCACAGAGCCACCAAACACTACCACACACGTGGTCCAGACAGTTCACAAATTCACAGTGAGATACTCACGTGCTTTTCTGTCAACCAGTGATTTTCCGGTGAGTACTGATGAAGATGTCACGGGGCTACGAAGTGTCCAGGAGACTGCAGTACAGCAAGTAGGCTGTGTGGCCCTTTGCATCCAGCCAAGTGGCTTGGTAGTAGAGCAAGTGGCTCACAATTGAAAGTTCAAATGCTGGTTTGGGGTTGACTCATGGGGTATGGTAAAAAAATTAGTACCACTTTGTAGCAAGGTCAACAGTGGTTGTCCTTTAGATAAACTCGCTCCCGCCAGAGGAATGTGGAATTCCACCACTGGATCAGGGCTTTAAATGAGATACGAGCACCAATTACTCAATTAACACTTAATCAAAAACATAACTTTGACCATTGAGTGTTATCCCTTCGTATGCCTGGGGGCTTCTCTAGACCTGTGTACTCTGCTATCCCCCACACATGCAGTGCGCGCCTTAATGAAGCTGGCCAAACGTGTCCGTTCAGCAGGACACTTCCGAAAAGCAATCTTGAGAGTTGGCGAGGTCTATCATTCTTGGATAAATGACATTCCTAGAACATTGCGACAAAATAATCACTCTGGCAATTTCAGTGAAATCGGTACAGAAGTTATGCGGCCTCAGGTGGTAACAGTTTGATGGTAACTCTGTCGCGCAGTGCTTCTCAGACGATGTTATTCCACGGCACTCGTGCTTAGGAGCTTGCTCGACCTTCGCGGCCACACCGAACCACTGTGGGTCCCGTGTGGGTGGGTGGGTTGGTTGGTGGGAAAAGCATTGGTAGCCGAGAGAGAATTCAAAAAAGCTTTACCTTTTATTTGACTGATCTCATCGAGCAAATGCAGGCGGTGCTGCCGAAATCCGCGACAGGGAATTTTATTGTTTGACGAGTGGAGATGAATGTCACGAAGGACATTAAAGCTTCTAAAAGCTACTGTTTGCCCAAACCGCAGAAGTGCCCGACCGAGGAAGCTGCCGCCCAATGGGGAGTGCAGGGCGGGACGTGGGGGATGGATCGGCCACTGAACGGCACGAACGAGAGTTCGTCCATCCTAGTGACGTTTCTTGACTTTTTTCCTACGATTCCAAAGATGCCGTGGGCACAGCGGGGAATTTGCCACTACGGGCACACCGGTTGCGAATCGCTGCCCCGGGTGTGGGTTGGTGGGGTGGTCCTCATCGCAAGCGAGATCGCTTAACAGCAGTTTGGGGATAACGATGTCCCCCCGCACTGTGATTTGTGTGGTGTTTTGAGTGTCATGCGCTTCATACATTTTCTGTTAAATTTGCCTGGCTTTTGTTACAAAATGTTTCTTTGTACGATTTTTCATGCAAAATAAATTGCGTAGAATTTTTTTTTTTAACTACCGGTTAAATGTTTCGTCCGATTTTTCTCATTTAGAATTTCCACTTTTGTCTTGATTGTAACTCGCCGGTTTTGTCGTTCTGCACCGATGGCAACGGAGCAGCAGCAGCAGCAACAAATAATTTGTGAGGTATGGGTACTAAAATCATCATCAATGTGGAATGACCGAAAGATTACCCCAAGCCATATGCAGCCTAACGGCAATTTAAAAATAAACAACGGCCTCTGATTGGAGGAAAGAGGCCTCCGCGGTGATTGGTCGGGAGGCAGACTTTAAAGGGATTGCAGAATAGGGGTTGAACGGGAAAACAAAAAGGATCCATTAAAGGACGGACTGGCTCAAGGTAGAAAACAAGGAGGTTCGAGAAAGGGGGGCTGAGGGTTATATAAGTGGAGTGGGGACACTCGGAGGAAGATACAAGCAGGAAGACGAAGCCTAGGGTCTCTCAATCTATAGTAGGCTTCCGTATTGTGGACATCTTTAATAAAAGTGGCTCTTCTTATAACTTGTCGTCGGAGTCGTTACAAATGTATGAAAAATACGAATAGATTTTACCCTTTCTGGCAATAAAACAGGTGTTAAGATATTCCTTGGGTCTTTAGGCAAAGTCACGTAGATAGGTTCAAATCAAAATAACAAAAAACTGCGTTTCCATCGCAACACAAGCGTTCGTCTTTTCTTCCTGATGACCGATTGTGCTGCGATCGAAAAGTCGTAGTTTTTTTTGTTATTTTCTTTGAACCTATCTACGTGACTTTACCGAAAGATCCAAAGAATATGGATTCCTGCGGTCACGAAAGCTTTAAGTCAAGATTTAGGTGTTAAGATGTTCAAACACCAAATATATATCAATCTTGATTTGAAGCTCCCGTGACTGCAGAAATCCATACTCTGTGGTTCTTTCGGTAAAGTCGCGTAGGTAGAAAAATAAACTGAAACTAAAAATAATAAAATATCGAGACGTTTCGATCGTAACACAAGCGGTCGTCCTCAGGCGGAAAAAAAATATCCAGCAGTGGAAAAAAAAATCTAGCAGTAGAACTGCTAGATGTAGAAAACAAGAAGGTGGAACTGTATGCTTGGTTCTTTCGTTAAAGTCATGTAGAAGGGAAATAAAAAAAATAATTAAAAAATAAAACAACGCAATTAGCTCTGTTCTTCACCTGAGGACGGCTGCTTGCGTTGTGGCCGAACACGTGAGAATTTTATTTTATTACGTTTTATTTTGATTAATTTAATATTTACCTTCTACGTGACTTTATCGAAAGAACCAAGAATATGAATCCCTGCAGTCACGAAATCTTTAAATCGAAAAAGGTGGAACTGCTGGATTATTTTTTTTTCAGCCTGAGGACGACCGCTTGTGATATTTTTATTTTCATTTAATTTTTTTACCTCGTGACTTTACCGAAATAACCAAATAGATACCTTTGCAAGGCATCAAGTACTGCATTAACCACACATGGTAGTTGTGGTGAACATTAAAACAAACATGCTCTGATAATAATGGCATTGTCTTTGAAACTGATTGTCCTACACCAGAGGACAGCCTTGTTCTTTAGGGGCCGTCCATAAATGACGTCACGCGATTTTGGACGATTTTTGACCCCCCCCCCTCGTTACAAAAAGTCAGACCCCCCTCAAATATGACGTCAGAAAGGTCTGCCCCCCCCCCCAAAACCATATTTCCATTTAGAAAATAAACCATGCTTCAAATCGCTTTAAACTATTGTCATTGTAGTGCGTATTTAATGTGGCGCTGCACTCTGATGTTGTAGGAGAAAACATTTATTAAAAAGTCAATTTAATTAAGTAGAAGTGTTGTCTATATTTATTTAAAGTTGCGCATTTTGATGTGACGTCACATTCCTCAAACCCTCGTCACACATCGTCACAAATGTCTGACCCCCCCCCCCCAGGTGCGTGACGTCATTTATGGACGGCCCCTTATGGCCTAGTCTCACCACCAGTGACAGACCAGAGAATCACGCCAAAAGGCGGACAGTACAATAACAATGCACATGTCAGAGCATTATAGCAGGTCACACGAAAATCAATGTTTGTGGTGTAATACAGGGGCCGTACATAAATGACGTCACGCACCTGGGGGGGGGGGGGGTCAGACATTTGTGACGATGTGTGACGAGGGGTTTGAGGAATGTGACGTCACATCAAAATGTGCAACTTTAAATATAGACAACACGTTCTACTTAATTAAATAGACTTTTTATGTTTTCTCCTACAACATCAGAGTGCAGCGCCACATTAAATACGCACTACAATGACAATAGTTTAAAGCGATTTGAAGGATGTTTTATTTTTTTTGGAGGGGGGGGGGCAGAGCTTTGTGACGTCATATTTGAGGGGGGGTCTGACTCTTTGTGACGCCGTGTGACGAAGGGGGGGGGTCAAAAATCGTCCAAAATCGCGAGACGTCATTTATGGACGGACCCACAGTATTGTGATTTACTGACATTTCATATCCTGTCGTGTTTTTGCACCTTGTTTGCGGTTGTAACTTTCTGACCCCGTGCACCGACTGGATATCTGTTTAAAAAAAAGAGCTTTATAGTTCGTCGGATTCCTCCTGCAGTAAAAATAAAGATTCTGATTTTGAGTGTAAAAATAGATTATTTTCTATTCCTACGAGTTAGGTGCAATGAGTTATCATGCAAAAACTATTCAAAAGTTATAATAATAGGGGTTTTTCCCCTTTTTACTGGCAACAAAACTTAAACCTTTTTTTACAAGGATCCATGTTACTGCATTAGCCACAATACCTGCAGTCAAAATGCAAACAAAAACATACATTTGATTTAAAGCTTTCGTGACTGCAGTGATTCATATTCTTGGTTCTTTCGGTAAAGTCACGTTGAAGGGAAACAATAAAATAATATTATTTTTTACCGAAAGAACCAAGAATATTAAAAAAACATATTACGATAATATATGTGGCATTGTCCTTGAAACTGATTGGTCCACACCAAGGGACGGCTTTCTTTGCCAGTAAAAAGGGGAAAAACCCCTATTCTTATATTTTGGTACTGGCAAAAGAAGTCTAATGATATATTCAAAAGTTGTTTGCTTAATAAAAAAACACAATTCTAGATTTAAAGCTTTCGTGACTGCTAGGATCCATACTCTTTGGTTCTATTGGGTAAAGTCACGTAGGTAAAAACTAAAATAATAAAAATCACTCCAGCGCTGTCCTCCAGACAGTCTCGTCCCTTCACCTGATGAAGGCCGCTTGTGTTGTGGCCGAAACGTCGTGATTTTTGTTATTTTATTTTTTACCTACGTGACTTTACCCAATAGAACCAAAGAGTAAAAAAAAACAATCGGTTATTCTATTATATTCTTAGTTTTTTCGGTAAAGTCACGTTGAAGAGAAACAACAAAATAACAAAATATATATAAAACAATAAAAAATTCTCACGACGTTTCGACCATAACTCAAACGGTCATCATCAGGTGTGTCGGTTTGCATAAATTTATTTTGAAAACGGCATATTTATTTATATATATAAAAATAACGTTTGCGTCACGCGCAACGATGGCAGTTTGCCAGGACTAGTCCATCTATTTTTTTGAAAAGAGGAGGGGGGAGACGAAATTTGTTTTTATGTATGCTGTCTGAAAGACACTGTAAGCGTGAACAATCAATCAAGAACTGAAATGATTTATCAAATCTTTCCAATGATTGCTAAGATATAATCCATCTTCTCGGTTGAAATTGTCTCTGTGTTTGTATATGTGGATAGCCTCATGAACGAATCTCTCATGGAAGCCAGATGGCTTACAAAGAACCTCCGTCTTGGAAAAGTCAATGGCATGTGAGCCTACTGAATTAGAACAATGATCTGCTACGGCCGAGGTGTTGGTCCTACCGTGTTTAAGGTCTGCTTTATGTTCACGAATGCGGTCCGAGATATGGCGTTTGGTTTCTCCAATGTAACTACTACCACAGAGGCAACTTAGTTTGTAGACACCAGGGTATTGTATGTCCGGAATCACATCTTTTACAGACGGAACCAGATCACGGATTTTATGTAATGTGTTGAAACGGACCTGGATCTTGTGTTTATTCAAGATTTTGGAGATCTTTTTTGTGATCCCAGCAATGTAGGGTAAAGTGATGGTTTTGAAAGGCTCCTCAAGAGGGTTCTTCTTCATGGTTTGAGTGATAGCTTTGCGGATTGTATAGTCGGAGTAACCATTAGCCCTAAGAGCTTGGTGTACGTGCTTGAGTTCACTGCTTATGTGTTCCTGGTCGGATATGCATTGGGCTCTATGATACAGAGTCTTGATGAGAGAATTCTTCTGTGATGGATGGTGGTGGGAATCCGGTTTCAGATAAGCATCCGTATGGGTAGCTTTCCTGTAGACAGAGTGGCTCATTGAACCATCAGGTCTCTTTTTAATTAGGACATCCAAAAAAGGTATCTTGCCATCTATTTCGACTTCCATGGTAAATCTGATGGCTGGGTGTATGGAATTGATGTGGTCGAAGAATTTGTCTAGAGCAGGCCGGCCATGTGGCCAGATGACAAAAGTGTCATCCACGTACCTCTTCCATAAGGTTGGGCGCAGAGTGGCAGTCTGGATGGCGTCAGTCTCAAATTTCTCCATGAAAATGTTAGCTATAACTGGAGAAAGGGGGGAGCCCATTGGGGTGCCCTCAGTTTGTTTGTAGAAAGTTCCATTCCAAGTGAAGTATGTATTGGTTAAACAGTGTCTCACCAGGGGGGGTACCTCAGTGTTTAGTCCTTGATGAACCAAGTCTTCAATGATTGCAATGGTGTCAGGTACAGGAACCTTGGTGAATAAGGAAACTACATCAAAACTGACAAGCAGGTCGTCTGGGGACAGGGAAATACCCTTGATTGTTGATACCAGGTGAGTAGAATTTTGTACCGCAGAGGTGGTCTTTCCAGTGAAAGGACGCAGGATTTCAGACAAAAAACGAGCTAGTTTGTAGGTGGGGGAGCTGATAGTAGAGACTATGGGACGAAGAGGTGTATCAACTTTATGTATTTTTGAAAAGCCGTATAATCTTGGTGGCCTGGCAGCAGAAGGTTTCAACGAAAACTGTTTAGATTGATCAATTAATGCGGTTGAATCAGAAATTATTTTGTTGGTTTGTGTGACGAGGCTGTTGGTGGGATCTCTTTTTATTTTTGTATAACTACCATCGTCGAGTAATTCTTTAATTTTGTTGTTGTATTCTATTTTATCCATGATAACAGTAGCATTGCCTTTGTCAGCTGAGAGAACTACAATATCATTCCTCTTTTTTAATTTATATAATTCAAAACGCTCATCTTTGCTGAGGTTGCTAGCTGGCATCTTAGCGTTTTTGAGGGTTGCAGCGATTTCAGATCTTGCTACGTCTGCAGCGATGTGACCCAGGCCCCTGAGAGCAACGTCTACTTGGGCAATTATATCATTAACTGGTATGTGTTTAGGTGTGACTGCAAAGTTTAGACCTTTAGCTAAAACGGATTTCAGACCATCGGAAATAGAACTGTTACTGCGATTAATTACGACTTTATTAACGTCTAACTTTTTGGTGTGTGGGTCCGGTCTTTTGTTTAAGAGGAGGTTAAATTTGGAAATCAGGTTTTCCTTACATTTGGTCGACATAGTAGCAGCTGAAGAGGCAGTCATATTGTCTACATGTTCCCAATCCGATGTGGACATTATTGCCGTCAATGATAAGTGTGATTTGTAGAGTGTCTTGTCTAACTGATCTAGTTCTGTGCGTATAAGTCTGATTTTTTCTGAGATGAGAGCTAAGCTAGTTTTGAAAAGAATTCGTTTCGCATTAGAAGAAGTTACAGTAGCAGAGGTGAGTGTAAATGCGATTGGTATTACCCCAGAGTCGCGGCATCTCTTCAGGAAGGTGAGAGACTCGATCAGCTGAGCTTTCTTATCCCGGAGTTTGTTGAAAGATCTTAAAGTTATGTGAAAACCCTCCCCGTAGAGGCGATTAAATTTTGATTTAAAGCTTTCGTGACTGCAGTAATTCATATTCTTAGTTTTTTCGGTAAAGTCACGTTGAAGAGAAACAACAAAATAACAAAATATATATAAAACAATAAAAAATTCTCACGACGTTTCGACCATAACTCAAACGGTCATCATCAGGTGTGTCGGTTTGCATAAATTTATTTAGAAAGCGGCACATTTATTTATTTATATATATAAAAATAACGTTTGCGTCACGCGCAACGATTGGCTGTTTGCCAGGACTAGTCCATCTATTTTTTGAAAAGAGGAGGGGGGAGACGAAATTTGTTTTTATGTATGCTGTCTGAAAGGCACTGTAAGCGTGAACAATCAATCAAGAACTGAAATGATTTATCAAATCTTTCCAATGATTGCTAAGATAGAATCCATCTTCTCGGTTGAAATTGTCTCTGTGTTTGTATATGTGGATAGCCTCATGAACGAATCTCTCATGGAAGCCAGATGGCTTACAAAGAACCTCCGTCTTGGAAAAGTCAATGGCATGTGAGCCTACTGAATTAGAACAATGATCTGCTACGGCCGAGGTGTTGGTCCTACCGTGTTTAAGGTCTGCTTTATGTTCACGAATGCGGTCCGAGATATGGCGTTTGGTTTCTCCAATGTAACTACTACCACAGAGGCAACTTAGTTTGTAGACACCAGGGTATTGTATGTCCGGAATCACATCTTTTACAGACGGAACCAGATCACGGATTTTATGTAATGTGTTGAAACGGACCTGGATCTTGTGTTTATTCAAGATTTTGGAGATCTTTTTTGTGATCCCAGCAATGTAGGGTAAAGTGATGGTTTTGAAAGGCTCCTCAAGAGGGTTCTTCTTCATGGTTTGAGTGATAGCTTTGCGGATTGTATAGTCGGAGTAACCATTAGCCCTAAGAGCCTGGTGTACGTGCTTGAGTTCACTGCTTATGTGTTCCTGGTCGGATATGCATTGGGCTCTATGATACAGAGTCTTGATGAGAGAATTCTTCTGTGATGGATGGTGGTGGGAATCCGGTTTCAGATAAGCATCCGTATGGGTAGCTTTCCTGTAGACAGAGTGGCTCATTGAACCATCAGGTCTCTTTTTAATTAGGACATCCAAAAAAGGTATCTTGCCATCTATTTCGACTTCCATGGTAAATCTGATGGCTGGGTGTATGGAATTGATGTGGTCGAAGAATTGGTCTAGAGCAGGCCGGCCATGTGGCCAGATGACAAAAGTGTCATCCACGTACCTCTTCCACAAGGTTGGGCGCAGAGTGGCAGTCTGGATGGCGTCAGTCTCAAATTTCTCCATAAAAATGTTAGCTATAACTGGAGAAAGGGGGGAGCCCATTGGGGTGCCCTCAGTTTGTTTGTAGAAAGTTCCATTCCATTTTCGTTGAAACCTTCTGCTGCCAGGCCACCAAGATTATACGGCTTACCAAAAATACATAAAGTTGATACACCTCTTCGTCCCATAGTCTCTACTATCAGCTCCCCCACCTACAAACTAGCTCGTTTTTTGTCTGAAATCCTGCGTCCTTTCACTGGAAAGACCACCTCTGCGGTACAAAATTCTACTCACCTGGTATCAACAATCAAGGGTATTTCCCTGTCCCCAGACGACCTGCTTGTCAGTTTTGATGTAGTTTCCTTGTTCACCAAGGTTCCTGTACCTGACACCATTGCAATCATTGAAGACTTGGTTCATCAAGGACTAAACGCTGAGGTACCCCCCCTGGTGAGACACTGTTTAACCAATACATACTTCACTTGGAATGGAACTTTCTACAAACAAACTGAGGGCACCCCAATGGGCTCCCCCCTTTCTCCAGTTATAGCTAACATTTTCATGGAGAAATTTGAGACTGACGCCATCCAGACTGCCACTCTGCGCCCAACCTTGTGGAAGAGGTACGTGGATGACACTTTTGTCATCTGGCCACATGGCCGGCCTGCTCTAGACCAATTCTTCGACCACATCAATTCCATACACCCAGCCATCAGATTTACCATGGAAGTCGAAATAGATGGCAAGATACCTTTTTTGGATGTCCTAATTAAAAAGAGACCTGATGGTTCAATGAGCCACTCTGTCTACAGGAAAGCTACCCATACGGATGCTTATCTGAAACCGGATTCCCACCACCATCCATCACAGAAGAATTCTCTCATCAAGACTCTGTATCATAGAGCCCAATGCATATCCGACCAGGAACACATAAGCAGTGAACTCAAGCACGTACACCAGGCTCTTAGGGCTAATGGTTACTCCGACTATACAATCCGCAAAGCTATCACTCAAACCATGAAGAAGAACCCTCTTGAGGAGCCTTTCAAAACCATCACTTTACCCTACATTGCTGGGATCACAAAAAAGATCTCCAAAATCTTGAATAAACACAAGATCCAGGTCCGTTTCAACACATTACATAAAATCCGTGATCTGGTTCCGTCTGTAAAAGATGTGATTCCGGACATACAATACCCTGGTGTCTACAAACTAAGTTGCCTCTGTGGTAGTAGTTACATTGGAGAAACCAAACGCCATATCTCGGACCGCATTCGTGAACATAAAGCAGACCTTAAACACGGTAGGACCAACACCTCGGCCGTAGCAGATCATTGTTCTAATTCAGTAGGCTCACATGCCATTGACTTTTCCAAGACGGAGGTTCTTTGTAAGCCATCTGGCTTCCATGAGAGATTCGTTCATGAGGCTATCCACATATACAAACACAGAGACAATTTCAACCGAGAAGATGGATTCTATCTTAGCAATCATTGGAAAGATTTGATAAATCATTTCAGTTCTTGATTGATTGTTCACGCTTACAGTGCCTTTCAGACAGCATACATAAAAACAAATTTCGTCTCCCCCCTCCTCTTTTCAAAAAATAGATGGACTAGTCCTGGCAAACAGCCAATCGTTGCGCGTGACGCAAACGTCATTTTTTTATATAAATAAATAAATAAATATGCCGCTTTCAAAATAAATTTATGCAAACCGACACACCTGATGATGACCGTTTGAGTTATGGTCGAAACGTCGTGAGAATTTTTTATTGTTTTATATATATTTTGTTATTTTGTTGTTTCTCTTCAACGTGACTTTACCGAAAAAACTAAGAATATGAATTACCGGTTAAATGTTTCGTCCGATTTTTCTCATTTAGAATTTCCACTTTTGTCTTGATTGTAACTCGCCGGTTTTGTCGTTCTGCACCGATGGCAACGGAGCAGCAGCAGCAGCAACAAATAATTTGTGAGGTATGGGTACTAAAATCATCATCAATGTGGAATGACCGAAAGATTACCCCAAGGCATATGCAGCCTAACCGCAATTTAAAAATAAACAACGGCCTCTGATTGGAGGAAAGAGGCCTCCACGGTGATTGGTCGGGAGGCAGACTTTAAAGGGATTGCAGAATAGGGGTTGAACGGGAAAACAAAAATGATCCATTAAAGGACGGACTGGCTCAAGGTAGAAAACAAGGAGGTTCGAGAAAGGGGGGCTGAGGGTTATATAAGTGGAGTGGGGACACTCGGAGGAAGATACAAGCAGGAAGACGAAGCCTAGGGTCCCTCATCGTATAAATCTATAGTAGGCTTCCGTATTGTGGACATCTTTAATAAAAGTGGCTCTTCTTATAACTTGTCGTCGGAGTCGTTACAAATGTATGAAAAATACGAATAGGTTTTACCCTTTCTGGCAATAAAACAGGTGTTAAGATATTCCTTGGGTCTTTAGGCAAAGTCACGTAGATAGGTTCAAATCAAAATAAAAAATGCGTTTCCATCGCAACACAAGCGTTCGTCTTTTCTTCCTGATGACCGATTGTGCTGCGATCGAAAAGTCGTAGTTTTTTTGTTGTTATTTTCTTTGAACCTATCTACGTGACTTTACCGAAAGACCCAAAGAATATGAATTCCTGCAGTCACGAAAGCTTTAAGTCAAGATTTAGATGTTAAGATGTTCAAACACCAAATATATATCAATCTTGATTTGACGCTCTCGTGACTGCAGAAATCCATACTCTGTGGTTCTTTCGGTAAAGTCACGTAGGTAGAAAAATAAACTGAAACCAAAAATAATAAAATATCGCGACGTTTCGATCGTAACACAAGCGGTCGTCCTCAGGCGGAAAAAAAATATCCAGCAGTGGAAAAAAAAATCTAGCAGTGGAACTGCTAGATGTAGAAAACAAGAAGGTGGAACTAACTGTATGCTTGGTTCTTTCGTTAAAGTCATGTAGAAGGGAAATAAAAAAAATAAAAAAATAAAACAACGCAATTAGCTCTGTTCTTCACCTGAGGACGGCAGCTTGCGTTGTGGCTGAACACGTCGTGAGAATTTTATTTTATTATGTTTTATTTTTATTAATTTAATATTTACCTTCTACGTGACTATCGAAAGAACCAATAATATGAATCCCTGCAGTCACGAAATCTTTAAATCGAAAAAGGTGGAACTGCTGGATTATTTTTTTTTCAGCCTGAGGACGACCGCTTGTGATATTTTTATTTTCATTTAATTTTTCTACCTCGTGACTTTACCGAAATAACCAAATAGATACCTTTGCAAGGCATCAAGTAACCACACATGGTAGTTGTGGTGAACATTCAAACAAACATGCTCTGATAATAATGGCATTGTCTGATTGTCCTACACCAGAGGACAGCCTTGTTCTTTAGGGGCCGTCCATAAATGACGTCACGCGATTTTGGACGATTTTTGACTCCCCCCCTCGTTACAAAAAGTCAGACCCCCCTCAAATATGACGTCAGAAAGGTCTGCCCCCCCCCCAAAACCATATTTCCATTTTGAAAATAAACCATGCTTCAAATCGCTTTAAACTATTGTCATTGTAGTGCGTATTTAATGTGGCGCTGCACTCTGATGTTGTAGGAGAAAACATTTTAAAAAGTCTATTTAATTAAGTAGAACGTGTTGTCTATATTTATTTAAAGTTGCGCATTTTGATGTGACGTCACATTCCTCAAACCCCTCCCCCCTCGTCACACATCGTCACAAATGTCTGACCCCCCCCCCAGGTGCGTGACGTCATTTATGGACGGCCCCTTATGGCCTAGTCTCACCACCAGTGACAGACCAGAGAATCACGCCAAAAGGCGGACAGTACAATAACAATGCACGTGTCAGAGCATTATAGCAGGTCACACGAAAATCAATGTGTGTGGTGTAATACAGGGGCCATCCATAAATGACGTCACGCACCTGGGGGGGGGTCAGACATTTGTGACGATGTGTGACGAGGGGGGGGGGGTTGATAAATGTGACGTCATATCAAAATGCGCAACTTTAAATAAATATAGACAACACGTTCTACTTAATTAAATACTTTTTAAAATGTTTTCTCCTACAACATCAGAGTGCAGCACCACATTAAATACGCACTAAATGACAATAGTTTAAACCGATTTGAAGCATGTTTTATTTTTTTTGGAGGGGGGGGGGGCAGAGCTTTGTGACGTCATATTTGAGGGGGGTCTGACTTTGTGACGCCGTGTGACGAAGGGGGGGGGGTCAAAAATCGTCCAAAATCGCGTGACGTCATTTATGGACGGACCCACAGTATTGTGATTTACTGACATTTCATATCCTGTCGTGTTTTTGCGTCTTGTTTGCGGTTGTAACTTTCTGACCCCGTGCACCGACTGGATATCTGTTTTAAAAAAAGAGCTTTATAGTTCGTCGGATTCCTCCTGCAGTAAAAATAAAGATTCTGATTTTGAGTGTAAAAATAAATTATTTTCTATTCCTACGAGTTAGGTGCAATGAGTTATCATGCAAAAACTATTCAAAAGTTATAATAATAGGGGTTTTCCCCTTTTTACTGGCAACAAAACTTAAACCTTTTAACAAGGATCTATGTTACTGCATTAACCACAATACCTGCAGTCAAAATGCAAACAAAAACATACTTTTGATTTAAAGCTTTCGTGACTGCAGTGATTCATATTCTTGGTCCTTTCGGTAAAGTCACCACGTAGAAGGGAAACAATAAAATAATATTATTTTTACCGAAAGAACCAAGAATATTAAAAAAAAACATATTATGATAATATATGTGGCATTGTCCTTGAAACTGATTGGTCCACACCAAGGGACGGCTTTCTTTGCCAGTAAAAAGGGGAAAAACCCCTATTCTTATATTTTGGTACTGGCAAAAGAGGTCTAATGATATATTCAAAAGTTGTTTGCTTAATAAAAAAACCCCCACAATTCTAGATTTAAAGCTTTCGTGACTGCTAGGATCCATACTCTTTGGTTCTATTGGGTAAAGTCACGTAGGTAAAAACTAAAATAACAAAAATCACTCCAGCGCTGTCCTCCAGACAGTCTCGTCCCTTCACCTGATGAAGGCCGCTTGTGTTGTGGCCGAAACGTCGTGATTTTTGTTATTTTATTTTTTACCTACGTGACTTTACCCAATAGAACCAAATAGTAAAAAACACAATCGGTTATTCTGTTAACACGGTGAGCAAGATCGATTCCTGAAATCGAATACCGACCGAATCGATTCCGTGGCGGTTTTAATTCGTACGTTGAATCGCGCGCTCCAATAAACCCCCGGAACAACAAACAGCGCCTTTGATAAACGCCCTCGGGGCAGACGCGCTACGGACGCTGCGCTCGACAACCCCGACAGTTTATAGTTCATGCCCTCAGGGCGTCCAGTGGTAGCAATGCGAGAGCGCGGCGGAGCCTCCGGGCAGACTCACCCCGACTGTGCCCGCCTTTGAACGTCGCCTCGGCCGCGGCAGCGGGAGGGCTGCCATGATGCCCGAGGACCGCAGACCCAGGGAGGGCGCCGAGGACCCGCCCGCCTCGGACGTCTGCGGCGGCTGCGGGCTCCTGCAGGAGGTACCGTGGGCGAAGGGATGGGGGGTGGAGGGAGGAGAGACGCGGCGAGGCCCGGTCGAGGCCGCATAGGCCCGTCAGAGTGAGAGGACGCCCCGCGCGCGGCCATGTTGGTAAGGGG
The DNA here is from genome assembly GCF_048934315.1 of Petromyzon marinus. Classification (NCBI taxonomy): domain Eukaryota; kingdom Metazoa; phylum Chordata; class Hyperoartia; order Petromyzontiformes; family Petromyzontidae; genus Petromyzon; species Petromyzon marinus. The sequence continues at coordinate 3,097,428 of NC_133729.1, read as the reverse complement.
GTATTAGGCGGGGAAGGCCGCGCGTGCCAGTGGCGAGTGACGTCACCGGGCGCCATGGAGACGGCGAGGTCCTTCCCTTACAAAGATGGCCACCGCCTCTCGCCTGAGGAATTTCTTTTTTTACCGACGATGTAAATAGTCGGTTTTAAACACGTTAGTAAGGAGTAGTAGCGAGCAGACTTCCGCGACGAAATGTTACTCATAATAAAGGTGTTTTGGGTTAGATCGCTTAAATATAATTACGTCGTTAAACCCGCCACCTGACGCAATCAATTAGTAAGGGTTGTCACGTAAACAGAACGTGTCCAATCCATTACTGGTACAGCACACCGGTGTGTTGGAGAGTTAAATCCACTAGCACGTTTACAATCTCGAGTACGACGTTTCGCCACTAATTACAAACCGGCATCATCAGGCGGCAACCAGATTCGTGGAGAAATCCTCCTTCTGTTTCGGTCTTTAAACAGAGGGGTAAATGTGAGGGTCGTCATTTGCAAGCGCTTTGAATCTCTTAACGGTAAAAATTTTTTAGGAGATCCATAATCGTTTTTTTCTGGGGGTTATATCGCGTACATATAAATGCGTCGTTAACCCCGCCACCACCCGACGCATGTTAACGATGCGTTCATATTTACGCGATCTGAGCCCCCCCCCAAAAAAAAATAAACCTCTCGTGAACAATGTTGCTCGCGAAAGCCGACGACGTGTTCAGCTTTTTTGAGGAGATGTTTGCCGAAACTCGACTTTGTTTCGCTATCTTGATCGTGTTTAGTGGCCCGAGGAACTCCACCACACGCGTTATGCGAGGGGATAACTTCCCCCCCCCCCCCCAGCAAGTCCACACAGACGGGCCGCACGGACCCACTTGCTGTTACTCCTCGTTTCATCGTCGTCACCCTCCTCCTCGCAGCGGGCTTCAAAGTCTCACAGAACTGACCGGAACCACGGGCAAATTTCCATTCTCGCACAAACTCCTCATGAATGAGCAAATTTTCCATCTCCTCTTCCTCCTCGCAGCCCAAGCGGGCTTCAAAGTCTCACAGGACTGACCGGAACCACGGGCAAACATTCATTCTCGCACAAACTCCTCATGAATTAGCAAATTTTCCATCTCCTCTTACTCCTCGCAGCCCAAGCGGGCTTCAAAGTCTCACAGAACTGACCGGAACCACGGGCAAACATCCATTCTCGCGCAAACTCCTCATGAATGAGCAAATTTTCCATCTCCTCTTACTCCTCGCAGCCCAAGCGGGCTTCAAAGTCTCACAGAACTGACCGGAACCACGGGCAAACATCCATTCTCGCACAAACTCCTCATGAATGAGCAAATTTTCCATCTCCTCTTCCTCCTCACAGCCCAAGCGGGCTTCAAAGTCTCACAGAACTGACCGGAACCACGGGAAAACATCCATTCTCGCACAAACTCCTCATGAATTAGCAAATTTTCCATCTCCTCTTCCTCCTCGCAACCCAAGCGGGCTTCAAAGTCTCATAGAACTGACCGGAACCACGGGAAAACATCCATTCTCGCACAAACTCCTCATGAATTAGCAAATTTTCCATCTCCTCTTCCTCCTCGAAGCCCAAGCGGGCTTCAAAGTCTCACAGAACTGACCGGAACCACGGGCAAACATCCATTCTCGCACAAACTCCTCATGAATGAGCAAATTTTCCATTTCCTCTTCCTCCTCGCAACCCAAGCGGGCTTCAAAGTCTCATAGAACTGACCGGAACCACGGGAAAACATCCATTCTCGCACAAACTCCTCATGAATTAGCAAATTTTCCATCTCCTCTTCCTCCTCGAAGCCCAAGCGGGCTTCAAAGTCTCACAGAACTGACCGGAACCACGGGCAAACATCCATTCTCGCACAAACTCCTCATGGATTTGCAATATTAATTTGGTCAAATTACTTCGCAAATTGTTAACGGTGTTCAAAAGCTCGGTTCACAAAGCGTCTCGGCACACTCGTCAGGGACACTTGCGAGGCCTGAAGAGAAAATACAATCGGTGACGTTTCAGGCAATGGTCCTTCAACAGCATCGAAAGGCCAGAGAGGTAGATTTGGCATTCTGCTGCGAAAAAGGACCATTGCCCGATATGTCCACTATTACATTTATTTTAAGGCCACAGTGTTGTTGACGAGCGTGTTGAGTCGTGAATCTGCGAACGGTAAAGAACGTGGTCATGTGTTTTAGATTATTATATAAAGTCATTTGTCAGTCCACTTCTGGATGAAGTTCTTCTCCCCCCATGCCTTTGGCTCATGGGTTATTTGACCATACTTCACCACGCTGTGGCTTGGGGATGTGTGGGTGGGGGGGGTTTCAGTTTTCAGTTTCATTTATTTGGTATAGCCCTGTGAGCCATTCGGCTCTTGAATCGGGTGCAACCGCAACAAACAAAAAACAAAAACACGACCAAGAAAACATCTTAAAGTGACTATGTGACTGTGCAAACAGAAAATCCAGGAAAAAAACTGCAAAATATTCCTGAAAAAACACCGTGTACACCAACGCTGTGTGCAAAAATCCCAGTGGGATGCAAGTCAAACAACAACAACAACAACCACAAGACAACTTAGATTAAGGCCATCAGTGTAACTCCGTACTACAACAAACAAACATGCCCAAACCAAAAAACGTCTTCGAAATCACCAAAATAAAGCCATAAAAGCAATGTAACAGTGATCATAGGAACTGTGACCGAATTTTCACAATAAACGACATAAGCAACATGTAACACCAAACCCTGCAGCCATAGCCGGCTGCACGAGTCACACATGAGGACCTGTTCCGATATTACCACAAGACTTTGTCGTGACCACGAATCGAACTCGAGTCTCCAGGGTTTTTATTTTATTTTTTTACACAATAGTGCGCTCACCATTACCCCGCCGCTCCGCCCGTGTTGCAAACGCACACGTTGGAAGGTTTATCGTATTAACGCGTTCGTTTCACAAAGGGCGACCGAAAACGTGAACACTCGTGACAAGAGGTTGGGGACCCATGCGCCTGATGTGCGAGTGTCTTTCGACTGCAGCCAAGACATCGTAGACTTCATCAGGATAATTTCCCCAATGTCGCGATGACTCAAGCGGGCATGGAACCCATCGATGGAAGGATAGTGTTTTAATTAGATTTTGACAATATCTTCTTACCTTTGCACTTTTTTGTTACAGTTATAGCTAGGGTCAGTCAGACTGCTTGGGTTTCTGAAACAGGTGTCCTGTCAGGCAAGGTGGTCACTACTGTATAGCTGAGTATCGTTATGAATATGTCAGTCGTGGATCAACATCCCAGTGTAGAACGGCAGAGCATGGGCAATTGTTTCCGACAGCCTTCCCTTCCACTTGCCTGTGGTTTCTCGGGTTTCCACATGAAAACTGCGCGTTGAAATTTCTACAGTGTTACGAGACGTAATTAGCATGAACAAAGCTAAATATATATTACATTATTGATGACAACGGTGCATAGTCATCCCGCGGTGGGTTTTCTCCGATTTTCCTGCTGCAAGCCAAAACGGAATTTAAATGTAGTGAGGTTTTTCTGGACAATTAAAGGGCATTATTATTGCTGTTGTTGAGAGGGCACTGCTTTTATATCCTGTCCCAAGAAGCTGGGAGCACAACTGCCTCACCTGCCCGACCTTTTCTCAGTGGAGCTGCACCCCTGTTGTAACCTCTCTCCTTCGAGACCCGCGCTTGATTTCCCGGGGTACAGGGTTTGGTGCCTCTCTGGTGTTTTGACCGCCGCCCGTTTATGTGCCTCTCGCAGAAACTCAACGAGTACATGCTGACGTGCCTGACGCTCAAGCAGAAGATCCTGGACTCGCAGTGCGTCTGTGCCCACACTGCGTCGCCACCGCATTGCAGCTCGGCGGGACGCACGCTGCGCATGACATGGACACCGCGCACTTGGGACGCGTGACGCGGCGCGCTAACGAGACCCCCGCGCGCGCGATGGTTTCAGAAGCTCGGGCTTCCTGAAGGATGGGGATGCCAGAGTTGGGGGGCGGGGGGGGGCGGTGGGGTAGGGTGCTTCTGCTGTCTCGTTGACCCCTTGTTGTTTGTGTTCACAGCGCCATCATTGAGCAGTATCACAGCAAGTGCGACGATATCCTTTTGTGTGCGGTTCGCAGCACAGGCACGGCAGTTGTGTTCGCCCAGTGTCCGTGCTGCGGTGCGGGGAAGCGTTTTACTTGTCTGGGCCGCGATTGCTGCCGTGGAGACTGACGTGCAACCGCGTGCTGATAATAATAATGATGCCATTTACTCAGCGGGAGCCTCACTAAGTTTCAAGACTTTTTCAGGAGGGTCCTGCTACATTGTGATTAAAAGGCCGATTCCATGAATGTGTTTTTGGCTTCATTTGGGAGGAAGCTGAAGAGCCCAGGAAATGTCCACACACCAACAACAAGTATCCGATCCTGTACTGTCATCTCCTGGCCACCTCACAGTGGCGATTACTATTGCCTGCATTAAAGGTAGTTGGAGTTGGTGTCTCAGACTCGCGGTGGGAGTGAGTGAAGTGTGCGGATGGGGGAGTTGGGTCTGAGTGCACGGAGGGAAGGTCTGTGTGCCCTGTGTGTCGGGGAGAGTCCCGTCTACTGCCGTGTGGCTCCTTAACTCGGCCTCACAACTGCAGCAGCTGGAGAGGTAAGCTGTTGGCACGGATATCACTCTCGTGCTTTGTGATTACAAAAAAACGTTTTTTCAGAGTTTTGTTACCTAACCGCCCGCCGTACACGGTTAATGCGGCACTGTCGCTCGCGATTTGCGTGCAAAAAGGTGTTCAGGGCGTAAAGGATCGTAAAGAGATGCTGTGGGTGCGACGCTTGCAGGGAGAGTGGGGAGCTGAGGCAGCAGCTGCTGGAGCTGCAGACTCGCATGGCCTCTCGCGACAAGCACCCACACTTGCTGCTCAAGCTCACCGAGGAGCTGGAGGAGAAGAAGGTAGCAGGCAGTTTGGGGAAGGGGTGGGAGGGCAAAAGTGGCAGATGCCCTCCCCCCCCAGCCGTTGCATGTCGTGGATTTTTTTTTTTTAGATGAGCTCTGTGACGTGTTTTCGGGTCGCGCTGCGTGTTATTTGGCACGACGTCCGATAACTTCGCTCCACGTCTTACGGGAGAACGCTCCGTCAGCACGTGGAGCGATATATCGGGCACCGTGGCCAGCTCAAAAACACGTCGGCCAAGGGGGAGCCATTGCCTCCATCTCCCCCGCCCTTGGATCTGCCACCGGCCTCCAGGTCACGTGACCGCAGACCCATCGCCAAGCCACATGTGCTCGTGCCATTGCTCGTCGGGGGCATGCTGTGCTTCTTGCTGCGTGATGAGACTGCGTGTGCTGCTGCTGTTGTTGCTGCCGTTGCGTGTCACCGCAGAGCTCCCTGAGGATTTTTCAAGTGAAAGCCCGAGAGGCCGAGCAGCTGGGCCTGGATCTAAAGGCGATGCAGATCCGGTGAGACGCAGGGACATTAAGGCGGGTTTCCCCTTGGGCAGCTCCACGACATCGGATGTACATTTTGGGATACTTTCATTAAATGTGTTGCTTAGTTTGTATTGTCATGAAGTGGCTTTTTACTTGGGGGTAGCATGACAAGCAATTAGGACTGTGACTCTCATAGAAATAATGTGTCCACCTTGGCCTAATAAGGGAGAGGTTCTTATCGAAGTGCCGTGGTGCCGCGCTGGGATGGCGATGGTTCGTTCAGCTTGATGCACGTATTTTATATAAAACTATAGTTAATTTGTTTAAATGTACTTGCTTGAAGAGCTCCGAGAAGCCCTGGCATAAAGGGTACTATCTCAAGAGCAAATCATTATTATTATTATTATTACGAACATGAGGTTGCCACACTTGTCGAACCGCCCGCTGAAGAGAAAAACAAATAACAACTGCTGGGTTATTGAAAGGAAGGTGTCCATCATTTTTCTGACAACCTGAGAACCAAAACTAGTGCAGGGATGTCTGCAAGCAACGGCGGCGAGGTTGTGCCACGTGTGGTACTGTCGAGTGTTGTTCCACTAATTTCATTAGAACTGATTTTTGTTGTTCCTCGCCCGCACCTCCGATAAGCACGGTTGGCTACGTACGGTGCGGAAGAAGTTCAACATGCGTATGTACGTGCGTAGAAACGAACACAGACACGAATCGTTTGATCGCTCCGCTCGTGTCCACGCAGGGAGAAAAAATCTGAAGAGAAGATGAAGCGTCTGTCAGGTATCGTGGTTATGTGGGGCATCGCTCACGCACCGCACCCCCGTGTTGTACCGTCGTGGAAATGGCCCGCTCACCCCACACACCCTCCCCACGTGGGAACCTCGGGGTTTATATCGTGGTGGGTACCTCAGTTCGTATCACAGTGGGTACCTAACGTTGTATCACTGTGGCTCACGTCATCCTGTCTCCCCCTCCTCCTCCCCTTAACTCCTGCCAACTGCCCTATGACCCCCTGCCACGTGCAGAGTTAAACTCTAAACAGCACGAGGAGCTGAAGCAGCTGAGGCGGGACAAGCGATCGACCGAGACGCAGCTGAAGAAGGCGCAGGTGAGAAATTATTTCCATTCCTACCGGCACGTATCAAGATATTGAATGATAAAAAAATAAGATGTTACCCTTTCTGGCATAAATACAGGTACGTTAAAATGTTCAAACATCAAATAGATACCTCATTACAAGACATCGGGTCCGCATTAACCACACATACTTGTGGGATAAAAATCGAAATATGCATTGATAATGTATGCACTGTCCATTTTGATCATTCATGACAATTTAATTAAATTGGCTGTGTCAGGTAACGGAGGGGTCTTTAGTGCCACAACTTTAAGCTGGATCATTATGTGACCTAACCTGAAAGTCAATTATGATTCCTAATACCGGCCGCGGTAACCTACTTGTTCAATTCCACACAGTATTGCTACTGTAGGGACCTCAGAGCAAATAGCTGTGAATGTGCCAACTCTCGTATCATATTTCAGACGCTAAGTGGATCCGAGCCTGATTAGTGCTTGGATGGGTGACCTCCAGTGGGTGACCACCAGTGCATACCAGGTGCTGCAGGCTCAGGGCTCGGAGCTGACCATAGGAGGGCAGTACAGCAGTGGGTTCAGTTCACGCATAGATGCAATGCAGTGCGTTTGTGTGTGGGTTGAATCTATCTGAGCCGAACTCTTGAGTGTTAAACTACTCAACTATTTTTATTTTAGCAGGTAGGGCCTGCTGAGCTACATCGCTGTTTTTCAGAAGCGACCTGGCCTCAAATGATAGCTCAATGAAGCAGATTATCACGTGGACATTTGCAGCATCCAGATACTCGAAACGAGTGTTGATTTTAAGTGTGGAGGGAAAAGCGGAGGACCCCAGAGAACAATCCACGCGACCATGGGGAGAACATGCATTCTCCAAATATACATGCGTCAGGGTTGAGATCGAATCTATGACCTCGTGTATACCAGGCAAGGTAGTTAACATCTCGTATGCTGGGTGGATTTTTCCCGGGTGCTGTGGTTTCCTGCCCCATCGTCTTGAGACTCGGTGAGGTTCTCCTGAGTAAACAAGGGAATGTCAATTTTTTTTTCTAACATCAATGTCAGCGGCTCACTGCTGCCATTGTTGAGATGCACAGAGCTCATTCGAAGTGACAATTGCTTGCTCGTGTTTTACTGTTGCCATCACAGGAGCAGGTGGAGGTGCTCAGGAGTAGACAAGGTACTGCCTGCTGCACTCCGCTGTGTCACCACAGTTGGGCCACGTGTAAAACGTGCTGGGCTGCAGGATGTGCTGTGGCTCACGGGCTTGCTGTGAGCTGTGGGCTGTGCTGTGGCTTCTGGGCTGTACTGCGTGTTGTACTGTAGGCGGTACTGCGTGTTGTACTGTGGGCTGTGGGCTGTGCTGTGGCTTCTGGGTTGTACTGCGTGTTGTACTGTGGGCTGTACTGCGTGTTGTACTGTGGGCTGTACTGCGTGTTGTACTGTGGGCTGTGGGCTGTGCTGTGGCTTCTGGGTTGTACTGCGTGTTGTACTGTGGGCTGTACTCCGTGTTGTACTGTGGGCTGTACTGCGTGTTGTACTGTGGGCTGCATACTGTGCAGTATGCTGCGCAATGTGCAACGTGCTGTGCATATTGTGCTGCGTATTTGCAGCGTGCTGTGCAGCGTGCTGTGTTGTGTGCAGTGCAGCGTGCCGTGCAGCGTGCTGTGTGGCGTGCTGTGCAGCGTGCTGTGTTGTGTACAGCGTGCTGTGTTGTGTGCAGCGTGCCGTGCAGCGTGCTGTGTTGTGTGCAGCACGCTGCGTGTTGTGCAGCGTGCTGTGCAGCGTGCTGTGCAGCGTGCTGTGCTGTGGACTGTGCACGAGTGAGTGGATGTGCAGATACGTAGGTGCGTGTGCTCTGCATGTGCAGTGCGCTGCAGAGAGTACGTGTGGTGTGTGGAGTGGGTGTGGTACGTACGCTGTATGTGTTTGCAGCGCGTGTGCTGTAAATGTGTGAAAGTGTAGTCGGCGTGTTGTGTTTTTGCAGTGTGGTGAGTGTGTGGTGTGAATGCAGTGAGTGCGCATTGTGGCGAGTTTCGTATGTGCAGAGTGTGTTTTGTGTGCGTGGTGTGCATGTCATGTGATTGCCTTGTGATGAGTGTGGGTAAACCCAGCACAGGAACTAAGTGTGCGGTGAGCATTGTGTTATTTGCTGCGTTCATATGCCGCGCACCGCCGACCTATCTCCGTGTGAAGGCCACGTCGCGTGTGGTGTGTGTGTAGTGTGGTGAGCGCGTGTGGAATGTGCCGTGCTCACACTCTGCACGCTACACACCACCCATCCCTTGCAGGATCCCCCCCAGCCCGAGGAAGACGGAGATCTGGAGCCATCCCCGAGGCAGGGAAAGGTAACTGTGCACATGCACACGCACGCCCCCCCCCCCCCCCCCCGTCCACGCCACGTGTGCGTGCGTGCGTGCCTGGTCGATCAGTGCTCACCAACACGCCCCATGTCCGTCCCGCAGTGCGAATCCGAGCGCTGCTCAGGGACCTGTGGAGCTGCCTCGAGGAACCGGGGGATGGGGACACCGAGGATTTGGCCCCCCCAGCCCCAGCCAGCAGCAGTGAGGATGTTACACGAACAGACGCGGAGACACAGAGACACAGATCCCCTGTGTGGCCACGCAGACTCGCTGAGACACAGATCCCCTGTGTAGTCATACAGACTCGCTGAGACACAGATCCCCTGTGTGGCCATGCAGACTCGCTGAGACACAGATCCCCTGTGTAGTCACGCAGACTCGCTGAGACACAGATCCCCTGTGTAGTCATGCAGACTCGCTGAGACACAGATCCCCTGTGTAGCCATGCAGACTCGCTGAGACACAGATCCCCTGTGTAGCCATGCAGACTCGCTGAGACACAGATCTCCTGTGTAGTCACGCAGACTCGCTGAGACACAGATCCCCTGTGTAGCCATGCAGACTCGCTGAGACACAGATCCCCTGTGTAGCCATGCAGACTCGCTGAGACGCAGATCCCCTGTGTAGCCATGCAGACTCGCTGAGACCCAGATCCCCTGTGTAGCCACGCAGACTCGCTGAGACGCAGATCCCCTGTGTAGCCATGCAGACTCGCTGAGACACAGATCCCCTGTGTAGCCATGCAGCCTCGCTGAGACACAGATCCCCTGTGTAGCCACGCAGACTCGCAGAGACACAGATCCCCTGTGTAGCCATGCAGACTCGCTGAGACACAGATCCCCTGTGTAGCCATGCAGACTCGCTGAGACACAGATCCCCTGTGTAGCCATGCAGACTCGCTGAGACACAGATCCCCTGTGTAGCCACGCAGACTCGCTGAGACACAGATCCCCTGTGTAACCATGCAGACTCGCTGAGACACAGATCCCCTGTGTGGCCATGCAGACTCGCTGAGACGCAGATCCCCTGTGTCGCCACGCAGACTCGCTGAGACACAGATCCCCTGCGTAGCCACGCAGACTCGCTGAGACACAGATCCCCTGTGTGGCCATGCAGACTCGCTGAGACGCAGATCCCCTGTGTAGCCACGCAGACTCGCTGAGACACAGATCCCCTGTGTAACCATGCAGACTCGCTGAGACACAGATCCCCTGTGTGGCCACGCAGACTCGCTGAAGACACAGATCCCCTGTGTAGCCATGCAGACTCGCTGAGACGCAGATCCCCTGTGTAGCCATGCAGACTCGCTGAGACACAGATCCCCTGTGTAGTCATGCAGACTCGCTGAGACGCAGATCCCCTGAGTAGCCATGCAGACTCGCTGAGACCCAGATCCCCTGTGTAGCCACGCAGACTCGCTGAGACGCAGATCCCCTGTGTAGCCATGCAGACTCGCTGAGACACAGATCCCCTGTGTAGCCATGCAGCCTCGCTGAGACACAGATCCCCTGTGTAGCCACGCAGACTCGCAGAGACACAGATCCCCTGTGTAGCCATGCAGACTCGCTGAGACACAGATCCCCTGTGTAGCCATGCAGACTCGCTGAGACACAGATCCCCTGTGTAGCCACACAGACTCGCTGAGACACAGATCCCCTGTGTAGCCACGCAGACTCGCTGAGACACAGATCCCCTGTGTAACCATGCAGACTCGCTGAGACACAGATCCCCTGTGTGGCCATGCAGACTCGCTGAGACGCAGATCCCCTGTGTAGCCACGCAGACTCGCTGAGACACAGATCCCCTGCGTAGCCACGCAGACTCGCTGAGACACAGATCCCCTGTGTGGCCATGCAGACTCGCTGAGACGCAGATCCCCTGTGTAGCCACGCAGACTCGCTGAGACACAGATCCCCTGTGTAACCATGCAGACTCGCTGAGACACAGATCCCCTGTGTGGCCACGCAGACTCGCTGAAGACACAGATCCCCTGTGTAGCCACGCAGACTCGCAGAGACACAGATCCCCTGTGTAGCCATGCACACTCGCTGAGACACAGATCCCCTGTGTAGCCATGCAGACTCGCTGAGACACAGATCCCCTGTGTAGCCATGCAGACTCGCTGAGACACAGATCCCCTGTGTAGCCACACAGACTCGCTGAGACACAGATCCCCTGTGTAGCCACGCAGACTCGCTGAGACACAGATCCCCTGTGTAACCATGCAGACTCGCTGAGACACAGATCCCCTGTGTGGCCATGCAGACTCGCTGAGACGCAGATCCCCTGTGTAGCCACGCAGACTCGCTGAGACACAGATCCCCTGCGTAGCCACGCAGACTCGCTGAGACACAGATCCCCTGTGTGGCCATGCAGACTCGCTGAGACGCAGATCCCCTGTGTAGCCACGCAGACTCGCTGAGACACAGATCCCCTGTGTAACCATGCAGACTCGCTGAGACACAGATCCCCTGTGTGGCCACGCAGACTCGCTGAAGACACAGATCCCCTGTGTAGCCACGCAGACTCGCAGAGACACAGATCCCCTGTGTAGCCATGCACACTCGCTGAGACACAGATCCCCTGTGTAGCCATGCAGACTCGCTGAGACACAGATCCCCTGTGTAGCCACGCAGACTCGCTGAGACACAGATCCCCTGTGTAGTCATGCAGACTCGCTGAGACACAGATCCCCTGTGTAGCCACGCAGACTCGCTGAGACACAGATTCCCTGTGTGGCCATGCAGACTCGCTGAGACACAGACCCCCTGTGTAGCCATGCAGACTCGCTGAGACACAGATCCCCTGTGTAGTCATGCAGACTCGCTGAGACACAGATCTCCTGTGTAGCCACGCAGACTCGCTGAGACACAGATCCCCTGTGTAGCCATGCAGCCTCGCTGAGACGCAGATCCCCTGTGTAGTCATGCAGACTCGCTGAGACGCAGATCTCCTGTGTAGCCACGCAGACTCGCTGAGACACAGATCCCCTGTGTAGCCATGCAGACTCGCTGAGACGCAGATCCTGAAAGGTATGCACAAAAAGATTTACAAACGAATTTCCCTACTGCCATTGCCTGCAAAGATGTTCAAAAGAATAAATGGCGACTGATCATTCTAAATCTCAGATCTCCTGTGTAGCCACGCAGACTCGCTGAGACACAGATCCCCTGTGTAGCCATGCAGCCTCGCTGAGACGCAGATCCCCTCTGTAGTCATGCAGACTCGCTGAGACGCAGATCTCCTGTGTAGCCACGCAGACTCGCTGAGACACAGATCCCCTGTGTAGCCATGCAGACTCGCTGAGACGCAGATCCTGAAAGGTATGCACAAAAAGATTTACAAACGAATTTCCCTACTGCCATTGCCTGCAAAGATGTTCAAAAGAATAAATGGCGACTGATCATTCTAAATCTCGCACGCCCGGTCTGAAACTGTAAGCAGCAGCAACAAGCGGTGTGTTTTTCCACTTTGAAGGTTTGTGCCTTCGGGAGTGATCTGCCGAATTAATGATGAGAGTGGATTGGCGGTGTTTGGTGGTGTGGTCCGTGCTTGTGTCTGCCCTGACGTGCGATCGCAGTGTTTACCACTTCCAGGAAGAAACGCACACGCAGCAAGGCCAGTGCCGGTATGACCACGGACGATCGTGCGCACGCACGCGTGCACGTGTGCGTGTCTGTGTGCATGTGGTGGGGGAGCGGTAGTGCAGCGTTTGGTGCACTGTACTTGGAACCCTGCGGGCTGAGTTTCATTCGGACAAACAGCCAATATCGGCGATGACTATCTGAATCTGTCCTGGGCCTCCCCATACGTCGACTCAGCCTTAAATGAGACCTGTGTGGTGTGTAACATTAGCATTCGAGAGACAAATGGGGGCTCGGTGTGGTGCTGGTCACCCACGCTCTTGTGTACCGCAGCAGCCTTAATTGGTGCTCGCTAACAGCTGTTGCGCCAATAGTCTGTTCAAGGCTCTATGGGGGATCTTTTTGTTTTCTTTGTGGCTGTGCATGCGGCGTACGTAGAGTGAGCATAGAGCGCTCATTACGTGAATGCGCAGTGTATGTGTTCGTGCGGGTGTGCAGTGCGTGTACTAGCGCAGTGCACACATGCAGTGCGTGTTCGCTGTGCATGCAGGGTGTGCGGCCTGCATGTCTTCTGGTGATATGCGTTCTGTGTCGGTGTATGGTTAGTGATTGCGTGAGTGGGTGGTGCGTGTGTGATGCGTGTGTGGTGCGTCGGTTGTGCGTGGTGCGTGTGTAGTGTGTGGAAGTACGTGGGGGTGCGTGGTGGTGTGTGACGTTTGTGCATGTGTGCTACGTATCAGTGCATGGCGATGTGCGTGTGGTGGCGCGTGTAGCTTGGTGTTTGTTGATGGTAAAGAGCTTAGCCGGACAAATCGCGTGCGCTCACAGTTGTCGGCGGAGAGACCCTCGGGGACAGGAGCCTCTCCCGCAGCGCGGCTCCCACCGACCAGGAGGAGGACTGCGCAACTGATGCCGCCACCGCCACCAAGCGCAAGCGGCGGAGGCGGAAAGTGAAACTCGCCAGGGACGGCGACAGCAACGTCTCAGCGTTATCGGAACCCGAGAGGGATGACGAGGGCGGCGAGCGGCACGGGGGCGACGCCGGGGATTCGAGCAGCCGGGCGCCGACGGACGAGCGGGGACTGTCGGCGGGGGAGCCGGACGAAGGCCTAAGCTCGCCCGAGTCCCCGGCGGCCCCCACGGCCAGGAGCTCCGAGTGGCAGAACCCAGAGGAGACGGCGGAGGAAGCCGAGGTGGACGGCGAGCAAGGGCGCGAAGAGGACGACTCGGAGCCGCGCGAGGCCGGAAACGCGGCGCCACGCCGAGCGGACGCCTTCAGCCGTGCGGAGGAGCTCGAGGAGCTGGCGTTGGAGGTGGAGGAGATCCTGGGCCTCGCCTCGGAAATGGGCCACCTGCGGCAGCCGCTGTCTCCACTGCCACGTTCGCCCGAGCCCAGACAGGTACCGTCATAACAAACGCGCTGGCGCACGCGCACCGCATGTGCGCCGCGTAGGGGTCGGGCTGATCCGGCCCGCTGTGCGGTGTGCGGCAGGCGTGGTTCGTTGACGTCTCGTCCAGCGACGCCGAGGGAGGCGAGGAGGCGGAGGTCCGGAGGAACCGGGCGGTCACGGCACCGCCGCGGGGAGAGTCTCCGGACGGCGCCGTGCGGTCCGCAGACGCGGGCACCGCCGGAGACGTGGCCCAGCGGGAAGAGGAGGCGCTGAGCACGGGAGACGGGGACCTGGCGGGAGAGCGGGAGAGGCACGATGGCGGAGACGCGGGCCTAGTTGGAGAGAGGGAGGGAGGTACGGAGGGAGATGTGAACCAGTCGGGAGAACGTAAGAGTTGGATAGTTGTGGCTCGGGCAGCTGTGGAGCAGATGCCTCCTGCGGTCTGCGCGGGTGAGGGCAATGGGAGCCTTTGCGGCCCAGAGAAAAGGAACCGTGGGGCTCAAGTTTCTGCCTTGGAGGCCTCGTTGGGTCCGGAGATAAGTGGATGCGAGCCGCAACCTGCAACAACAACTCCGGTGTGGCCGCAACCGGCATTCTCAACTCCCTCACAGTTAGAATGTGGCCAGGCAGGAGGTGAGACGGAAGCAGGGAAGGGCATCTTTGAGGCGGCAGAATCTGTGGACGATGAGAGAACTGGAAAGAGAGGTGATGAACACGAGAGCCCCCTGGAGAGAGCAAAGGAAAGAGGGAGCAATGGGGATGGAGTGGAGAGAGATGGACAGGAGGAAGATGAGAGAGTGGAGGAGGGAGTCAAGAGAGTGGCAGAGGAGGAGGACTATGAGAGCGTGGTGGAAGGAAAGAGCAAGCAGGAGGGAGTAGAGGGAGAGAAGGTGAATGAGAGATTTGAAGGAGTGGAGAGAAAGGGACAGAAGGAAGATCAGAGAGTGGAGGAGAAGGTAAAGAGAGTGGTAGAGGAGGAGGAAGAGGAGGAGAGCGTGGTGGGGGGAGAGAGCAAAGAGGAGGGAGTAGGGCGAGCAAAGTACGAGGAGGAAAACAAAGCGGTGGAATGGACGGCCATGGTGGAAGCGGAGAGTGTGGGAGAGGGAGCGAACAATGGGAGCATGGGGAGAGGGGAGTTGGATCACGTGGAAAGCGTGGGGAGTGCCGTTGTCAGGAGTGAGGTGCTGGGTCACGTGAATGGGGAGAGCCATGACGAGCAGAAGGGCTCGGAGAGTGTTGAGCTGGTGCACGGTGACAGCGAGGAGCGGAAGATCTCGGAGGTGAACACGGAGAGCGCCGAGTTGGACCTTGCTGACGGTGGGGCGAGTGAGAGCGGAGAAAAGAGCACGGAGGAGGAGTTCGTTCACGTTGTTGCGAGTAAGAAGGGGGAGAGTGCGGAGGCGAGCACAGGGAGAGGGCTGTTGGGTTGCATTGGGGGTGCGGGCAGCACGAGCACAGAGCAGAGTTCGGGGAGCATTGAGTTGGTTCCCCTTGAGAGTACGCAGAGTGAGAGCGTGGAGGAGAGCACAGCGGGAGTGGAGTCGGCCGGTTTTGAGAGCGAGGAGAGCGTGGGGATCATGGCCGTCGGCACGGGGTCCATCCAGCGCAAGGTGCGGAGGCTGCGCAGTGGGAGCCGCCTACAGCTGCTCCCCTCCTGCTCTTCGGCCAGAAACGGAAACGGCACGGGAAGTGAAACCTCCCCCGGCGACGCCGCCACCGTCGCTCCCGGGAGTCTCGGAGCCGCAGCGGTGCAGCCGAAGAGGAAGCGCGGGCGACCCCCGAAGAATAAATCGGCGGCCGAGAGCGCGTCGACGCCAAGCCCGGGAAGCCCCGAAGCAGCGGGGACGGCTCGCCAAGCCTCCCGCTCGGAGCGATACGATGCCGACGAGGAGGATGAAGCGGCGGTGGTCCCACCGGGACCCGTGTCAGACTCGCCGCTGGTGGAGAAGGTGTTCAGAGAGATGTGTCTGTCTCCGCTGGCCCTGCTCGACCCCCTGCTCGCTACCCCGGTCCGGCCGACCGGGCAGCGTCTGCACGACGGGCCGCCGCGGGGGGGGGTCGCCACGGACCGCGGGGAGGCCTCGGCACCGTCCGCGGGTGGATCCTCGCCGCCGCCGCGGCCACTGCCGGCGTCCAGCCCCGGCGGCGGCGGCGGCGGCGGCGACGGCGGCAGAAGCCCCGCGACGTTTCCGTCGCCGCTGCAGTTCTCGGCGAGCACGCCCAAGGGGGCGCTGCGCGTGCCGGGCTGGAGGATGTCGCGTCGCCAGCAGCAGCAGCCGGCGGCGGCGGCGGCGGCGGCGAGTGTGGCGGCGGCGGCGGTGGCGCAGGGCGAGAACGTGCTGCGCGCGCTTGACTCGATGTACCCGACGCTGTCGGGGCAGGCGCGCACGTTGCGCATCCTTCGCGGGGACGGGCCGCTCTACCGTGACGTGGCACCAGCGGGGCTCCCCGCGGCCGTGTCCGACCCGCCCGGCGGGGGCAGCGCCGGCGCCTTAAATTCCGGCGCCGACCCGGGCGTCGGGAACGTCTCCTCCGCCTTCACGAAAACCGACTCCGCGTTGGAAGCGGCGGCGAAGGCGGCGGTGGCGTTGGCCAGCGAGGGCCCAGCCCGTGCGGAGGAACCCTCGGCGGAACGGAGCCCAGAGGAGAACGGAGAGACGGAGGGAGCGGCCGAAACCGCGGGGCCTACGCCGGGTCCGGCCTCGAGGAAGCGGCGGAGAGCAGAACCGGTGACTTTGCCCGAGCCCAGCGAACCCGGCTCCGCACCGCAGCCCTCCCCGCTGCCCGGCGCCGTAGAAAAAAAACGGTGCCGCAAGCGCGAAACCAACCCCACCCCGCGGGACCACGAGCCTCCTCGCACGCCAACTCCGGCCGACGGCACCCATGCCGGCGAGCGGGCGGCAGGCGTGGTGCTGCCGGTGGAGCAGGCGGACCCGCTGCGTTGGGCCGTGCGGCTCCTGCAGCGCGAGTGCTTCGACTTGTTCCCGGCGGTGCACGCGGCCGTGCACGTTGGGAACCTCCCGGTGAGGCCCATGCTGAGGCCAGAGGAGAGCGACGTCGTGCGAGCCTTCCTGGGCGAGAAGCAGGTACCACGAGGGGCGATGTCGTCATCGCCACCGTCACCACCATCATCATCGTCATCATCATTGCCATCGTCAACATTACCACCATTGTCATTACAATGTTTGCTTTCAACATGAGCATCATTTAATAATAGGGTTTTCCCCTTTTTTTCTGGCAAACAAAACTGAAACCTTTTACAAGGATTCATGTTACTGCATTAACCACAATACCTGCAGTCAAATGCAAACAAAAAACATACTATGGTAATATATGCATTGTCCTTGAAACTGATTGGTCCACACCAAGGGACGGCTTTCTTTTAAGCCTCGACCCAATTGGTGCTCGACCAGATGACGCCAGAAGGCGTACAGCTCAAAGACAAGGAGGTCTAATGATGTAGATGCTCACCCCGAGCCCTCATTACTTTGATAGTGCATTGTCTTTGAGCTGTACGCCTTCTGGCGTCATCTGGTCGAGCACCAATTAGTTCGAGGCTCAAAAGAAAGCCGTCCCTTGGTGTGGACCAATCAGTTTCAAGGACAATGCATATATTACCATAGTATGTTTTTTGTTTGCATTTTGACTGCAGGTATTGTGGTTAATGCAGTAACATGAATCCTTGTAAAAAGGTTTCAGTTTTGTTGCCAGAAAAAAAGGGGAAAAACCCTATTATTACATTTTGGTACTGGCAAAGGAGGTCTAATGATGAGCATCATTGTCACCACCACCGACGTGCATCGTTATCATGTGTATGACCGTCGTTATTACCATCGCCAGTGCCATCACCGTTTCTCTAGCCATTATAACGAGAGAGCTTCCATCAGCATCCTTGATGTCACACACGGTGCTCCCAATCCACAAGTGATTCCTCAACTCCGCAGGCACAGTGTGAGGAGTTCCTGACCCGGGCGATGTCGCTGTTGATGGGGAAGGAGGAGGAGGCGGTGGCCGGGGAGGAGGAGGAGGAGGAGGCGGTGGTGGCGCAGGTTGCGCGCCCAGCTCTGCGCCACTCGCTGGCGCGCGTCTTGGTGGCGCTGTGGCGCACACGCGGGGACCTCGAGAAGCCGCGGCTGCTCTGCTACAACGCCCTGCTGCAGCACGGTGAGACACGCCTGCTCACACGTGCTCGCACACGCACATGCAAATGAGACTCCTGGTCCCTTGAGTTTTCCACCCGGTTGAACAAATAAACTTTAAACGTGCATCCGCACACTTTTGCACGCACGCACACACACACACACACGCACGCACAGGTGCTCACGGATGCTTGCCACATGCACGGTGTAACAGGGCCCTCTTGAAAGAGAGTCTTTAGATGTTCACGGATGAATTAATGACGTTCCTTTTAATGGTGACCGCTGCCATGTCCTTGCACACTCGCACACGTGCCGCGCGTGGCTGGGCGCGAGCGTAGATGGGGAGGAGGGAGCCCTGCTGGCGCTGTTTGTGGCGAGCACCTGGCGTGCGGTGCTGCTGTGCCCGGGCCCGGTGAGCCACGCCGTGCAGGCCGTGGTGCGACAGCGGGCCACGGGGGACCTGCTCAAGTGCCTCTCCGCCTTCCTCTGCTGGGGCCAGGTCAGGCGCAGCCACCCACAGAGGGCACCCGCCGGCTCGACATAGCCGCTCCGTTAGTGAAGGGCGGTGTGGAGATGTGTTTGCGTGTGTGTGTGTGTGCGTGCGTGCTCGCTAACAGCACTTGCCCCTACAGTCTGTTAAGGCTATACGGGAGATCTTTGTTTGTTTTGTGCGTGTGGGGAGTGGTGGTGTGCCGCTTGGCGTACCGCGCTACAAATTCGACGACCCGAGTTCGATTCCCGCTCACGGCCAATACCGGTGACGATTATCTGAACCATTCCTGGGCCTTCCCCGAGGTCGACTCAGCACTGGAGAGACAAAGGCGGCCGGGGGTGGTTCTGGTCACACCACCCGCTCGTGTGCCGCACCGGCTTTGTTAGGTGCTCGCTCACAGCACTTGCCCCAATGGCCTGTGTTGGCGACATGGGAGATGTTTGTGTGCATATATGTGTGGGTATTTTATGTTGGGAGTGGTAGTGCAAAGGTTAGCGCGCTGCGCTACAAACCCAGCGACCCGAGTTTGATTCCTGCCCACGGCCAACACCAGTGAATCGGTCCTAGGCCTCCCCTAGGTCGACTCAGCCTTAAATGAGTACCTGTTGCGATTTGAAATTATCGCCGCACGGGAGACAAAGGCGGCCAGGTATGGTGCTGGCCACCTGCCCCCTCGTGTGCCGCACCGGCGTTCATAGGTGCTCACGTACAGCACTTGCCCCAACAATCCATTAAGTCTACACGGGGGATCTTTGTCTTTGTATGCATATATGTGCACATGCACACGCTACTGCTCCTCATAGTTGCTCGCTCGTGAGTCTGGACGTTTGTTACAGCGCACAATTGTGCCTTGATCACACGTGGTAAGCCGTTTGGAATAACACTGTTTTAAGTCTGTTGTAAGGGTGAGACTCAGTAACAACACTTACCGCAGCAGTGTGTGAATGACTATAAGGGGCATCATTGGCTTTGCGTGTGTGTGCGTGCTTGTGCGTGCGTGCGTATGTGTGCATCCACAGAAGGCGCCACTGCCCGTAGACCTAGCCTCCAGCTTCCTCTTCACCCTGCAGCAGAGCCCCAAGGTCGGTTTCCAGCCGAGCCCGGACGCCGGCGAGGACCTGGGCGCCGACACTTGGCAGCTGGTGCTCGCCATTCAGCTGTTGTGCGGACACCAGGGCTGGAGCTGGACCCACGACTCTTTTATCAGGTGCCGGCACGCCGCACCGTCACTCACCGGAGCGTTCTTCCCAAGCCCCCCCACCCCCGCCTCTCCCCACGCCCCCCCCCGAATTGAGTCCCGCCTTTCTCTTCGCGTACCGCGAGAGTGCTGTCTGACCGCGTTCCCCGCCGTCTCTGTAGCAAGCACCTGTGGCCGGTGATGGGGAAGTGGACGCGGCAGCGGAGAGAGGTGGAGCGGCCGGGCTCGGCCGGGCCCCCCGTGCTGGACGCCACCGCTGCCGCCGTGCTGCGTCTCATAGGTACCGTAAGGTGGAGCCAGTGACTGTCTGGGCCGCGCGGCATGGGTCGACACAGTGGCCATGTCCCAATTCAACCCCCCCCCCCCCTCCGTGACTCGATAAATTGTCAGTCTGATGCAAGCGATGATTCTCTTTTGTTTCGTTTTTATTCTCATTACAATTTTGTTGCCCCCGTTATTATCCTCAAATATGGTACAAGTGTATGATTCGTAGATAAAATGTATCAAGCGCAAATACCGCGCAGTTGATCGTTTACTGCGGCGTGTGCTCCAGGTCGGCTGGGCATCGCGGGGCTTGCGGCCGGCACGCTGACCCACGTCCAGAACCTGCTCAAGGTCATGCTCACATTTCTGCAGGAGGCTCACAAACAAGGCAAGCGAGCATCCCCACAGCCCCACAGCTTCTCTCACCCTTACGCACCGAACCACGCCGAGTGATACTTCGGGCTCGCGGCGCCACTGATGCCTGCGCCGCGTGCGGGCTTGCGCGTGGAGCAGGCATCGCAGCCGGCGTGCAGCAGGCAGCGGCACACGCAGCGGTCGACCTCTCCCCGTGCAGCAGTGGTGTGGCGCTGGACGCCCTGCGGGCTTGGAGCGCCGGCACCACAGTGCCTCCGGCCCTGGCGCGAAGGCTGGTGCCGCTCATTCGCCACTGCGACTCCGGCCTGCCCTGACCGGCGCCAGCAGCTGGACGCCCTCGGAGCTGGGCTACCGATGGAGGCGCAGGAGACCTTGCTCCGACGGACGTACACGGGGGGGGGGGACGTGTTATCCATAGTGGCGACTCTGCAGGCGTGGGCTCGGCACGTGCAGTGGCGTCGATAAAGGCCAAGCGATGCGCTTGGGAAATTTTAGGGCGATCGTTGCTGGCAACGGTTGCTGCATGAAAACAATGTAGCTGCCCAAATGTGTACAAATCTGTGATCGCTGCTTCCCCTCGTGGGTAACTGGGATGGTGACTTTCCAATCAGGAGAGATCATGTGCTCCGTCATCCAGTTTTTTTTTTTTATCAAACACACTCGGTACTGATGTCGTTCGGAGTTGCCGTATTTGGTCATAGTAAATTAATATCTGGTTACAGATGTGGCACCGAATGAACTAAAATAATCCTGGTGTACGATGGATTTAATGGTTC
Organism: Petromyzon marinus; assembly: GCF_048934315.1. Lineage (NCBI taxonomy): Eukaryota > Metazoa > Chordata > Hyperoartia > Petromyzontiformes > Petromyzontidae > Petromyzon > Petromyzon marinus. The sequence goes on along the minus strand of NC_133729.1, from coordinate 3,076,310 downwards.
GGTCGAAGTTGTCCCATAGTTTGGAGTCGGACCCCTGCGGGGGAGGCAGCAAGAGCTCAGCTGTGGCTCTAACCCTGTATGTGCACTACCCGGCAAAAGCCTGGCGTCGCTGGTGGAGGTGTCCACGTGCCTGCGTACGTGAGTGATGTGTATACTGTGTATATGAATGCTGCGGCGGGTTGTTGCCTTTGGCTCTGCGTGTACATAGTGATTGTGATTTTGTAATAACGGTGGTGGTGGTGGTGGCGCAGCAGCGTTCATCGTCTGTACAGGAGTGTGGGCTTAAGGTTTCCGCTGTACGGACTGTCAGTATTGTATTCACTGTGACATTGTTAATAAAATATTTGGTTACTCTATCCATTTGTTATGCTGTCCAGGAGTAAATAAACGATACACTTTTTTATTTTACCTGTTAAGGCCCACTGTGCTTATATAGCTCTTTTTCAGAAGTGACCTGACAAATGATAGTTCAACGAAGTGGCTTATCACGTGGACATTTATAGCAACCAATTACTGTAAACGCATGTTTATAAATGCGGAGGGAAAACCGGAGGACCCGGAGAAAAATCCCACGTGACCCCCGATGAGAAAATGCAAACTCCAAACGTAAAGTCGTCGGTGATTGAACCGACGACTTCCTACATACCAGGCGGGGGAAATAACATCTCGCCACCATAGCACTTCCACGTTGGCGAGCTATGTGAATCGTGTTTAGTGGGCGACATTGGGAAAAAAAAAGCTGTACACCAACGTAAACGCGGCTTGATAACATTTGCCAATAATGAAAGCACAATTTTACGTGTGCACATTTCGCAAATTTTTCGACGAGGAACTCTGAGGCGTGGAAAGGACGGGGACCTGAATGGGGCGAGATCCTGAACAGGTGAGATACTAAAAACAGTCAAGAGCCTTCGGTTGCTGCTTGAAGGCGGGTACAATGGGGGAAGAGTTCCAATTATAATTGGTGCCAGCTACGGATCAATGCTCAGGACGGTCTTGGTTCTGGGTGTTTTGTCGTGGTCGTTGGAGGTCTGTTCTTTCGCGTGGCAATATGCTTCAGGAGTCCGTAAAGTTGTTTTTGGTTTAGATCGCGTAAATATAAATGTGTCGTTAAACCCGCGACCACCTGATAGTCAATTAATAAGGCTTGTTACGTTAACAACACGTGCCAATTTTGGTTATTAAGTTACTCCATAATACAGTTTTTTTTGGGTTAGATCGCGTAAATATATAAATGTGTCGTTCAAACCCGCCACCACCCGACACAGCCAACGCAAATCTGCCTGTCGCCTGATGAAGCTAGTTGTAATTACTGGTGAAACGTCGTACTCAGATTGTAAATGTTGTGGCTTGGCTGTCCAACACACCAGTGTGCTGTACTAATAATATACTACACTATACACTACACTACTATACACTACACTACTATACACTTCACTATACACTACACTACTATACACTACACTACTATACATGACACTACTATACACTTCACGATACACTACACTACTATACACTTCACTATACACTACACTACTATACACTTCACTATACACTACACTACTATACACTGCACTACTATACACTACACTACTATACACTTCACTATACACTACACTACTATACACTGCACTACTATACACTATACACTACACTATACTACTATACACTTCACTATACACTACACTATACACTTCACTACACTACTGTACACTACACTATACACTAGTGCTGTATTAGTGACGAATTGGCCACGTTCTGTTTACGTGACAAACCTTACTAGTTGGCTGTGGCGGGTTTCACGACATTTATATATTTTCGCGATCTAACCCAATAACCCTCTATTACGGATGATATTGGTCGCGAAAGCCTCCTACCGCGTGTTAAACGCAGTAGGAGTTGTTTAGGGTTGTGGCAACTCCGCAAAGTTATGACCAGGGACGTCCTCTGGAATGCGAACCCCTCTGCAACAAGCGCAGAGCTGTAACCCCGCACGATTTAACCCGCATTCTTGTACAGGCAAATTGAGTTTTCAGGTCCATACGGCGTAAGGGGCCGTCCATACATGACGTCACGCACCTAGGGGAGGGCGGGGTCAGATATTTGTGACGATGTGTGACGAGGGAGGGGGGGGTTTGAGAAATGTGACGTCACATTAAAAATGCGCAACTTTAAATAAATATAGACAACACGTTCTACTTAAAGACTTTTTAATAAATGTTTTCTCTTACATCAGAGTGCAGCGCCACATTAAATACGCACTACAATGACAATAGTTTAAAGCGATTTGAAGCATTTTTTATTTTCAAAATGGAAATATGGTTTTGGGGGGTGGGGGGGGCAGAGCTTTGTGACGTCATATTTGAGGGGGGTCTGACTTTTTGTGACGCCGTGTGACGAGGGGGGGGGGTCAAAAATCGTCCAAAATCGCGTGACGTCATTTATGGGCGGCCCCTCGGGCACTGATAAGGTGTGCTATTTAACCCCCTAAACGACACACACCGGTTGACAACTTACGCGTTGTTTGCATAAATCGTGGAAACCCCCCCATTAACTTATAATATTAACCAATTTATCATTTTGAAAATAATCAATAAAATTACCCCCCCCCCCTACAAGCATTAAGCGACAGCCGAGTCTCGACGCGGCCATCTTGGGTAAGGAGAACGTCGCGGTATTGGCGCGTGGATAGAGGGGCTCTGAAAAAGGAGGCATTGCCCGAAACGTCGTCGTAGTGCCGGATTAAGCTAGTGCGGGGCCTGTAGCATATGTTTTCAAGGGGCCCTAAATAAATAAAAAAACAAGTAAATATTAAAACGCTAATTTTTAACTCGCACAGTAAAGCAATTGTATTTGTTCATTTGCTATACAGCCTGATATTACGACAAATCGCTAACCTTAAACACCCAGTGGTTCGTGAAATTCGAAGGCGGTATAGTACTATAGTAAGAGCAAGTGCAGAATCATTGAACCGGAATTGATAGCTTGAAAGCGTTTAATTGCGGGGCCCGTAGCTACATTTGTAGACACTTTTGCTACGAGGATCATCCGGCACTGATGTCGAATACGTACAGAGTTTATTAGTTGAGGTCACGCGCAGTGGTTCTTGACGAACGTGTTGACTTTACACACCTATCGTGTTTTTTTGTACCGTTGTTGTTGGAACGTTCTGACCGGACCCTACTGGACGTCTGTGAAAAAAAGAGCTTTAAAGCTCATCGGATTTCCTCCTTCAGTATAAATACATAGGGGCAGTCATTGACTTACGAACGCAATTCGTTCCCGAGACCCGTTCGTAAGTCGAACGGTTCCTATGTCGGAACACAGTAGTCGACTGTATTTAAATGCCCAACAACAACAGCCGCCATTCGCCACTAAAGGGCGGTGACGTCACCACGACGCTTGTGACAGGCTAGGTGCACGTTGAGGCCACGTGAAGTGTCGAACGCCCGCTGGCAGGAGGTCACGGGTCAGACCCAGCAGATGCCACGGGTCGACTGACTGAGATGACTGCGATGACTGGCTGATGCACCACCTGTGCCCCCTACTGTGCCAACTTGCTGTGCTTTAGCCACCCGGCGCTCCGCTTGTTGTTGTGAGGGTCGCTCCTCCGCCCTCCGTTGTTGTTGGAGGGCGACTGCCTCTAACTGCCCAGCAGCGTCCTTCACGAGCCTCCTCCACAGAGGCCGATCTCAGTCAGCCAACCCATGGCACCTGGCTCTGTCACGTGACCTCCTTCTAGCGAGCCTTCGACATTCCACGTGGCATTCTAGATTTGAAGCTTTCGTGACTGCAAGGATTCATACTCTTTGGTTTTTTCGGTAAAGTCACGTAGGTAAAATAAAATAAATTAAAATAAAACAATTAAATCACGACGTTTCGGAGGCAACACAAGCTTCCGTCTTCAGGTGGAACAGTCACAGCAAGGTAGCAGCTTGATGCAGCATCTTGATGCAGCGATCTTGCTGTGACTGTTCCACCTGAAGACGGAAGCTTGTGTTGCCTCAGAAACGTCGTGATTTAATTGTTTTCTTTTATTTTAATCTATTTTATTTTACCTACGTGACTTTACCGAAAAAAAAACAAAGAGTATATTCCACGTGGCCTCAAAGTGCACCCGGCCTGGCACAGACGCCTTTGTGACGTCGTCGCCACTTAGTGGCGAATGGCGGCTGTCGTTTCGCGTGACGTCCCCACGGCGCGCCCGCTCACACCCCCCAGGTAAGATGGCCGCCGTGTGGGCGTGTCGCGCGCGCGAGTGACGTCAACCCCCGGGAGCCCCCACCCCCCCGCGAGACTTTGGTGGGGGGGGGTGGCGGCGCCCGCCCGCTCGCGACCTCGGGAGACGACGGCGGCGGTGGCGGCGGCGGCGATGAACTCCCTGGAGCAAGCCGAGGGTGAGCGGACCCGAGCGCCTTTGTCTTCCCGGGAGCCTTTGTCTTCTCGAGCGCCTTTGTCTTCCCGGGCGTGGGTCTGTGTGGTTGTGGTGTGTGTGGGGAGCGGCGGTGTAGCGGGCCAGCTCTACGAACCTGACCACCCCCGGGTTCGAGTCCCGTTCACGGCCAACAACACCCGGTGGACGAGGTGCTTGGGCCTCCCCTAGGTGGACCCGGCCTCAAATGAGTACCAGTACCTGGTGTGCGGTGTTGTTGTAAACGTCGCCACTGGGGGAGGCAGAGGCGGCCGGGGTGCTGGCTACCCACCCGCTGGTGTGCCGTGCCGGCCTTCATGGGTGCCGCTTAAAGCACTTGCCCCCTACAGTCTTGTCACTAGGGAGACAAAGACGGACGGGGGTGGTGTCGGCCACCACCACCCCCCCCCCCCACTCACCTTCCTCGTGTGCCGTGCCGGCCTTTGTTGCGTGAGGGATGTCGGCCTCCTCACGCACTGCGAGGCGTCGTGCTGGGGGAGGCGGTCTCTGTGTGGGAGTAGTAGTGGGGGCGATGTCGACTACAACACCGCACCGGCTACTCATTTGAGACTGAGTCGACCTAGGGGAGTCCCGGAAACCGGTTCAGACCATCGCCACCGGTGTTGTCCGTGAGGCGGCCGTCGCGGTGAGCGCGCTGCGCTACCGCCAACCCCGGCTCACGGCCAACACCGGGCCCTCTCGTAGGTGCTCGCAAACAGCACTTGCCCCAACAGGGTGTCACAGGGTGGGGGGGTCCTTTGCCTTTGCTTAGTTAGGGTACCATCGATACACCTCATCAAGTTAGGGTACCATCGATACACCTCATCAAGAGACCCAAACATCGCAACACTTCTGTCTCCCGTCGTCTCAAAGGAGACACTTGACCGGGCTGTGTGTGTGCGTGTAAGTGACCATCAACTGCATCGGAACGTCAACCGCAGGCCCTTCCACCTCCATCCGCGGAACATTAAAGACAACCTCCAGCCTATAGAGACGCCCGCGGAAGAAGATCAAACGCAACCACACCAAGTCTCCCGACGCCCTCTTGTGGCGAGCAGACATCAACCTTGACGTTTCCCCCCCCACCCCCCCCCGTAACATTTTTCCACCGATACCCAAAAGAGGAAATTATGTTTCATGCGTGTCAATGGGTTTATTGTATCACCTGCTCACGTCAAGGAGCTTGGCTTCTCGGTTAGCCAGCGTCTCCTGCATCTGGGTGGACTGGGTGCGAGTGGACGATCGTCTCGTGTCTCGTGTGGGAAGTCGTCTCGTCTCCTGCTGTCCTCTCCAGATTTGAAAGCCTTTGAGAGGCGGCTGACGGAGATCATCTCGTGCTTGCAGCCGGCGACGGGGCGGTGGCGGAGTGAGTCGCGCACAGCCGCGACACGCGCGAACTTGGGCCTGCTGTGGCATGGCCCCCCCCCCCCCCCGCTGCACTGCGACACCACTGGCAGTGCGCGCTGTGGCTGGCCTAGCGCTGCTGTGGTTCCCAATGTTTAGATCCCAAGTTCACCTTCACCATCGTCAAGATCCTCCGTAGACTGCCTCGCTTACCTCTCCCCCGCCTCGTCTCGCTCTACCCCCCTCCATGCACTCCCCTACCTCTCCATACTCCTCTCACTCGACTCCCCTCCACGTACTGTCCTACCACTTGTTGTTGCTCTATTCTCTTCCACGTGCTCCCATGTCTCTCCTCTCTCATCTCACTCTACTGCCCTCCACGCACTGTCCTACCACTTGTTGTTGCTCTATTCTCTTCCACGTGCTCCCCTGTCTCTCCTCTCTCATCTCACTCTGCTGCCCTCCACGCACTCTTCTTCCTGTCCCTTCTCAGCTCGCTCTGCTTCCCTCCGCCCCACGCACTCCGCTCCGGCAACCAAAGTCTTTTGCCGAAACCCTCGGTCAACTTCTGCCGAATGAGAGGACACTCTTCTGCTGCCCTCATAGTCTGGAACTCCCCCAACCCCTGAGCCATCTGTGCTGTTTGGTCCCTGTCCCTACTCAAGTGAAGGGTCATGACCTCCCTCTTCACCCCTGCCTTTGCTTGTCTCGTCGCTATGAAGTCTTTGATGCCACAGGTTAAAAAAAATATATATTGTTATACACATTGTAGCATATTATTATTACAAATAATCTGTGCCTCGAGTTTGCTGGCTTGCTGCTGACTGGGCTCATCTCCACCCCAGCAGTAACTGTTGTTAGTGGCTGCTGCGGGCCGTTGCCACCGAAACTAGCTGGGTAACTGGCTAAACGGGATTATCCGTGTAACAAATAAACATTGACTTGAGTTGAAACAGCAGTAGAAGTTCAGAATAAATAGCGGCACTGAAGAGGTGGGAGGAATGGCTATCGAACACTGATATGGGTAATTAAAATTTGCTCAAATTCTTTAGCCAATACAGGGTAGTCCTCTACTTACGATGGAGATGGGTTACGACGACCCCCATCGTAAATCAAAAATATCGTACGTCGAAGATGGCCTTAGCCTACCCAGGAGTATTAAAGAATGGTGATAATTTAGCAAAACAGAGCAATTTACAGTACTGTACTGTATAAACTATATACTGTATTTATTAATTGCAATACTGTATTGCACAGTAAAATGTAAAGTAAAAGTAACAAGGTAAATTCTCGGCCTACCTATATGAACTGCAATTTAATAGAAAGTTTTTTTCAGGAAAAATCCTATCTGCATCACACAAGGCGGGAGACGGGTACATCCCGGCAGCGTCCCAACGTACAGTCTCGTACCTCGTAATACGCTGCTGCGTTTGCCTGCCGCGCGAAATTTTAAATATTTTACAATTTTGTCGTATCGCCATCGCAAGATCGAAATATCGTAAGTCGGGGACCATCGTAACTCGGGGACTACCTGTATTATTTAAATCCCAGAGGATATAAAAAACCTAACAATACATATCTTTGTCATTTTATGATGCAGCAAGCGACATTACTTTTAGTGCTTGGGGTACAGCATTGTGAGAGGAGTTTGTAAATAACAGCTGCATCTTATTTGCTGTCGTAGTGCACCAGATTGTCTTATTGTACACGTGACAATATACCGTAGATATCTCCCATTTCTGCGATTCGCAGAATGTGCATGTCCCACTATTCCGTGCAGCGGTCGAGAGATGCCGTCGCCTTATGAACCCACGCCGAGTGTGTGTTCCTCTGTGTTGTCCCACAGTGGTGCTCATCGTGGTGTCTGTGTGCACCGCCACTGGCGCGTGGAACTGGATCACGGACCCCGAGACGCAGCAGGTGCTGCAGGCGTTCTCGCGCCACCGTCTGAATCGAATTCGGCCGATTTTGCAGCCTGGCCGGTGCCGCGCTGCGTACTGCGGTGGCCGTTTAACTTGACGACAAAGTTGTGATTTTTCAGCTTGGTCTCCTGCACGGTCACAAGCCAGAGTCTGCACTCCAGGTGGCGTTCCTCGTATCGCTGTGGAACCACTCGTTCTTCACAGTCAGCTGCATCGTCCTCATCGGCCTTTTCCTCGCCGGCATCCACAAGCGCGTCGTGGCACCCTCCATGTATCCTCCCCGACCCAACCCCCACCGCCAGCTCGCGGAGCCGCTTCGTGCAGCGTGCTCTCGTCGTTTTGTCGGATTGAGCTCGGCCGGGTTGTATTAAATCACGACGTTGTTGCTTCACGATGCAGCACCTTGCGTCGCACCGTAAGACGCGTGGAGCTCGGCAAATGAGGGTTGCGTCGGCCGCCAGTGGTGTGTGTGCGTACGGATGCGTTGTTTTATTTTTGCCGGCGAGCTGTCGACGCTCGCACACCGCTGCGTTCTCCGTTGTGCCCCGACTCTTCCTTGACCTTGGCTGGGGCAAAGGGTTGAGCGAAGGGCATTGTTCCAGCATTACGAATGCGTGATGCAGTAGAGCACGTGGTTCTCCGTTGCCTTTCTTTAACGTGTGGCCGCAGAATAGCGGAACGATGTAGAACTGTGCTGGCCGAGTACAACATGTCCTGTGACGACGTACGTACAGAGCGCTCCGCACGCACCTTCCGGGAACCTGCCGAATTCTTTCGCCGTTTTCCACGATTGCCTCCGTGATGGGAGAGTCCGCACCAGGCCACGTTGACCGTGCGATTTTTGCCACCTGTTGTGTTGGCCACAGACGGGGAAACTGATCCTGAAGCCGCGACCGCAGGCGCAGTGAGGGCGGCGAGACGCTGGGGGGTGGGGGGGGGGTGAAGGCCGGCGGCGAGCGACCTGCGGGCACGCCATCGGCCCCCCGCACTCGGCAGCTCGGAGCACGTCGCCGTGGCAGAGGCCTCCACCGCTCTGTGTCGCCGGGAGCGGCCCACTTCTCGGCCACCCGCCAAACCCGCCTGCCAAGCCCCGAGGAAAGCCGGGCAGAGGACTTGTGCTTAGCCGCACCGCTGGCCGTCGGTGACGTCGGTGACGTCGGTGACGTCGGTGGCGTCTGTGCCAAATTCACAGCGGGGCGATGAACCCCATAGTGCGACGCAGGCAGGAGCTACGTTTTTGCATCCAAAAATTATTGTAAAAAAAAAAGGAAAAGTGAATTTGAGAGCTGACCCTCACAGTCGCACACCTGGGACTTGAGAGCCGTCCTGTGGGGTGGGGGGGGGGACTGTGTCGCTATTCGTAGCGCATCGCGTGGGCAACGCTGTCCCGTCGTGGCGCAGCTTGTGGCGCGAGTGAGGTCGCGTCCGTGGGGGCGGCGGCGGCGGGGATGCCGGGAGCGGCGGCGATGCCGGGAGCGGCGCCGTTGCCCGTTGCCGGCGCTCGCGCCGCGAGGGTGAGCGCGGGGCCACGCGCGGCGTCCGCGTGCGATGTGCACACCGTGTACATAACCGTCGCCACCCTCGCCTCCGCTGCCATTGCTACAAACACAGCCATGCTTTTAACAGATGATTCCTTAATCGGTTGCAGTAATTGTTTTAGTTTGTGTACATTACGTTTATTAAAAGCCTTTAAAACTTGTGTTTTTGGTTTTTAATCCGTAGTTCTGGCTGAACTGTTTACAGTCACGCTGCACTACCGGTGTCCGCACCTCCGATTAGCACGGTTGGCTATAGACGTTTATTATGTGTTTGACACAAACACTTCTTCTCTCCACCACTCTTGCCGTTTTTATGTCTTGGTCACCCTTTCTGCACTCCTGCCCTGGGCCATCGTGTTCACATCATCGGGCGAATTGCCCGTTGATGCTGGATGTAATTACCAGCGAAACGTCGTACTCAAACTGTAAATGTTGTGGATTCACTCTTCAACACACCGGTGGGCTAAAGCCTAGAGCGTGCCCACAGCCGTGAGCTGCTGCTGTATTTGCACGGTGCAACCACGCGTCGTGACATCGTCTCTCATGACAGCCACGGGCGACTTTTTCACTGCCCTGAATGGGATCAGTTCAGTTTATTTTGGTATAGCTCTGTGAGCCATTCGGCTCTTGAATCGGGTGCAACCACAACAAACAAAAAAACCAAACACGAACAAGAAAAACATCTTAAAGTGACTATGTGCATGTGCAAACAGAAAATCCATGGAAAAAAAACAGCAAAAATATTCCTTAAAAAAGCACCGTACACCAACGCTGTGTGCAAAAAATCCCAGTGGGATGCAAGTCAAACAACAACAACCACAAGACAACTTAGATTAAGGCCATCAGTCTAACTCCGTACTACAACAAAACAAACATGTCCAAACCAAAAAACGTTTTCGAAATCAAAAAATAAAGACAATTGCAACGTAACAGTGATCACAGGGACTGTGACCGAATTTTTACAATAAACTACATAAATAACATGTAACACCAAACCTTAGAGCCATAGCTGGCTGCATGAGTTACTCCGCAAAAACACAAGCATCGGTTGGAGTATCACATTTTTCAATGCACCTTTAAGATCAGCACGCTAAATGAAAATACAGATAATACTTTGCTGCGTCATCCGGAACGAAACATTTTATTTTATTTTACGCCAATGAATAGCAGTGGCAGCTAGGTGTGTACAACTCCTCAAGAGCAGTTTTGAGAGAAGATCTCATTGGTAGCGATTCAAGTTGCAGTTTATTGGCAATAGCATTCCAGACCCTAGGGGCATCAATAGCAAAGGCCCTTCCTCCAGTTTCTGTACGGCAATAGGGAATGTGAAGCCGGTAAATGAGCGAAGACCCGAGGTCAAATTTGTTCTTTGAAACAGAGAGGAGATCCAGCAGGTAGTCTGCTGAGCTGCCAATCGCAACGTAAACAAGTGGAATCACTCACTGGGAGGACGCCTTCACAGCCACCCCGAGACCTCCACGAGGCACAAATCAAGACCGCGGCGTTGCAGTCGCGGTTCCGAATATAAACGCCTTAAAATGTTATCTTCATCAGGCAATTCACGTTGAAAGCCATCATTATATTTTAATTGTTTTAAACACAACAAAACAATTTATAGAAGAGTATTTTTTTTAATTAGAAACATAATTTTGACTTAAAGCTTTCGTGACTGCAGGAATAAATATTCTATGGGTCTTTCGGTAAAGCCACGTAGATAGAAAAATAAAATAAATTTTTGATTAGAAACATAATTTCTCATTATGGTCTTCATCCGCCTGATGAAGACCGCTTGTGTTGCGATCGAAAAACGTGGGTTTTTTTGCTTTTACATTGAATTTTAATTAAATGCTATTATTTTTATTTTCGATTTACGTGATTTTTTTTACGAATGAACCAAGAATAGAATTTCTCATCTCCATCTGCTTGGTGCGACGCCCCCTAGTGGACAAACCGTGCCCGGCTGTGTCCCTTCTCTAATCCACGTGCCACGTGCACTTCAGCCCGACACTGAAAACACTCACACGACAATCTCTCTCTCTATGAACCACAGCCCCGTGTGAGTCTAGGGGGGGTTCCTGCATCCGCACACCGTGTCAACCCACATACGGTGCAACAACCACTTATTATTGCACAGGGAAATTGAGTTTTCAGGTCCATACGGCGTAACAGCCGTTTCAACGCGGGCAGACAACAAAAATGTTGCCTATTTGTGTTGTGTTTCTCCCTTGTGATGGGACTTTGTAGGATGAACGTTGAGATTTTTAAGGGGCACGGGGTGACCAGTAAGGTCTGAATTGGTCTGTAATAAAGTAGGGCACTGATAAGGGGTTGACAACTTTTGCATGTTGGGGGCTCGCATGAAGGGGGGCTCGGAGCTCGGCCACGTGGCGCGCCCCCTGCCCCCGTCACGTGGTGCAGGCGCGCGCAGAGACGAGCGCCTAAGGCGGCCATGTTGGTAAGGGAAGCCTACTTGGCGATACAGTATTGTACTGTAACAGGGTGGTTCCACTCTTAACCCCAAACATGTTTTTGTTTTCCGCACTCGCATATTCATTTCTGAAAAATAAGAATGGGTTTTTTTATCCTTTCAGAGAAAGAAAAAAAATTACATTTGTGTTAAAGATGTTCAAACACCAAAAATATACTTTTTGCAAGGAATCGTGCCTGTGTTAACTACACACACAGTACCTTTGGTGAACATGCAAACAAACATGCTCTGATAATACTCTTTAGTTCTATTGGGTAAAGTCACGTAGGTGAAAATAAAATAACAAAAAATCACGACGTTTCGGCCACAACACAAGCGGCCTTCATCAGGTGAAGGGACGAGACTGTCTGGTAGGACAGCGCTGGAGTGAAAAAAAGCCACGCTTAGATCACGACCTTTAAGCTGTGTGAGAAGAGCCACGCTTAGATCACGACCTTTAAGCTGTGTGAGAAGAAAACAAAGCGCCTTGACAAAGGAATTAGCATAAAATTTAGCATTGAAATGGCTCATTGAAATAGCTAAGTTAAAGTATTCAATGAGCCATTTCAATGCTAAATTCTATGCTAATTCCTTTGTCAAGGCGCTTGGTGTTTTTCTACTCACACAGCTTAAAGGTCGTGATCTAAGCGTGGCTTCTTCCACTCCAGCGCTGTCCTCCAGACAGTCTCGTCCCTTCACCTGATGAAGGCCGCTTGTGTTGTGGCCGAAACGTCGTGATTTTTTGTTATTTTATTTTCACCTACGTGACTTTACCCAATAGAACCAAAGAGTATGGATCCTAGCAGTCACGAAAGCTTTAAATCTAGAAATGCTCTGATAATATTTACGCATTGGCTTACACCAGAGGACAAAAGCATCCTTCCTGATGGCCGAGTCTCACCAGTGTCAGACCAGAGAAACAACGCCAAAAGGGGAACAGCATTTTTTTTAGTTTACATCAACGTTAAGGACGACGTTTCGCTCAAACGTCTGTGAGCTCCGTCAGGAAAGTTAAAACTTATAACTGGAAACTCGCCGTCGTTGTTCAGAGCGGATGTCCCCACGTAAGATGGCTGCCGCCCTTTAACCCCACCGATTCCATTTTCCGGTAACTTTCGAAGAGCGCGGTGAGGGAAATCGATTCCGTCGGCTCGTTCTGAAACAAAACCCCGAGCGCAGCGGCGGGCGACGGTAACCGCGCCCGCGTGCGATAATCCGTGAAACTAAAAGCGCCGTTGCAGTGCTCGGCTCGGGTTTATTTGTTTAACAGCAACGTGCGTGTCACAGTTGCAGTGGCGCATGGGAATCGATTCTCTGCTGTTTGCGCGGACGGTGAATCGGAATCGCTATCGATTCGCCACCCAAGCGCAGCGCATGGCGGCCCCCACGTGCGCCGCGCCACGAGATTCGGGTCCCTCACTTTAGCCGAGGCTGTGGTGGTGGTGGTGGCTGTGGTGGTGGTTGTTGTCGTTGTGGTGGTTGTAGCCGTGGTTTGACTGTGCTTGTTGTGACTGTGGACGCGACTGCTTGTTAACCTGCTGTTCGAACGTGCTTGTAACGTGTTGTGGTGTAGCTTGCGGCTTGTTTGTGTTACCGGTGCCCCGCGCCTGCGGCTGAGAGCGCCTGCAAGTTGTGCAGCTGCGTGTGTTGTGGCTCGCCTGCTGCTGCGCTTGTCCCACCGAGCACCACCCCCCCTATCCCCTGCTCGCCATGGGCAAGAGCCGACAGCCGCGCCGCTTCAGGCGGCCTCACCCTCTCTGCGGTCCCGCGGGGCTGAGCGCGGAGCCCGAGGTGGAGACGGAGTGCGAGGAGGAAATCTGCCCCGTCGAGACTCTGCTGGAGACGGTGAGGCTGGCGGCGCGGGGTGGAGGTGCGCGTGGGGGCACGGTGGAGGTGCACGTGGGGGCACGGTGGTGTGAGGGTGTAATGAGGATTCATCATATCCCATATAAGGACCCTCATCTCTAAACCCCATCTCCAAAACAGATCCTACATGCACGACAGCCTTTAACGCAGGCTGTCCCCAGACCTTGTACCATGTTGCATACCGCTATACACTACTTTTTTACCCTGCCCCCTACTCGCTTGATCCTCACCCTTACCCCGTGCCCCCCCCCCCCCGCGTGCGTGTGTGATTGCGTGAGTGTGCGTGTGAGTGTGTGTGAGTGCGTGAGTGTGCGCGTGAGTGTGCGCGTGAGTGTGTGAGTGTGCGTGTGTGAGTGTGCGAGTGTGCGTGTGTGAGTGTGCGTGTGTGAGTGTGCGAGGGTGCGTGTGCGAGTGTGCGTGTGCGCGTGTGTGAGTGTGCGTGAGTGTGTGTGAGTGCGTGTGAGTGTGTGTGTGAGTGCGTGTGTGTGAGTGCGTGAGTGTGCGTGTGTGAGTGTGCGTGTGTGCGCACAGCTGCGGTTAATGCGCTGCGCTTCAAACCCGGCGACCCGAGTTCGATTCCCGCCCGAGGCCAACACCAGTGACGATTCTATCTGAACGGGTCACGGGCCTCCGCTGTGCCGACTCGGCCTCAAACGAGAACCTGTTGCCATACGTAAACATCGCCACTGGGGAGACAAAGGCGGCCGGGCGTGGTGCCGGCCACCCACCCCCTCGTGTGCCGTGCCGGCCTTCACAGATGGTACGTTTAAAAAGGCTACGCGGGTGATTCTTTGTCTTTGTACAGCTGCAGTCGGGCTCTGCGGACGCGCGGGAGTGTGCATGCGCCAGCCTCTCCCGCCTGGCCCTGGGCGCCCGCACGGTGCCCGCGCTGCTCGGCCGCGGCGCCGTGCGCCTCCTGGGACCGCTGCTGCTCGACCCCGCGGCCTCCGTGCGCGAGACCGCGGCTGGAGCTCTCAGGTGATGGCGGTGACGGCGACGCTACCCCAATACGAACATCATCGTCATCGTTGCCTCTCCGTGCGGCACATCTGGAGTGTGGTAGGGATATCCCTGGTGGCAGCCGCCCCTACGTGGCGGTGCAAGGCGGAACCTGTCACCGGCCGGCGAGTGGGCATCAGCCTGGCCGTAGAGGGGGCTGTGCCTCCATCGCGATGCCTACCACCGCTAATTTGAACCCTCTGTCTGCCGTTGCCTGCCGAGAGCAGGAACATGAGCGTGGCGGGTGGGCCGGACGCGTGCGAGGACATGGTCGCCAGCGACATCATGACGCCGCTCGTCGCGCTGCTCAGAGAGGCAAGGACCCGCGGCACCCCCTCCGCTCCCCAGCCAGTGCTGTGTGTGAGCCCTGTGACCTCCCGTGTCGCTGCTGTGACCTCCCGTGTCGCCTCTGTGACCTCCCGTGTAGCTGCTGTGACCTCCCGTGTAGCTGCTGTGACCTCCCGTGTTGCTGCTGTGACCTCCCGTGTAGCTGCTGTGACCTCCCGTGTAGCTGATGTGACCCCTGTGTAGCTGCTGTGACCCCCGTGTAGCTGCTGTGACCTCCCGTGTAGCTGCTGTGACCTCCGTGTAGCTGCTGTGACCCCCGTGTTACTGCTGTGACCTCCGTGTAGCTGCTGTGACCTCCCGTGTAGCTGCTGTGACCTCCCGTGTAGCCGCTGTGACCTCCCGTGTAGCTGCTGTGACCTCCCGTGTCGCCTCTGTGACCTCCCGTGTAGCTGCTGTGACCTCCCGTGTCGCTGCTGTGACCTCCCGTGTAGCTGCTGTGACCTCCCGTGTAGCTGCTGTGACCTCCCGTGTCGCCTCTGTGACCTCCCGTGTAGCTGCTGTGACCTCCCGTGTAGCTGCTGTGACCTCCCGTGTCGCTGCTGTGACCTCCCGTGTAGCTGCTGTGACCTCCCGTGTAGCTGTTGTGACCTCCCGTGTCGCTGCTGTGACCTCCCGTGTAGCTGCTGTGACCTCCCGTGTCGCTGCTGTGACCTCCCGTGTAGCTGCTGTGACCTCTCGTGTAGCTGTTGTGACCTCCCGTGTCGCTGTTGTGACCTCCCGTGTCGCTGCTGTGACCTCCCGTGTAGCTGCTGTGACCTCCCGTGTAGCTGCTGTGACCTCCCGTGTAGCTGTTGTGACCTCCCGTGTAGCTGCTGTGACCTCCCGTGTAGCTGTTGTGACCTCCCGTGTCGCTGCTGTGACCTCCCGTGTAGCTGCTGTGACCTCCCGTGTTGCTGCTGTGACCTCCCGTGTCGCTGCTGTGACCCCTGTGTAGCTGCTGTGACCCCCGTGTAGCTGCTGTGACCTCCCATGTTGCTGCTGTGACCTCCCGTGTCGCTGCTGTGACCTCCCGTGTAGTTGCTGTGACCTCCCGTGTCGCTGCTGTGACCCCCGTGTAGCTGCTGTGACCTCCCGTGTAGCTGCTGTGACCTCACGTGTAGCTGCTGTGACCTCCCGTGTCGCTCCCGGTAATACGACCTCTGCCGGTGCGTTGTCGACCTGCGGTGATCCCCTCCGACGTTTTTGGTTCCCCGCCGGCGCGCTGCCGTGCGACCGCAGTGTGCCGCCGTCCTGGACTCTGCCGGGGACGCGCAGCCCAAGGGGAGGAGCGGCGGTGGCGGTGGCGCCGGACTGCCCGGAGACGTCGCCGTGGAGGCCGTCCACCTCCTGCTCAACCTGTGGTGAGGGTGTGGTGCATGCGGTGAGGGTGTGGTGCGTGCGGTGAGGGTGTGGTGCGTGCGGTGAGGGTGTGGTGCGTGCGGTGAGGGTGTGGTGCGTGCGGTGAGGGTGTGGTGCGTGCGGTGAGGGTGTGGTGCGTGCGGTGAGGGTGTGGTGCGTGCGGTGAGGGTGTGGTGCATGCGGTGAGGTGTGTGGTTCGTGCGGTGAGCTGTGGGTACACTGTGTGTGTGCGTGGGTACACGGTGCGTGTAGTGTGTGTGTACACTGTGTGTGTGTGTGTACACTGTGTGTGTGTGTACGATGTGTGTGTGTGTAGGCTGTGTGTACACTGTGTGTGTGTGTGTAGGCTGTGTGTGTACACTGTGTGTGTGTGTGGGTACACGGTGCGTGCAGTGTGTGTGTGTGTAGGCTGTGTGTGTGTAGGCTGTGTGTGTACACTGTGTGTGTACACTGTGTGTGTGTGTAGGCTGTGTGTGTGTAGGCTGTGTGTGTACACTGTGTGTGTGTGTAGGCTGTGTGTGTGTAGGCTGTGTGTGTACACTGTGTGTGTGTGTAGGCTGTGTGTGTACACTGTGTGTGTGTGTAGGCTGTGTGTGTGTAGGCTGTGTGTGTACACTGTGTGTGTAGGCTGTGTGTGTACACTGTGTGTGTGTGTAGGCTGTGTGTGTACACTGTGTGTGTACACTGTGTGTGTGTACACTGTGTGTGTGTACACTGTGTGTGTGTGTAGGCTGTGTGTGTGTGTGTAGGCTGTGTGTGTACACTGTGTGTGTGTACACTGTGTGTGTGTGTGTAGGCTGTGTGTGTGTGTAGGCTGTGTGTGTACACTGTGTGTGTGTAGGCTGTGTGTGTACACTGTGTGTGTACACTGTGTGTGTGTGTAGGCTGTGTGTGTGTAGGCTGTGTGTGTACACTGTGTGTGTGTGTACACTGTGTGTGTACACTGTGTGTGTACACTGTGTGTGTGTGTAGGCTGTGTGTGTGTAGGCTGTGTGTGTACACTGTGTGTGTGTACACTGTGTGTGTACACTGTGTGTGTACACTGTGTGTGTGTGTAGGCTGTGTGTGTGTACACTGTGTGTGTACACTGTGTGTGTACACTGTGTGTGTACACTGTGTGTGTGTGTAGGCTGTGTGTGTACACTGTGTGTGTACACTGTGTGTGTGTACACTGTGTGTGTACACTGTGTGTGTGTACACTGTGTGTGTGCGTGGGTACACGGTGCGTGCAGTGTGTGTGTGTGTAGGCTGTGTGTGTGTGTAGGCTGTGTGTGTACACTGTGTGTGTACACTGTGTGTGTACACTGTGTGTGTGTACACTGTGTGTGTGTACACTGTGTGTGTGTACACTGTGTGTGTGTGTAGGCTGTGTGTGTGTACACTGTGTGTGTACACTGTGTGTGTGTACACTGTGTGTGTGTACACTGTGTGTGTGTACGCTGTGTGTGTACACTGTGTGTGTACACTGTGTGTGTGTGTAGGCTGTGTGTGTGTACACTGTGTGTGTACACTGTGTGTGTACACTGTGTGTGTGTACACTGTGTGTGTGTACACTGTGTGTGTACACTGTGTGTGTGTACACTGTGTGTGTGTACACTGTGTGTGTACACTGTGTGTGTACACTGTGTGTGTGTACACTGTGTGTGTGTACACTGTGTGTGTGTACACTGTGTGTGTGTACACTGTGTGTGTGTACACTGTGTGTGTGTACACTGTGTGTGTACACTGTGTGTGTGTACACTGTGTGTGTGTACACTGTGTGTGTGTACACTGTGTGTGTGTACACTGTGTGTGTAGGCTGTGTGTGTACACTGTGTGTGTACACTGTGTGTGTACACTGTGTGTGTGTACACTGTGTGTGTGCGTGGGTACACGGTGCGTGCAGCGAGAGCAGCGCTCGTGCCGTCTCTGTGTTCAACAAGGAGGCGTTGCTGCCGCCGCTGCTGCAGTTTGTGAGACGGCACCAGCAGCACCTGCCTCTCGCCATCGCTGCAGGTGCTGCCTTCACGCGCACACGCACACACGCACACACACACGCACACTACAAACACACAGATCCCCCGTATTGCCTTTGACAGGCTGTTCGGGCATGTGTTGTTAGCGTGTAGCACCTATTGAAGGCTGGAACGGCACACGAAGGGGGTGGGGGGGTGGGTGACCAGCAACCACGTCCGAGCGCTTTGTCTCCCTAGTGGCGATGTTTACACATCGCACCAGGTACTCATTTGAAGCTGAGTCGACCTAGGGGTGGCCCTGGACCGGTTCAGATAATTGTCGCTGGTGTTGTTGTAGTGTGGCTCGCTAACCGCTCCACTGTCGCATTCACACGCACCTACACACACACACACGTACACACACATGTACGCACACGCACGCGCACACACACACACACGTACACACACACGTACACACACACACACGTACACACACACACACGTACACACGTACACGTACACTTACACACACATACACACACATACACACAAACACACGTACACACACATGTACACACATGTACACATGTACACACATGTACACATGTACACACACGTACACATACACACATACGTACACACATGTACACACATACACACACGTACACACACACATCTCCATGTGGTGGGGATGGCACCATGTATTGGCACCATTAGCGCTTCGGCTGCAAACCGCGCGCCAAATATACACGGGTGGCTGTGTGGCTGGTGTGTGAGCCCTGTGACCCCACTCGCCCACCCAGCCACTCGCCCACCCAGCGAGTGGCTGGGTGGGCAAGTGGCTGGGTGGGTGAGTGGCTGGCTGGGTTAGTGGCTGGGTAGGTGAGTGGCTGGCTGGGTGAGTGGCTGGCTGGGTTAGTGGCTGGCTGGGTGAGTGGCTGGCTGGGTGAGTGGCTGGCTGGGTGAGTGGCTGGCTGGGTGAGTGGCTGGCTGGGTGAGTGGCTGGCTGGGTGGGTGAGTGGCTGGCTGGATCAGCAATTCACCAACTCTCAGACAAAACAATTGAATGGCCACATCACAACTGAGTCTCTAATAGTTGCTCTTCACAGCCGCATGAAATAAAGATTAGCAGCGCCATCAGATGGCTCTGCCGCTGATGGCGCTGGGTGTTGACGGGGGCCCAGTGGTAGCGTGCTCGCCGCTTGTTGCAGAGGTCCGCGGTTCGAATGCGGCAGGCCGCCCTGGTTAATACTGCAGTGGTTGCGTGGTATTGAACGTAAAAACACACTCGCTATCAGCTTCACAGCGGAGATTATAGATCACCGTGATGTCATTCGATAAGAGGAGGCCATCGTGGTCCAAATTTGGCATATTCGAAAAATAACACGGCAAAATTACTCAATTAGGAGGAGACGTAGCAACATCGCTCCCCTGTAAATCAAAATTTACTGCGGACAGTGTCTGTGAAACAGTGCCTTCCTTCTTGATAGCCTTGCGTTGTAAGAATGATAGCGACAATATCAAACATGCTCTGTTAATCATAATGATTATATTATTATTGTTAATTATCGATGGTGGTGCTGATGATGATGATGATGGTGCTGATGACGACGGTGGTGCTGTGATGGTGGTGGTGCTGTGATGGTGGTGGTGCTGATGACGATGGTGGTGCTGATGGTGGTGGTGCTGATGACCATGTTGGTGCTGATGGTGGTGGTGCTGATGGTGGTGGTGCTGATGGTGGTGGTGCTGATGGTGGTGCTGATGACGATGGTGGTGCTGATGACGACGGTGCTGCTGATGACGACGGCGGTGCTGATGGTGGTGCTGATGACGACGGTGGTGCTGATGACGGTGTTGCTGATGGCGGTGGCGCTGCTGATGAAGATGGTGGTGCTGATGGCGGTGTTGTTGATGACTATGGTGGTGTTGACGATGGTGCTGATGACAGTGGTGCTGTTGGCGGTGGTGCTGATGACGGTGTTGCTGATGGCGGTGGCGCTGCTGATGAATATGGTGGTGCTGATGGCGGTGGTGCTGATGACTATGGTGGTGTTGACGATGGTGCTGATGACAGTGGTGCTGTTGGCGGTGGTGCTGATAACGGTGTTGCTGATGGCGGTGGCGCTGCTGATGAATATGGTGGTGCTGATGGCGGCGGTGCTGATGACGGTGTTGTTGACGACTATGGTGGTGCTGACGATGGTGCTGATGGCGATGGTGGTGCTGAGAGTGACCGCCCTTTCCCCCCGCCGCCCGCCCCCGTAGCTCAGTGCCTGCAGACGGTGGCGGAGGACAACGTGGACCTGGCGGGCAGCCTCACGGCGCCGGCGCTCGCCGCGCTGGAGCCGGCGCTGCTGCTGCTGCCTCCTGCTGGCGTGGACAACGGCAGCGCCGGCGCCCAGCGTAGCCTGCTGCGGACACTCGTAGCGGGTGACTGCACACACCCTGCACACCCTGCACGCACACTCTCTGCACGCTCGCACCCTGCACGCCTGCACACTCACGCCCGCACCCTGCACACTCACACACTGCACACCCACACCCTGCACACTCACACCCTGCACACTCACACCCTGCACACTCACACCCTGCACACCCACACCCTGCACACCCGCACCCTGCACACTCACACCCTGCACACTCACGCCCGCACCCTGCACACTCACACCCTGCACACTCACACCCTGCACACTCACACCCTGCACACTCGCACCCTGCACACCCGCACCCTGCACACTCACACCCTGCACACTCACACCCTGCACACTCACTCCCTGCACACTCACACCCTGCACACTCACTCCCTGCACACGCACACCCTGCACACTCACTCCCTGCACACTCACTCCCTGCACACTCACACCCTGCACGCTCACACCCTGCACACTCACACCCTGCACACCCTGCACACCCACACCCTGCACGCTCACACTCCCTGCACACTCGCACCCTGCACTCTCGCACCCTGCACACTCACACCCTGCACACTCACACTCCCTGCACACTCACACCCTGCACACTCACTCCTTGCACACCTGCACACTCACGCCCGCACCCTGCACACCCACACCCTGCACACTCACTCCCTGCACACTCACTCGCTGCACTCTCACACCCTGCACACTCACTCCCTGCACACCCACTCCCTGCACACTCACTCCCTGCACACTCACTCCCTGCACACTCACTCCCTGCACACCCACACCCTTCACAGGTGCTACTCGCTTGCAGCACTTGCCCCGACAGTCTGTTCAAGGCTACACGGGGGCTCTTTGTCTCCGTGCGCCCGTGATGCAGGCTTCCTGTGGAACGTGAAGAGCGCCATCCCCGGCGCCAGCCTGGCCCAGGCGCTGAGCGCCGTTGCGAGCGCGCTGAGCGACGCGCTGGCGCTGGACGCGCGCCCGGCGCTCGCTGCCCTGGAGGCCCCGCCGGCACCGCCGCCCCCCGAAGCGTCCGGCGCCGGCGAGCGCCGGCGTAAAGGCCGGACGAATGGCGGCGGCGGCGGCGGCGGCGCCGCTCGCAACCCAGTGAGTGGCGCGACCCGCGACCTGCGACCGCCTTGCACCCCGTTCACTCCCGCGAGAGCCGCGGAGTTGACGGTTGTAATCGTGACTCGACCGCGCGCCCCTGAATCGCGACACGGGTCATCGTGTCGCGGCGGGAGGTGAAGAATGGAAATGTGCCGAGCCAGCGAGCCGGTGAGCGCTACGCCGCGCTACGAACCCGGCGACCCCAGTTGGATTCCTGCTCACGGCGTTACCGACACCGGTGACGATTATCTGAAACCGGTCCTGGGCCTCGCCTAGGTCGACTCGGCCTCAAACGAGTGCCCGGTGTAGCTGTGTAAACGTCGTCACCGAGCAGACAAAGCCGTCCCGGCGTGGTGCTGGCCTCCCACTTCCTCGTGTGCCGTGCCGGCCTTCATCGGTGCTCGCTAAGGGCACTTGTCCCAAAAGTCTGTTCAGGCTGCACGGGGGGGTCTTTGTGCTCTACGTGTGTCTCTGTGTCTCTGCGTGTGTCTCTGCGTGTGTCTTTGTGTCTCTGTGTCTCTGCGTGTGTCTCTGTGTCTCTGCGTGTGTCTCTGTGTCTCTGCGTGTGTCTCTGTGTCTCTGCGTGTGTCTCTGTGCAGGCTGCAGTGCATCCAGCGTCGTGCTCTCGCCTGCCTGTGCGTGTCTCTGTCCTTGTGTCTGCACATGTCCCTGTGCCTCTGTGTCTCCACTTTGTCTCTGCGCCGCGTGTCTCTGCGTCTCCACTGTGCCTGCGTGTGTCTCTGCGTGTGTCTCTGCGTGTGTCTCTGCGTGTGTCGATGTGTCTCTGCGCCGTGTGTCTCTGTGCCGCGTGTCTCTGTGTCGTGTGTCTCTACGTGTGTCTCTGCGTTTGTCTCTGTGTCTCTGCGTGTGTCTCTGCGTGTGTCTCTGCGTGTGTCTCTGTGTCTCTGCGTGTGTCTCTGTGTCTCTGCGTGTGTCTCTGTGTCTCTGCGTGTGTCTCTGCGTGTGTCTCTGCGTGTGTCTCTGTGTCTCTGTGTGTGTCTCTGTGTCTCTGCGCCGCGTGTCTCTGTGTCTCCACTGCGCCTGCGTGTGCGTCCTTCGTGAGTGAGAGTGGTGCTGCTGAGAGTCGCGGGTCTCCTGATTGCCGCCGACAGGCACCGGCGCAAGCGAAGAGACACTCAAAGAAGAAGAATTGCGGCGAGGTGGTGGACCGGGCCAACGAGGAGAACGAAGGTGATGAGGGGAAGGCCGGTGGAGGTGGCGGTGGATGTGGTGGAGGTGGTGAAGAGGAGCAGAAGGAGGAGAACGGCGGTGGTGAGGAGGACGAGGAGGTGGAGGAGGATGAGGCTGACATGGAGGCCGAGCCGAGCGCGGCCACCGGGGATGGAAGTCCTCCGAGCAGCGGCGATGACCTCTCCGACCTCTTGCCGGTGCCTCCCTCGCGCTGGCGCCCGCCGCTCGCGCCGCGTCCACACCTCCACACCTTCGCCGTGTTCCTGATCGGTTTGCCAAATAATGTACCTGCAGGCTTGAGTCCGATTGCGATGTGGCCTGCCCTGCCGGGCCTCACGGTGACTCGGTGGCCTCAGCCGGGCCCTGACAGTCTCCGCATGATGATGATGATGATGTTTCTCAGCCTTGTGCCCGGCGTCAATAGATCTCGTCACACACGCTCTCAACGCTCCGTGCACCCGCATTCGTTTCTCGAAAACTCGGTACGGGGGACAAAAGCTGCGTCCGATAACACGGGGAATATATTCGCCCCGCAAATAGCCTTGGGAGTCAAAACTTGGCCATGATAGGTCCTGCACGATCGGGTCGCTTCAATTGACGGTGTCCGTGACTATGCGTGTGTACGTGTGCGTCTCTGTGTGCGCGCGTGTCCCTGCGCGTGCGTCTCTTGTGTGTGTGCGGTTTGTGCGTGTGTACGTGTGCGTCCCTGTGTGCGTGTCTGCGTGTGGGTGTGCGCGCCTTTGCGTGCGTGCGCCTGTGCGAGCAGCCGAGCGAGGCGGCGCTGGTGGAGGCCATGGCGCTGCTGTCGGCGCAGCAGACTGCGCTGGAGATCCTCGTCAACATGTGCTGCAGCGATGGTGCGCGGCCTTGCGGGGGTGTGCGGTGGGGGGGGGGGGGCGGCTGGTGGCGTCATGTCACGAGACGCAGCGCCCGTTCAGAAACCTTGCAGTGTGTGCCGCATGACCTCCGTAGCTGGAGAACAGGCCGTGGAAGTTGATATCGCAGCTACCTCTGAGACCTCTTGATCCGCTCGCTAGGAGGTTTTGCGCCGCATTTCTCCGCAAACCCTGCCGTGTTGGGAGACGTTCCGCACCTGCCAGTCCAACCTTTAAACAAACGCTTTGGCAATGTAATTGTTTTCTTGAGTCCATCAACTCCCCCGCGACACATTCGAGAAGCCGCATTAACCACGGGCCGCGGGCCGAAACCCGGATTCGAACCCAGGCTCTCGGCGCGCCGCCGGCTCGCCGACTTCGGGAGCGCCGGCTCGGCTCCGCGCCGGCCGCCCGCGTTGGCGCCGGCACCGAGCGGGGCGCGGTGGAGGGGACGGCGGGTTCGCTTGCGCCTCTCCATCCGCTGTGTGTGTGTGTGTCTCGCGATGCCAGACGGGCCGGACGACGAGGAGGAGGAGGAGTGGGAGGAGGCGGGAAGCAACGACGGCAGCGAGGAGGCGGCGTGCATGGACGGCGAGGAGGAGACGGGCGAGGCGCCGCTCTCGCCGCTGTGCCTCTCCGCCGAGGTCCACGGCGCGCTGCTGAGGCACGGCATCGTCGGCCGGGTACGGCGCTCGCCGATCGCGGGGGGCTGGTACCGGGGGGGGGGGCGGGGCCGGGGGAGGGTGGCTTCTGGGACTCGATGCCGTAGTATCGGGTGTGTGGGCGTGTGGGCCCGCGTGTGCGGGCTTGTGTGCGGGCCTGTGTGTGTGCGAGGAGCGGTAGTGCAGCGGGTAGCGCGCTACCTTTCGAACCCCGCCACCCGAGTTCGATTCCCGCTAATGGCGAGCGCCAGTGACGATTATGGGCCTCAGATGAGTGCCCGGTGCGGTGTGTAGTAAACATCCCCACTGGGGAGACAAAGCGGCCGGGCGTGGTGTTGGCCATCTACCCCCTCCGTGTTCCGTGCCGGCCTTCATAGGTGATCACGAACAGCACTTGCCCCGCCAGTCTGTTCAGTCTGTACGGAGAATCTTTGTCTTGTTTGTTTGTGGTGCGTGCGAACGTGGTTTTACATGTGTACGTGTGTGTGCTTGCGTGCGTGCGTGCGTGCGTTTGCGTGCGTGCGTGCGTGCGCGTGAAAACACTCACAGGTGATAGAGAAGAGCGCGTTTCCGGAGGAGAGCGGCGTGAGCGTCTGCCTCAAAAACCCGGTGTGGAAGCCGCTCCTCACCAGGTGAGCGTCACCATCGGTTAGTGAAGCTGCGTGGATACATGGGGATGTATGGCCGTGATGCTGGCCACCCACCCCCGCGTGTGCATTGCCGGCCTCGCTAACGGCACTTGCCCCAACAGTCTGTATATGGGGAGCTGTAGTATGGCGGTTGGTGCACTGTGCTACAGAATCATCGTAATCAAAATATTTTTTAGACTGGAGCAATCTGATGAGCTGTGAACCTCTTTTTCACATATCCAGAAGGCACAGGTTAGAAAATTACAACAATACCAACGGACCCAAGTTCGATTCCCGCTCACGGCCAACACCAGTGGCGATTATCTGAACCGGTCTTGAGCCTCCCCCAGGTCCTGGTGTGGTGTGCAAACATCGCCACTTTTTTACATATATATTTTTTGGTATAGCCCTGTGAGCCATTCGGCTTTTGAATCGGGTGCAACCACACCAAACAAAAAAAACAAAAAAAAACAAAAAACACGAACCAGAAAACATCTTAAAGTGACTTTGTGACTGTGCAAACAGAAAATCCATGAAAAATAACAGCAAAATATTCCTGAAAAAAGCACCGTACATCAACACTGGGTTCAAAAAATCCCAGTGGGATTCAAGTCAAACAACAACAACCATAAGAAAACTTAGATTAAGGCCATCAACTCCGTACTACAACAAAACAAACATGTCCAAACCAAAAAACGTTTTCGAAATAAAAAAATAAAGCCATAATTGCAACATAACAGTATGACCGAATTTTTACAATAAACTACATAAATAACATGTAACACCAAATCCTAGAGCCATAGCTGGCTGCATGAGTTACTCCACAACAACAGAAGCATCAGTCGGAGTATCAAATTTTTCAATGCACCTTTGAGATCAGCACGCTAAATCAAAATACAGGTAATACTTTGCAGCGTCATTCGGAGCGAAACATTTTATTTTATTTTACGCCAATGAATAGCAGTGGCAGCTAGGGGTGTACAACTCCTCTAGAGCAGTTTTGAGAGAAGATCTCATTGGTAGCGATTCAAGTTGCAGTTTATTGGCAATAGCATTCCAGACCCTGGGGGCATCAATAGCAAAGGCCCTTCCTCCAGTTTTTGTACGGCAATAGGGAATGTGAAGCTGGTAAATGAGCGAAGACCTGAGGTCAAATTTGTTCTTTGAAACAGAGGAGATCCAGCAGGTCGTCTGTGGATTTTTTTGTAAGTACATCGTGAATAAATAAGATCTGGTGCACAAGCCGTCGAACATTAAGAGATGTTAAGTTTGACCCAATGTAGAGATCACAGTGGTGAGTCCTATATGGGCAGTTAAATGTAAATCTTAAGACCAAGTGATAGATGGAATCAGGCTTCTTCAGTACAGTACTTGGGGCTGATTTATACACGATGTCACAGTAGTAAAGTAGAGGCAGTATGGTAGCTTTTATCAATTCCAAACGGAACATTGGGGGTAGGCAGTGCTTGTGTCGATACAGAAAACCAATTTTTATTTTTGTCTTTTTGCCAATATAATCAATGTGATCTTCAAAATTCAGTTTTGAATCCAGGATGACCCCAAGATACTTATAGATCTTGGCTTGCTCTATTTGATCATTATTTAAGGAATGTAATTGGGGAAAAATAACTTCCTGCTTTAGTCCTGGTGAGAAGCATAGCACCTTGGTTTTGGAGGTTTTCAGGACTAGTTTAAGAGCAACTAGCTGATGTTGTAGTTTGTTGAAATCACCCTGTAGCTTAGCAATCACGTCATCCGGAGAGCGGCCAGCAGTAATCAGTATCGTATCTTCTGCAAAAAGATTTACCCTGGAATGACCCAGGTCAGTGCCCAAGTCATTGACATAAAGAGAGAACAAAAGGGGGACCGAGGATGGAACCCTGTGGAACCCCTTTTGTTATCTTAACACTGTTTGACCTCCAACCATCTGTGAATACAGTTTGGGTGCGAGAAAAGAGGTAATTTTGTAACCATTTTACTGTGTTTTCAGGAAAACCGAGGCTACTTAGTTTACTAAGCAGGGTGTTGTGGTCTACTGTATCAAAAGCCTTGGACAGGTCTAGAAAAAGACAGGGACAGTACTGCTTATTATCAAGGCTACTGTAAATGTGATTTAGAGAGTCTAATGCAGCAGATGTGGTGCTGTATTTTTTTCGGAACACAGATTGTTTTAGATGTAGTAGATTGTTGGTGGACAGGAAACTGCTAATTTGGTAGGTCAAAAATGTTTCAAAAATTTTCATCAACGGGGACAAAATTGAGATAGATCGGTAGTTATTTGGATCATCTTTAGGGCCCCCTTTGTGAAGTGGACGGACATAGGAATGTTTCCATTCTAGAGGAACTGATGCTTCTTTGATGGACAGGTTAAAAATATGGGCTATAGGTTTGTATATTAGGTGACCAACAGTTATTAGAGCAAAGACGGGAGAACTATCTGCTCCGGTAGAGGAGGACCTTTTGAGGTAGGACAGTTGTTTCAGAACATTACTTTCGTGGATTGGATGGAAACTAAATTCGTTTCATGTTTGGACAGGGGTGTAGGAATTTGCATGAGCAGGGGTGACTCCCAATAAATTATCAAAAAGATTACCAGCTTCAGAAAAATGAAGGTTAAAATTGTCAACTATTTTTTTGGGATCTGAAAAATATTCCCCATTTTGGTTAAGCTCAACGGGCAGATTGTCTGTTTTGGATGCCTTTTCGATACATTTGATAGTTTTCCAGAAAATCCTGGCATTTCCATGTGATTCCAGGAGAGTGGAGGAAAAGTAGGCATTTTTTGCATGCCATATTTTTTTGACACATCTATTCCTTAAAATCCTGTATTCTAGCCAGTCATTGACCAAATTACTTTTCTGAGCACATGCCCAAGCCTTGTCCCTAGTTTTCATGAGCTTTGTAATCAAAGGATCAAACCATGGTGGGCGGTTGCCTTTAGTTTTAAATCTAACCAACGGAGCATGTTTGTTAAGAATTTGGAGAAACTTGTACCTGAAGGTCTCCCAAGCTGTAGTCAGGTTGGGGATATCACAGACCTTGTCAATATCCGAGTGAAGCACGTCATTAGTAAATGCCCGAGTGCTGAACTGTCTCATAGAGTGCTTCTCAACCAATTTAGGGGGGGCTTTGGGTCTGGCTGATGATCTCACCCCAAAAATGAAGGAGTGACCACTAAGGTTATTACCCAGAACACCAGTCAGTGTGAAATTGTGAGGGGCATTTGTCAATAGGACGTCAAGCAGAGATGACTGTCCCGGATTTTTTAGGTTGGGTCTTGTGGGGACATTTATTAATTGAAACAGATTAAATTCATCTGCAAAATTTGTGGCCACGGCCGGCGGGTTTAGCCAATTCTAATTTAGATCACCCACTAAAACTATTTCACCTTTAGGGAGGCCCCCAAAAAGCTCTCTCAGTGTAGATGCAGCATCAACATCCTTCCCACTAGGCGGTCGATAGCAGCACACTACCAATATCTGTTGATTATTTGGGAGAGTTATTCTGAGAGCCAGACCTTCAAAGCAACATTTTTTAAACGAGTGAGCTAGTGAACATGCAATAGTATTACGAACATAGATGACAATTCCACCTCCTTTAGATCCTCGGTCAAGCCGAAAAAGGTTGTAGTTGTCAATCGCATTCTGCAAGTCATTGACGGCAGGAGTGAGAAATGTTTCTGTTAGGCAAAAAATGTCCGGGTCAAGATTTGCCACTTCTAGTTTTAGTTGACTTTCCTGCCAGAAAAATCTACAGAATTATACGAGTTATTTTCATTTGGGCCAGGATGAAGTTCAATACCACCCAGAAATAAGAAAAGTAGAATTAATACTTTGCACAAGTATTTTCTGTGAAAGGATGAAGAGCGGCGAACCTTGGACGAATGACAGTAGCTCGCAGATGGTGTTATTTTTAAGAGCAGAATGATGTTTGGAAGGAGTGCTGGTGAAGTAATGGGACAAAGATAGGGTTTAAAAGGATACAATGATGGAGTGTAGAAGTGTCTATGAGCTGTTTCATTAGCAGGTGTTGTGGCAAATTGAGCAACAAGTATGGACGCAAAGTAACGAGGGTAGCCGTTTGTAGAGTTGAGTGTGGCACTAGATATGGCCGGGAGGGACAGCAGTAGGATACACAGCAGGAGAATTGCCATCTCTAAAATATCCGGGGTAAACACAGATTAACACACAAGCGGAAAAGAAAAAATATACTTGTAGGCCGAGCACAAGAAAACGTCTTGCCGCACTCGTCACACATGCACGGCTTCTCGCCCATGTGCTAGGGTTGAACAGCGCCCCCCCTCCCCCCCCAGACAAGCACAGCAGATTCTTGGCTGCTGTGGGCTCGGCTGAACCGCTTGCACCACCTCCTTTCCCCGCCGCAGGATGGTGCTCGAGCTAGCCCTCCTTGAGCTCAGCCCACGACTGGAATGTCGTTTCTTGGCCTCTCGTGTCTCTGCTGCCCGACCAGACGGCCCCACTGAAGCCCACACAGGGGACTCTTCATTCACGACCCTTGGCCGTCTTGACGATCTCCGTGAAGTTTTCCAGGAACATAGCTTGGGGTCCGTGGCAATGTTGCCTTGGCAGGAACACAGCTTGGGGTCCGTCACAATGTTGCCTTGGCAGGAACACAGCTTGGGGTCCGTGGCAATGTTGCCTTGGCAGGAACACAGCCTGGGGTCCGTGGCAATGTTGCCTTGGCAGGAACACAGCTTGGAGTCGGTGGCAATGTTGCCTTGGCAGGATAAGAGCTTGGAGTCCGTGGCAATGTTACCTTGGCAGGATAAGAGCTTGGAGTCCATGGCAATGTTGCCTTAGCAGGAACACAGCTTGGAGTCCGTGGCAATGCCGCCTTGGCAGGAACACAGCTTGGGATCTATGGCAATGCCGCCTTGGCAGGAACACAGCTTGGGGTCCGTCGCACTATTAACTAGGCCTCACTCAGGCTGTGCCATGGGCGTGATCAACCAGGCTTCACTCAGGCTGCGCCAGGTGCACGATTTACTAGGCCTCACTCAGGCTTCACCAGGTGCACTGTCAACCAGGCCTCACTCAGGCTGCGCCTTGTGCATGATTAACTGGGGAAACTCCACGTGTCCCTGTGTCTGTGTGTGCAGGCTGCAGTGCATCCAGTGTCATGCTCTCAGCTGCCCGTGTCTGCCTATGTCCCCGTGTCTCCACGTGTCCTTGTGTCTCTACGTGTCCCTGTGTGTGCAGACTGCAGTGCATCCAGTGTCGGGCCCTCACCTGCCTGCAGAACATGCTGGGCTCGCTGGACGAGGAGGCGCTGGGGGGGCCGCTTGCTCTGCAGGAGCTGGCGCGCCATCTCGCGTCGCTCCTCTTCAGCGCGAGCGGTGAGGCCTAGGGGGCCCTGGGGGGGGGGGTGGGGAGGGCGTGGGGGGGCGGTGGCCGCTGTGGGTACGGGCAGCGTCGTGCGTGTGTCTGCGCGTGCCTGTTTGCTTGTCTTTGTATGCGCACGTGCCATTGAGACGAGCGGCGGTGCAGTGGTTAGCGCGTCGCGCTACGAACTTGGCGAGCCGAGGCCGAATGCCGCTCACGGCCAACACCAGCGACGATTATCTGAGCTGGTCCTGGGCCCTCCCCTAGGTCAACTCGGCCTTACAAATTTGTACCCGGTGCAGTGTGAAAAAATCAGCACTGGAGAGACAAAGGCGGTCGGTCGCGGTGGCCACTCCCTCGTGTTGCCATGCCGGGCTTCAAAAGTGCTCCGCTTAACAGCACTTGCCCCAACAGTCCGTTGAAGGCCGCACGGTGAACCTTTGTCTCTGCGACCTGTAGATCTGGCCAAGGCCGCGGAGTTTTTGGAGGCGGCCACTGGAGCGGTGAGGGCGCTGCTCCACGTCATGGCCTCCAAGGACATCCCCCAGGTGAGGTGGGGGGGGGGGATGTTGGGTGGGGGGGTTCATAATGGCCGGGTCGGAGACACCCCTAGTCGGCACCGCCGAGAAGCCTGGGTTCGAGTCCGGGCCTCGCCAGCCCCGGCCGTGACTAAAACCGGGGTTCTCAAGTGGCAGTCGGCCGACGGGATTCGTCCGAGGTAACTGCGCGATTAATAAAAAAATAAACCCCCCGTGTAAACTTTGGTCGTTTTGTCTACTTGGGCCAACCATAATCTAGGTGTCGGGTGGCGGCGGTGGCGGCGGCGATGTTTAATGGCCACATTCATGTTGTCACGATCTGTTGGTCGCGAAAGGCCTCCATGTGAAACCTACCTGGGCCAATTTGCCGCCCGTGAGAAAAACAGCAAAAAATGCACCGGAGGTGACGCGAAGGGATCTCGAGAGAGAGAGAGTGGGGGGGAATAGGTGGAGATATGCAATGTAACAATTATAAAATAAAAATACAACAAAGTGGTGGCTTGTGGTGGTGGGTGGGTGGGTGGGAGTGAGTGGTGGCGGAGGGGCGATTGGTGGAGTTAGTGGACGGGGGGGGGGGGGTGTGGGGTTGAAGGCGTAGGGTCTGCACAAAAAACTGGGATGAGGGCTACGCCGCCGTGTACCGTGTCGTTCCGCGCGTGTACCCAGAACTCCCGTACCGCTCTGCCGCGCAGCTCAGGAAAGTAGTTAGTCGTCGCCGTCGACGCATTATGGCGGCGAGCGTTCCGCCTTGTACAAAAAGTATCTATTCGGTAAAGTCACGTAGGTAAAAATAAAATAACAAAAAATCACGTTTCGGCCACAACACAAGTGGCCTTCATCAGGTGAAGGGACTGGACAGTCCAGAGGACAGCGTTGGAGTGAAGACAGCAAGCCCAGGTCGCGGTCTTCACTCCAACGCTGTCCTCTGGACAGTCCAGTAGAGGTCGCTGTCTTCACTCCAACGCTGTCCTCTGGACAGTCCAGTCCCGTCACCTGATGAAGGCCACTTGTGTTGTGGCCGAAACGTCGTGATTTTTTGTTATTTTATTTTTACCTACGTGACTTTACCGAATAGAACCAAAGAGTATGGATCCTTGCAGTCACGAAAGCTTCAAATCTAGAATGTACGAAAAGTGTTTCCTCATAGAAGAATCGCGTCATAGCGTGAACGCGCGTTTAGCGAGGACTTAACTGTAGTGCCTGGTGTGGTTGTGTAAACATCAGCACTGGGGGGGGGGGGGAGACAAAGGCAGCCGGGCGTGGTGCTGGCCGCATCGCCCCCTCGCGTGCCGCGGCGGCCTTCGCAGGTGCTGCTCGCGAACGGCACTTTCCCCAACGGTCTGTTAAAGGCTACACGGGGGATCTTTGCCTCTGCAGTGCATGTCGGTGCAGCAGCTGCTGGCGCTGTGCGAGGCGTGCGTGCGGTGCGAGCACGAGGGCGTGCGCCTCAACACGGTCGGCATCCTCGGGGTGGTGGGGAGAGAGCTGTCCCGGCAGAGAGGCACCGCCACCACGCTGCAGGCACGGCACTCCACACCGCCAGCACCACCACCACCACCACTCACTGTGTACACCGCCACTCACTGTGTACACCGCCACCATCGCCGCCACCACCAGCACTCACTGTGTACACTGTCACTGTGTACACCGCCACCATCGCCGCCACCACTTACTGTGTACACCGCCACCACAACACACACAATACACTCGCCACCACCACCACTCACTGTGTACACCGCCACCATCGCCGCCACCACCACCGCTCACTGTGTACACCGCCACCATCGCCGCCACCACTCACTGTGTACACCGCCACCATCGCCGCCACCACCACCGCTCACTGTGTACACCGCCACCATCGCCGCCACCACCACCGCCACCACTCACTGTGTACACCGCCACCATCGCCGCCACCACCACCACCACAACACACACAATACACTCGCCACCACCACTCACTGTGTACACCGCCACCATTGCCGCCACCACCACCACAACACACACAATACACTCGCCACCACCACTCACTGTGTACACCGCCACCATCGCCGCCACCACCACCACCACTGTGTACACTGCCACTATTACCACCACCACCACAACACACAATACGCTCCACACACCGCCACCACGTTGCCGACACGGCGCTCCGCGCTACCCACATGCTTGTCTGTTTACGTCCCCCTGTGCGTCCCCGTGTCCCCTCACCCTTGTGGGCTGGGTGCTGATGGGAGTGGCAGAGCGTGACGCGTGCCTCCCCGTCTTCCCATGTCCCCTAACCCCCACCGCCCCCCCCCCCCCCCCCCGCCGCCGTGCGCGTCTCCCAGCAGGAGCTGGGCTCGGTGCTGCTGGGGGTGGCGGTGCGCGACGTGAGCCTCCCCGTGTCGGGGGAGGCTCTGGACGCGCTGTTCGACGTGTTCGCCCACGGAGACGACGCCGACCTCGCCGCCCGCGCCATGGGGCTCGCGGCCGCCCTACGCGGCCTCGCGCCCGCGTTCAAGGCCAGGGTACGCGGGGGGGACGGGGGGACACGGGAAGAGGGGGGAGACTCGGGGTGGTGCGCGCCGATAGCGGCGGTGACTGTGGCATTCTAGCCTGGCGGTTAAAACGCAGAGAGTTGGCACAGCAGGGTGGAGGAGGGGGGGGGGCGCACAGGTGGTGCATCTGCCAGTCGTCTCACTCGGTCGACCCGTGTGGCACCTGGGTCTGTTCCGTGACCTCCTGCCGGCAGCGAGAGCCTTCGACACTTGACGTGGCCTCAAGCGCCGTGGTGACGTCGCCACCAGCCCGTGGCGAATGGCGGTTGTTGTTGCTAGCGGTGGGTGATAATGGCAGTGGCAGATCGGTGCAGTGGTGGATCCGGGGGGGGGATGATGGTGGTCAAGACACAGGGGACGTGTATCCTATTGATGTTTACCAGAGAACATATTTTGAATGGTGATGGGAATGATGCTGATGAGGTCAGTGATGCTTCCGACAGATGGTGGCGATGGCGATGAACGTGGTGACAGTGATGGTAATGATGCGAGTGGTGGCGATGGTGATGTCGGTGATGGTGTCAGTGGCGATGGTGGTGTCAGTGGCGATGGCGGTGATGTTGCTGACTCGGCGGTGCTGCCCCCGCGTGCGTGCAGATGAAGAGCGAGGGCAGGAGGAGTTGCTCCCCCGAGCAGCTGCTGGTGCTCACCAACGTGCGGACGAACCTGGCGCGCTTCATCCGCTACCAGGAAAGCAAAGCGCGCTGAAGCGCCCCGCCCCACGCCTCCGCCGCCCTCCTGCTCCTGCCGTCTTGCACGGCCACGTGGACCTCGCGTAGTCGGCGCGGATCCCGGTGCAGGGAACAACACGGGGCCCTCCCCCCCCCACCGAAATATCCCCCCCACCACCCCCCCCTCCCCCCACCGGCCCATCCCGTCTCTAGCCCAGGGAGGGACCCTGGTGTAGTTGCACCGCCTGCGCTCGGTAGCGGCGCCGCTGGGTCGCGGCCGTCCCGCGCCGCTCGTTTGCCACGATTGCGCGACCGCCCGCCAGCATCCCCCCCGTCCTGCTGCCTCGTTGGGAGCGGCTGCGAACCCACGGCCGACCGCGGCTTGGAAACGGCGAGGACGCGCGAGCCGCGGTTCGTGCCGTCGAGGTGACTTCTGCTGCTGCTGCCGTCGCCGCTGCCACTTGACGAGGGGGGGGGGGGGGTGGTGTGGAGGTGGGGGACGTCAAAGTGTAAAATAGCCGAGGCGTTTGCTGTGCGTGTCGCTGAACACTAGGGTTCAGTTGAACCGCGCGGAGGAGCTGTATCTGAGGGAACAGAACCGAACACATGGACGACACGGGTTCGACTCCCTGCCAAAGATATATTTTGTTCAGCCCCGTCCCCTTTTGGCTAGACCTCCGCCGAAGTTATGCCACTTTTATCATTTCACAAATTTATTTTAACATCCTTTAGGTTTTATTTAATGACAAATTATGATGGCGTTAATAATACCACTAGCATCTTTTAGCTCGGTTCCTAACCTCCTTGTCCACAGGGATCTTGAGTGGGTGCCTAAAGCCTTGTGGCACCCTCCCCCACTCCACTGTCCTGACAAGTGGGAGGCAGAGAGGCCTCCTAAACCCCCCCCCCCCTCCGTGGTCCTGTCCGCGGGGTTGTTTCTGATTGGACAGTTCTTGCTGAATGTGACGGGGGGGAACTGGAAGACTGTCAGGTGGAGAGTTGAGCTTCTTGCGTGCGGCCTGCCTGGCTGGGATTTGCAGTTGCTCTCCTGAGCAGCGGGGGTTGTGAGGTCGTTGCTGTGGTGGGGGCCCCCCCCCCCACCCTCGCGTTTATTTTCTGGTGCCATTTGTGGCTCTGCAGCGTTTTGTTGCTGATAAACGCAGCCCACGGGGAGGACGCTTCCGCTGGGATTTATTTTCTTGTGCAAATCCACCGTTCGCGAAATGTCTTGTGTTTAAAACTGTTTAAAAAATAGCGAGAGAAGCGGACAATAAAACGGTCGCGGTTGCATTTAAATTCCACGTAAAGTTATTGCACATCAGCACAGCGAATCAACCTTAGTAGTAACCACCCTCTTAATCCAGGGTCAGTCCATTTTAAAACAATCTTAAACCCATCTTAAACTTATCTTAATACTCAATGTACAGTTGTCAATTCGATGCTTGGTCGAGACCTTCACACATCGTGTTGGTTATGGGGGTATTTTGACCATACTTCACCACACTGGTCAGCGTGGGTTGACGGAGGTGGTGGTGCCCCAGGATTGGTTCATTTTTTTTTAAACTAATTTCTTTAGTTCTTTCAGTAAAGTCACGTAGAAGGGAAACAAAATAATAAAAATATAATACAATAAAATTCTCACGACGTTTCGACTGCAACACAAGCAATCATCAGGTGTGATTTTCACTTTACCGAAAGAACCAAGAATAGAATCCCTGCAGTCACGAAAGCTTTAAATCAAAATTGTATTTCTTTGGATCAAATTTTTAGCTCTTAGATTAGCACGGTTGGCTACGTGCAAAAGAAGTTCAACATACACGCATTCACCACCCTCCACGCATTCACCACCCTCCACGCATTCACCACCCTCCACCGATGTTATCCGTGGCCCAGAATCGAACACAGGCCTTCTGGGTTCACAACTGCAATGGCGTGAATGATTAATTCCACGGCACACCGACCAAAGCCCACGTCAAAACCTCGCATTTTTAAACGACGAGCGTTTGTAACAGAAGCCGGCTACTGTGGTCACACGGCAGACACGTGGCCGCCTGGACGACAAATCACGCGCCCATTGTGATGCGACCCCAAGAAGTGACCGTGATTTTTTTTTTACAATGCTGTGCGACCGCTTGGGAGGGGAGGGGGGGTGGAATGTGAGCGTTTTCACCTTTGAACCTTCTGGGCGATGGCCGCTGACAAAACGGGCACAGAAACAGGCGCGGAGCATGGCGTAAACGAAGGCCTAAGCACGTGAGACACACTGCATAAACACACGAGGAGTATGAACACGGCATTGACACGACCAAACAGGATGGGAAAACAGCATGGAACACGCAGCGTGGACACTTCACGGTACTGTCACGTGACAAAGGCATGGACACACGCGGGCCGCCGCAAAGGCACCGCGCTCAAAGCCGCCGCGTTTGGTTTTGTCGACGGCTGACGCCGGATCCGTGTGCTGTTTGGCAACTCGAGTTCGTCCCGGCACTGGCGGCTTGCGGCACCGTGGCCTCGCGGTTGCGTGGAGCCGAGAGGCTGGAAGGCACGGGCCGGCACGGGCGGACGCGGGTGGGCACCGGGGGCCGGCTTGAGCTGGCACGGCTGGGCACTGGCTGGCAACGGCTGGCAAGGACGGGCACGGGCGGGCGGCGACGTCATGTAAACACCGAGGCCGGCGTCGCGAAGTGCAACCCAGCGGCCGGCCGGCCGGCTGGCCGGCCAATGGCAGGAGGAAAGGGATCGGGACACGGGTCAGGACTTGCAACGGGAGGATGGAGGCTGCAGAGGGGGGTGGCTGTGGAGGAGCGGTCGGGGGGGGGGGGGAGATTGGAGCCAGCTGCTGGAGGAGGAGGAGGAAGGCCGCCCTCAGCCGCGTGCTGGAGCTGCGGTGTCTGTAGCCGCGTCCTGGAGCTCGATGGGCACTGGGAAGGAGCTGCGCACGCTGCGGTCCATGATGGGCTGCGGCATGCGGAAGTTGTCCACCATTCGCACGGCGCGCTCGCCCGCTGCAGACACGTACAGCCTGCGGAACGACGCCAGCTACCGCCGCCGGGACAGGAAGGGGAGTGGGGGGGGGGGAAGAGAGAGTTGTGACGTCACCGCCAATTAGTGGCTAACGGCGATGGTTGTGTGTCATGTATATACGGAGAGTGGTTGTGCAGTGGTTAGCACCCCGCGCTACGAACCCGATGACCCCGAGCTCGATTCTCGCTCGCGGCCAACATCACAGACGATTACCTGAACTAGTTTCGAGTCTTTTTTTAGGTCAACTCGGTCTCAAATGAGTACCCGGTGCGGTGTGTAAACATCGCCACCGGGGAGACAAAAGCGGCCGGGCGTGGTGCTGGCCACCCACCCTCTCGGCCCTCACAGGTGCGGCTCGCAAACGGCACCTGCGCCAACTGCCTGCTATGGCTACTTGATCGGGGCATCTTTGTATATGACATCGATATCCGCTCACGGCCAATCACAGCGATCCACCAACCCTTGCCTGCCTCCAGGCAAGGGTTGGTGGATCGCTGTGATTGGCCGTGAGCCACCGCTATTGTGGGGATGTCGCCTGCGATGGTTTTCCCCCCCGAGTACGTCCGTCGCCCCCACCACGCGACCGTCAAATATCCACCACTACATTGAAAGGGCGACGAGCGCGTAAATGGCCGGGGGGGGCACGCTCGTGTCCGGCAGCAAACCGCCCCGACTTTTAGGCCCGTGCGCGCACCGAGCCTGGCGCGGTCTCACCTGCTCGCCGCTGATGGACATGGACCGCTTGAGGATGAACCAGGTGACCGTCTCGTAGGGCGGCGGAGTAGTCAGCGAGCCCGGGTACGTCCAGAAGTCGAGGCACGGGGGCAGTAGTCCCGAGGGGTCGAATGTCCCCACCTCGTGCATCATGCCCTGCCGGGGGGGGCACAGGGCGACGTGGAGGTGGGGGGGGGGGCAGTAGGGGAGGAGGTACTGGGTGTCAGGGCTGTGTCGGGTCGCTGCATGCCGAGGTGTCTGTACCGTGCGTGCTGCGCGTGTACTGTGACCGAGATGTGTTGCGCGTGTACTGTGTGCGTCGTGTGTGTCGACTGTGTGCGAGCTTCTGCGTTTAATGTGTGTAGTCGGTGTGTGCTGTGTGCGATGTGTGAACTGTGTCAGTGCAGTGTGCACTGTATCAGTGTACTGTGTCAGTGTGCTGTGTCAATGTGTAATGTGTGTACTGTCGTTGTGCTGTACGTAGTGTTCTGCGTGTCCGTGCATGCATCAGCACACGCAGGTGCACTGCGCGTGCGTGCACTGCGCGTGTTCTCCGTCCTGTTCGTTTCCTGTGCATGCCGTATGTGGGCCAGCGATTTGCGTGGCTGTGTGCATTGCGTGCCGTGCACGTGCTGCGCACGCTCCACGCGCGTGCAGGAGGTGCCACGCGTGTGGCTTGAGTGTGCCGCCGCTCGGATCCGTCACGTCACCTTGTGGGTGATGTTGGGCAGAGCTTCGACCAGTTCCTGCAGACGGGCATGCGTCTCCCCGACCTGGCACACACCGGCAAGAGCTTTCACGATCGCAGGGATCACGTGCGAGCGTGTGTCAATTTAACACGTGTGCGTCGAGTCAGGCGGAGGGGTGGGGAACGGTGGCGCAGCGGTTAAGAGTCGCTACGCTATGAACCCAGTGGTGAATATGTGAAGCGGTCCTGGGCCTCCCCTAGGTCGACTCAGCCTTCAGCGAGTATCTGGTGCGTTGTGTGTAAAACATCGGCACTGGGGAAACAAGGGCGCTACGGATCACGTGACCTGAGTGCGATTCCTGCTCACGACCAACACCAGAGATGATTATCTAAACCAGTTCTGGGCCTTCCCTAGGTCGAATGAGCCTTAAATTGGTACCGGGTGTAATGTGTAAACATCGCCAATAGGGAGACAAAGGCGGCCGGGCGCAGTGTTGTCCACACCACCCCGTTCGTACACTGTCTTGGTCAGCGTGGGCGCTGCGACACACGGTGACGGGAATCGATCGGGAAGGAGGGTGGCGGTGAGGGTCAGGGGCTCGGATGTGACGGGGGACGGGCGGTACCTCCACAAAGACGCCGAGCACGGCGAGCCCTTTCTTGGAGACGAGCGCCTCGTTGAAGCTCTCGCAGCTCTCGTGCCAGTGGACCAGGTGCAGCTGGGGACAGAGATAGCTCATCGAGTTGGTCCATCATCGTCGTCATCGTTTTCATCGTCGTCATTGTCGTAGTCATCGTTTTCATCATCATCGTTTTCATCGACGTCATCGTCGCTCGGTATTGATTCGGCGCCTTTCTTCGCCGTACACCTCAAGGCGCCCTGCGCCAGGGGACCTCCCGGTGGCAGCTGTCCCTGTGAGGCAGGTGACGGTGAGGCCTCTCCCGTTAGTCCCCGTCGAGTTAAGTCTATTGAGTTAGTCGAGTGAGCCTGTCTCTCGAGCTAGCCTACCGAGTTGGTCCGTCAAGCCAGCCCATCGAGATTCTCCGCCGGCACACGATTGGCACGGGTCGGCTTCACGAGCGTGCGGACTGTGTCCCAGCTGTAAGTTTTGTTAAGTTATCGTTTCTGTTCGTATTGCAGGGGCAACCCTCCGGCCTACTCATCACCAGAGGCCGGCTTCAAGGCGTGTTTATGGACGGGCGACCGGCACGGTTAATCGCGGAAATCGAACATCTGGTTACACGAGGCCGTGCGTCCTGGGCCGTCCGAGGGGCGACTGGCACTCTGGTAACGGACGCAGCGACGAACGGAAACATCGTTGCACGAGCCCTATGCACGGCGGTGGCACGGTGCGACGCGGTGGTGCTGGCGGCACGGGGAGTGCGACGCGGTGGTGGCACCACGGGGAGTGCGACGCGGTGGTGGCACCACGGGGAGTGCGACGCGGTGGTGGCACCACGGGGAGTGCGACGCGGTGGTGGCACCACGGGGAGTGCGACGCGGTGGTGGCACCACGGGGAGTGCGACGCGGCGGTGGCACCACGGGGAGTGCGACGCGATGGTGGCGTCATCACCTCGGCGGGGAAGGCGCTGCCGTTGACGCGGTGCTCGGAGCCGCGCTCATCGCTCGCGCCCCAGTGGAAGTGGAACTGCTTGAGCCGGTAGCGTCCTTGCAGCGGACCCCCGCCCAGCACTACACACACAAAAACAAAGATCCCCTGTATAGCCTTAGACGGACTGCTGGGGAAAGTGTTTGTTATCGAGCACGTGTGAGGGCCGGAACGGCGCACAAGAGGGTGGGTGGCCAGCACCCGCCCGGCCGCCTTTGTCTCCCGAGCAATACAGCGCTGATGTTTACAAACCACACCAGGTACTCAATTAAAGATCAGTCGACCTCGGGGAGGCCCAGCACCGGTACTGATGAGACTTTTTCCGCCACGAATCATATTCAGGTCGGCTGGGTCTGCGCGATAGTCACTGGGCCACCGCTCCACACACAAACATCAAAGAAAACACACCAACACACGCCGATGAGCACGCACAAGCACGCGAGTAAACATTACTCGAGCTGCCCATCTGCCCATGTCGCGTGTAATGAATACGGGGCTTGTTTTCGGCCGTGCCTGCTGCCTTGTTTGTCTCGGGAATTACGAGTGCCCGCGCACTGTGCAAAGGTTTCACAATGGCCGCAATATCCATAACGCCGGGCATGGTCAGATTAGCTGTCGGTGCCGCGCTTTGTGATGCCCGCGGCAGGGTCCAAGGTTCAATGTGGCGAGAGGGGCGCCACGGTGGCCAGATGTTAACCGCCTCGCCTGGTATGCAGGAGGTCCCGGGGTTCGATCCCGAGCCCGACACTGCCGCTGTATATTTGGAGTTTGCGTGCCTCTCTCCCCGTGGTGGTCGCGTGGATTTTTCTCCGGGCCCTCCGGTTTTTCCC
Organism: Petromyzon marinus; assembly: GCF_048934315.1. Classification (NCBI taxonomy): domain Eukaryota; kingdom Metazoa; phylum Chordata; class Hyperoartia; order Petromyzontiformes; family Petromyzontidae; genus Petromyzon; species Petromyzon marinus. Next base: position 3,035,294 of record NC_133729.1, on the reverse strand, counting down.
TCCACATTTCGAATCGACAGCACGCGTTTGGAATATCTGGCTGCTATAAAGTTCCACGCGATAATCCGTTTTTGGCTGAGCTATCGTTTGTGGCCAGGTAACTTCTGAAAAAGAGCTACATGGCTCAGTGGGCCTTAACTGGTAAAATAAAAAAAGTGTAATTTTTTGTTCGGTTTTAATGTCACAGACTATGCAGCCTTTGCCATGGGTTCGACCACTCCAACGCAAAGACAAAACAAGTGCAGGGAGACACAGACCAGTCCTGCACATTGACTGAGATATACTCGCAATGTGCCCACGTGCCAGCCCTTTTGGTCAATCTACTGCTGGATGACGGCCCTGTCCACAAGCAGCGGGTCATGGGGGATGGGGGTGTGTTCGACTGTACTCCACCACGCTGGTGGACGGTGAAGGCGGAGGGAGCAGAGACTTAGGAGCACAGAAGTACGGGACAACGATGGGTACTGCTGCACTGCCCTCTGCTACCCACCACGTAGCCACGCGGCAGCCTGTGTTGTGGTTGGTGGTGGTCGCCCATCCAAGCGCTGGCCAGGCTCGAGCCTGCTTGGCTTCTGACATCTGACGACATCGGACGAATTCTGGGCCGCTTAGGCCACTTTTGTTGATGCATTTAAATTGTTTACCGCTATTGATTTGGTTATTATCCCGACTGTTGTATCACCTTACAGAGATAAACATCTGATACGCAACACATGGGTGGTGGCGGCGGCAGGGTGGGGAGTGGTGGTGGGGAGTGGTGGTGGGGAGTGGTGGTGTAGTGGTTCGTGCACTGGTCCATAAACGCCCGACGAACACCCGAGTTTGACTTCTGGACGCATCCGACATCAGCGACAGCATTCGAGAGTGAGCGATTGCCATGCCCGCTACACGTTGAACTTATTAATACCCTGACAGCAATAACCAGGGCGTCCACTGGAATTCGAACCGTGACACTCTGCAGCGAGCGGTGCACGCGCCACCGCTGGGGCGCATTCACCGCCCAATAAAAAAATGCAAACAAGATGCAAAAAACGAAGTAGCACAAATTTAACAGATAGTTGAACGGAGACGCAACCCCATAATCGCTGGGGAACTGGGGGAGGGGGAATGGCTACGCAGTGACTGAAAGCCTTGGGCAGTGTGGGGGCTGTGTACGTGCCTGCCGAGTTAATGGAAAGTCGAGGTCACCGTTTCGGGGTCAGCAGAGTCCACACGGGCACTCCGTGTGCTCTCGACTGCTGCAGATATGCGTGTGTGCACGTGCCTGTGTGTATGTGTGTGGGGAAGTCGAGCAGTTAGCGCGCTGCGCTACGAACCCGGCAAACCGAGTTCAATTCCCGCTCACGGCCAATACCAGTGACGATTATCTGAACCGGTCCTGGGCCTCCCCTAGGTCGACTCAGGCTAAATTGAGTACCAAGTGTAAAAACGTTGCCACTGGGGAGACAAAGGTGGTCGGGTGTGGTGTTGGCCACCCACTCCCTCGTGTGCCGTTCCGGCCTTCATAGATGCTCGCTAACAGCACTTGCCCCAACAGTCTGTTGAGGCTATAAAGGGGGGGAAGGGGGGCCTTTGTGTAAGTGCGGAGCGGTGGCGCAGTGGTGAGGACACTACGGACCCGCCGAGCTGAGTTCGATATCCCGCTCACATCCAACATCAGTGACGATTATCTGAACCGATTCTAGGCCTCTCCTAGGTTGGTTCGGGCCTCAAATGAGGAGCTTGTGTAATGTGTAAACATCGTTACTGGGAAGACAATGGTGGCCGGGCGTGGTGCTGGCCACTCACTCCCTCGTGTGCCGTTCATAGGTGCTCGCGAACAGCACTTGCCCCAACAGCCTGTTAAAAGCTATACGGGGGACCTTTGTTGTGTATGTGTCTCTGCGCACTACCCGGGTTTAATTGGAACCAGGAGGCTCCGTGCGCGACGGCACAGGGCCACGGTTTCTGCACGACGATCGTCCAGGCCGAGCCAAATCCTTGCGTCTGGTTTTGCTCAACTCCCGCTAGTGGAGCTTTGCTCATGCCCAGCCGGGATAGCGGTGGGATGGCACCAGTCGCCCGGACGCCAACACGTAAATATCTTAAATGTTTTGAAACATTTTTTCGTGTGATACTTGTTTGCCCAGGAAAGCCTAATAGAGTCTCAAAACTCGTTTTCAGCGGGACTCTGCCAAGTTTTCGCCGTAGCGGGCGATGTTGCTGTTGCTGCTGCTGCTGCTGTGTGTAATCTCATAGAGTCATTTGCTGGTCATTTTTTTCAACATTGGGATGTTTTGGTCAATACCTATGTGCTCATTTTTAGCAATGGGAGGAAAACCCATGCAGAACAGGGGGAGAACATACAAACTCAACACACACTCAAAACACGTGCACTCACATTCTGTAGAACAGTGGAACAAACACGTGATCCCCACATTGAAAAGTGCCCCAGTCGGCTATCGAACCCAGGCCCTTTGTGCTATGAAACACAAATGGTACCACTGCATAACCCTACCACCGAATTATGTAATCTAAAGAATGATGTAACCTAATACTTATGATAATTTAGATTCACAGCCCCTTGCCAATTAATTGCTCGATCAAAGCATCACCATGCCTTGTTGGTTGTGGGGGATTGTTTGACCATACTTTACCGCACTGGGCAACGCGGTTTAGTGAAGGGGAAGCCCAGGACTAGTGCAGGTATTTCTCACCCACCCGTGTACCCGCCCGTGTACCCACCCATGTACCCACACACTCGTAAACACACCCATCCGTGTCCACACCCATCCATGTACATACCTACCCATCTGTGTACATACCCACCCGACCCGTGTACCCACCCGCCCATGTACCCACCCACTCGTATGTCCACCCGTCATGTACCCACTCACCTGTGATACCAACCCATATCTGCGTGCCCACCCGCCCCCAATATGTCCATCCATCCGTACACCCACCCCCACCTACCTGGGTGCCCACCAACCTACGTGCCCACCTACCTGCGTGCCCACCTACCTGCGTGCCCACCTACCTGCGTGCCCACCTACCTGCGTGCCCACCTACCTGTGTGACCACCGCCACCCACCCGTGTGAGACACAAATCCACGTGCTCCCCCCCCCCATGTGCGCCGCTGCGCGGCCTACCGTTGGCGCTGCAATTGTCGGGGTACTCCGCGAGGAAGGAGTAGCCGTTGTTGTAGAGCAGCATGGGACCCGAGCGGTGGTAGTGAGTGTGCAGCGGCCCCAAACCGGAGTCGAACATGCCCTCGGCCGGCTGGATGTCGATGGGCGATTGGCGCCGCCCGCTGATGGTGCTGTGCTTCGTATCCCAGTCCTCTGCGGGGAGGGGAGAAGAGCATCGGGGGTTGGTGGATCACGCGACCGACTCGACCGCTGTGCCTGGGCGTCGAACTGGGTTGAGCCCGGACAGCAGGCCGCATCGTTCTGAAATTTACAGAGCACCCCTAAGTACGGTAAGTAACATCGTCCTTAATGTTTCATCTGTTCCTGCAAATTGTAATCTCTGGCAATGCTTTTGGGATCTCTCGCAGAGCAGTGCCTCATCACCCCCGCGTGTTTGAAAAACGGCCAGTGGAAGTGGAGGCCACGGAACTACCTCAGAGATCCCCTTCGAATGATCTCTTGTTCCACGGGCACCGTACATTTCTACCTACTCCACTACAGAGATGTCCGTCGCTAGGCATTGAACCCAAAATAATGATAAAAAAATGTCTTTTTAAATCTGGGAGCTTCAATGTTTGGCAAATGAAGTGGAAAGAAAAACAGGTTTAGCAATGTTTGTTTTTCTGCAGTCATTGGTGACCGGACCGAGACCATCAACCCACTTGACAAACCTCGCGTAAATCTCAGTCAGACGGCAGAAACCAGGATGTCAGCGGTGCCAGTAACTGAGCCACACTCCCCTCTATCCGGCTCCCAGTGTTTTTGAGATGCCTTCACAATGCTGCCTTGTGCTGAACGAATGTTAACGAGCTCACTGCTAATATTTTCCCCGAACCCTTCCACAACTCCCTCTGCACCCGGCGTGTGCTCCGCTCCCTGTACGGCGACGATCCCACGGGCTCAGGTTTTTTTGTAACCCAGAAGAGCACCCCCCCCCCCCTCTCCCTCCTCGCCCCACCGCCACCAACACCCTCCACTGTCGACAGGAAACCAGGGCAGCCAAGGTGCAGGTGCCAGCAGCCAGAGCGGGCCCCTGGGGTAGGCAGGGGAGTATTGAGACCCAACGCCCACACGCTATTGACTGTTACTGCCTCGCAATACGATATGGGGGAGGGGGGGAATCAATTTTCTCCACGTTGTGCTTGTGCCTTTATTGCTCCAGTAGCACTTTGGGAAAAAAAAAACATGTTAGAACGCGTCGCTGCGAATAACTTGGACGACGAGGGCGCGGCGACGTCTCCTTGTTTGTCCCGACTCCCCCGTCGGGACAAACAAGGAGCCGTTCTTATTTTTGTGAATGTTTATTTTATTTTTTCGTACGACTAAATATTTTGAATAGATTTTGTACATTCGGGGAGCTTGGAGTACCGTGCCAAGTGTTTTTTTTCCATCGAGACGAATGCCCCTTTTCGTAGTCTGCAGAGGCCACGCGGCACAATTCGTTGACGTTCGTCTTCACCAGAATCTAACCGGACAGTACGCACATGGCCGATGTAATATATATATAAAAAAAAAATTCGATTTAAAGCTTTCGTGACTGCAAGGATTCATCTTCTTTGGTTCTTTCAATAAAGTCACGTAGAATGAGAATAAAATAAAAACTTGAAGCAACCAAACTCGCTTTGCTCATGTGGGTCGAGTTGGGTGGTTGGCCGACCGGCCTTCGGCGTTCACTTAATTTGCGTTTATTATTTTTCATTATTCATTTTGCACGCGGGACATTTTACCGGGGACGCAAAACACGGCCCCACGAAACGCAAAAATGCGTTACGTGTTTTTACGCGGAAAATTTGGCACGGTTTCATTGTTCTCGTTCTATATGCCTGTGCACGATGGCAATGCCTTCACGAGTTAAATGCCAAAGTTTGAGGTCTTTCTGGCCACAAAGTGAGTGCTTTAGGAGAGAATGTGTAGTTTTGCTGTTCCTCCTTCGCCAGAGCTTTGGTTTCATGGCAACAATACTGTACTTTCTTTGATATTTTACTAGCTTGTTTTATTTCCGCCCTCCATGTGATGTAGATCAAGCCTCCCGTATCGCATTTATGCTGCACCAGGAGAGGATTGGGGTGGGTGGATGGATGGGGGTAAATATTCTACTGTGATGTCCCAGTATCAACTATTGAAGCCAAACTCGTACCAAACCAATACAATGAAGAGGTAGAAAAAAGCAGGTTAGTGCACTTTCTGATTACTTAACTTTCTTCTGAAAAGCAACATACTGTGACGGTGTGTCAAAGGAATAATAAATTAGTATGCACTGTAATTGCTCTGATATACGGATCGGAGATGCCTGGACGGTGAACCAAGAAACGTGAACAAAAGCCGATGCAAAGGAGCTCGGAGAGGCGGTCGCTTGGGATCGCATGGAGAGGCGGCGAGTGGAACTCGCGGATCGGAGATCATGCGCAGGTTCGAGACGTCACCTTGACCATTCTCCCAAAAGGTCAAATGGCCTTGCACAGAACTCGTCCCTGGGATCGCGGCCGCCGGTCGCAACGAAGATCGGAATTGGCAGCCAAAGCGAGGGAGCTACGTCCGAGAGCAACGTCCACCGCAAAGAGACGGAGCGATGGAAATCGTCCCATTGGCTTGGTGGAAATCGCGAGGCGGCGAAGATGGCGACGGTTTTGGGAAGGAAGGCCTTCATCCAACAGCGGATAGATCGTGGCTGCTGTTGATGATGACTGTCTCAAATGTAAACCGGAGTGTGGGGGGGGGGGGGTCGCTTGCTGGAATAATGCACTGTGTATATGTTAAACTCCTTTCGCAACGTGCGTAGCCAGCAGCGATAAACGTAGCTGCGAAAGTGAATAATATTATTGTATGAAAAATAAGAGTAGGATTTACCATTTCTGGCAATAAAACAGGTGTGTTAAGATGTTCAAACACAAAATAGATACCTTTTGGAAGGAATCAATTAACTGCATTAACCACACATGGTACTTGTGGTTAAACACGCAAACAAACACGTGGCTCTGATAATAATAATGGCGTTGTCTTTGAAACCGATTGGCCTACACCAGAGGCAGCAAAGCAGCCTTCTTTTGGCCTCGTCTCACCACCAGTGTCAGACCAGAGAACGACGTCAATTGCCAGAAAGGGTCAAACCTATTCTTATTTTTCCAACTTTGATACTGGCAAAAAAAAGGTCGCATTATCATTATTATTATAACCGGCCAACTAAAGGGACCGGTCAATCTGCGGGGGGGGGGGGTGGGGGGCAGCTCTGCACCCCCTCCGCCCCCGCCTTTATCCTGCAACTGGCACCGAGCCGTCGTTGGATGGAATTGATGGAAACGCCCGAAAACCGCGACACAGTTGAGCACTTGTGGTGGGGAAAACACACGGGAGGCAGTGGGGGGGGGGGGGGGACGTTTGTTACGAAACGAGACTCAACCCAGCCCGTCCTATCGCCTGGGTGCAACCGGTTTGTTTGTTCCTCCCGCACCGCTCAGCCCTGGACGTCAACTCCGACCGAAAGCGCGTCCGCGTGCGAGAGTTAAAATAAATGAGCAAGCGTGAGAAAGTAAAAAATAAAATGTTAGATAGTTTTTCAGTTGTACGTAGGTTCAAGGGTCACACTTGGCTCATCGTGACCTGCCTAGGTCCCTTCTGGTGAGACTGCGCCTCCACGTACACGACCCCAAAAATTAATCCCATTTCCCAACGGAGGAGATGATCGCAGAGGGTTAATGGTAAGCAAGCGGGTTAAAACCCGACACTTAGAGAAGTCCGCTTGGCTGAAACATTGCGGGAAGCATCCGTTCACCGACGATATTTAAAAACCTGTTGTTATTTTTTGTATTAACCTGTTACTTCACGGTTAATGTTCACCCAAGCAGCAGCCAGATCACTTTATCACTGCTAATAGTTCATGCGTGTGGTCTTGCACTGTGCCGGCCCTTGCGTTGAGCGGTTATGAGCTGTGCGGGATTATTTTATGTCCAGATTTTCAACTGAAAAAAGAAAACCTGTCAGCTTATTGAATAGGAACATTGGCACGGTGGCCGGTGTGCTGCGCAAAGGGCCCCAGCATCCCGGGGTTCGATTCCCAGCCATGGTTAACAGCAGTGGCGAGTGGCATCCTCAACCGAACATGGGCATCCTCCCCTCTCCCCTACTAACCGCAATGACCAGCGTGGTGAAATATGGTCAAATAACAGACACGGCGTGGGAAGACCTTTACACAGAAGCGAATTGACAAAACGACCCTACGTTGTCATTAAAATACGAACTATGCGCTGCAGTGGAGCGTTTTTGGACTAATGGGCCCGCTGATAAGCACCGACTTTTATACTGGTACTGGTAGGAAACGTAGTGGACTGGAAGCCCAACTGGGATTAATTCACAGGAGGCAGGGGATTAATTGTGTATGTCTGTGGATGTCTGTCCACGTGGGAGGGGTGGGGCTGGGTGGAGAGGGGAGGGTAGGGAGGGGCTGGGTGGGGAGGGGCTGGGTGGGGAGGGTGGTGTGGGGCTGGGTGGGGAGGGGCTGGTCACCCCGTGGTGCCCTTATAAAACTCAACGTTTAACCTACTCACGCCGGCTTGTGCCCACCCTCACAGTCGGGCATATTTGCGGAATACACCACGTGGTGCCGCCGTTGACGCCGGCCATTGACCGAGCAACCCAACGTTCCTACCAGCTCCCTCCGCAGGAGAATGTGTTTTTGTGGAAATGCAGCATATGAAATGGATGTACTGCAAGGCCGTAATTATAATTATAATATATATTGGGGGGGGGGGGGGACACATCCCCCCCCCCCCCAATATTTTAATATGCTCAAAATGTCCCCCCCAATATATTGCTATGAAATTATTGCTATGCTATGTATATAAAACAACAATTTGCTCAACCTTAGCCACATTATCTGGACTTGTCTTCATAGAAATCAATGCATAGATTTCTGTTTTATATGGTTTATATGATTGTGGTTGTGGTTGTACTTTATTAATCCCTAATCTCTGTCATTACATACAATGAAACAAAAGGTAAAAAAGAAAAACAGAGCAATGTAATACAATATACACTATTAGACATTATTGTAAAAATTTAATGAAAAGTCCAACCCATGTGTTAGTGATTTTTTTTTATATTTTAGGCAGAAAATGAGTTTTCAAATGTAGATATTTTTCTGGGTTGGGACCCCCAGACACCCTGGAAGATTTGGTCCCCCCCCCAATGTTGACTCCATGGCTACGGCCTTGATATATACTGTAATATACTTTTCATTTTTTTAAAAAATGACATTGGCCCACGCAGCCTGATGAGGGTCTGTGGATGAGCATAATGGGCCAGTCGCTCCGAGGCACCAACTCTCTCGAGATTGCTGTCTGCGTGAACTGGAACACCGCACCCTGGCCAGGAATCTAACTCGACGGCTGGGGTGGCGAGCTGATAAGAGCGCTCCTTTTAATTGCTGCCTTCATCAGAGTTCTTAGCCCCCAGGGGTGGCCTAGCAAAAGTACAAGAAAGTATTTTGGGGGGGGGGGGAATTTGGTGTAAAAAACATTTAAAGAGCCACAATGCAATGTGATGAATGCGAAACGGCCGCGATGTCACGAAGGAGCGATAAACGAGCCGCAGGTTGTCGAAATGTCGACCCCCCCCCGCTTCCCTTGCTGTAGACTGCAGGGATGGGGAACCTTTTTCCTGCCAAGGGCCATTTGGATATTTATAACACCATTCGCGGGCCATACGAAGATATTAGATTTGAAGCTTTCGTGACTGCAAGGATTCATATTCTTTGTTTTTTTTCGGTAAAGCCACGTAGGTAAAATAAAATAAATGAAAACTAAATTTAGTTGTTTTCATTTATTTTATTTTACCTACGTGACTTTACCGAAAAAGCCAAAGAATACGAAAATTATCAACTTAAAAATTAGCCCGTTATATTTGGTCAAACATTTCATTAACTCACCCCCAATGCGATGGCTGGAACTGCTTATCTTTGGCGAGGCGTGTGATGATGTTAGCTGGTATCGATGATGTTAGCTGGTATTGATGATGGTAGTTGGTATCGATGATGTTAGCTGGTATTGATGATGTTAGCTGGTATTGATGATGTTAGCTGATGTTAGCTGGTATTGATGATGTTAGCTGGTATTGATGATGTTGTTGCTACTCGCAACTGCTTTTTCAGGTTTGCTCTCCCAGATTTGTTGAATTTCGAGTCCCGCCCGCGGTGGCCTTGGCAGGGCCAGAGACCAAATTATTTCGCGGGCCTCATACGGCCCGCGGGCCGGACATTCCCCACCCCTGCTTTAGAGTGTACCGAGCCAAATTATGTAACTTGTGTTTGTTGTTGTTAAAAAAAGTGGCTGCCCGCAAGGGGGGGGGGGCGCCATAGAGCCGCATACCGACCCCTCCTCCCTGTGTTAGCATTTTCCACAGACACAGGGATCCCGACAAAGGGTCCCCAAAGACACGAAGTCCCCAATAAACAACAGGGTCCCCTTCAAAGAGTCCACTCCAGATAGGTTCCCCAATACAGACTATAAACTCAACTTTTTTTTTATCAGGTAAGGACCCACTCAGCTATATAGCCCACAAGTGTACCCCACATAGACACAGACACGGGGTCCGCGTACCACACACAGACACGGGGTCCGTGTACCACACACAGACACGTGGTCCGCGTACCACACATAGACACGGGGTCCGCGTACCACACACAGACACGTGTTCCACGTACCCCACAGAGACACAGACACGGGGATCCGCGTACCACACAGAGACACGGGGTCCACGTACCACACACAGACACGGGGTCCGTGTACCACACACAGACACGTGGTCCACGTACAACATACAGACACGGGGTCCGCGTCCCACAGAGACACGGGGTCCGCGTACCACACACAGAGACAGGGGGTCCGCGTAGCACACAGAGACACGGGGTCCGCGTACCACACAGAGACACGGGGTCCGCGTACCACACACAGACACGGGGTCCGCGTACCACACACAGACACGGGGTCCGCGTACCACACACAGAGACACGGGGTCCGCGTACCACAGAGACACGGGGTCCGCGTACCACACACAGAGACACGGGGTCCGCGTAGCACACACAGAGACACGGGGTCCGCGTAGCACACACAGAGACACGGGGTCCGCGTACCACACACAGAGACACGGGGTCCGCGTAGCACACACAGAGACACGGGGTCCGCGTAGCACACACAGAGACACGGGGTCCGCGTAGCACACACAGAGACACGGGGTCCGCGTAGCACACAGAGACACGGGGTCCGCGTAGCACACACAGAGACACGGGGTCCGCGTAGCACACACAGAGACACGGGGTCCGCGTAGCACACAGAGACACGGGGTCCGCGTACCACACACAGACACACAGAGACACGGGCTCCAACACTGTCGGGCAGCTCCCCGCGTGTCCGACTTTGGGCGACGTGGCTACAGACACCGACAACTTGCGCTCGCGTCCACGTGGCTATCGAAGGCAGCCTTCCTCCTCACTCCGCTCGTCATTCACTCGTCTATAACCTCGTTATCCACCACCAGCCTACATCCCCTACCACCCCCCTCACCTTTAGTGAAGATCCTACCGGGACACAGCAGGCTGCACGCCCGCGAGGGAGCTGCCCGGCGGCACGGGGGCCCAGGGGCCCTGGGGCCGAGTCCCCTGAGGGCCGTCATGCCCAGCAGCCGAGAGGCCATCGCCTGCACCACCATGGTGGTCCTCACGGTGGTGGTCCTCACGGTGGTGCACAGGAAGGCGGTGATGGACAATGAGTTGTTGGTGTTGTTGGTGTTGGTGGTGATGGATGAGCCGTCTCGTCTGGATGAGCGAGGGGACGAGTGTCTTCGGGTGTGACAGCTGCTGCTGTGTCTTGACTACTGCTGTCTGCCTGCTGCTGTGTCTGACTGTTGATGTCTGCCTGCTGCTGTGTCTGACTGTTGCTGTCTGCCTGCTGCTGTGTCTGACTGTTGATGTCTGCCTGCTGCTGTGTCTTGACTACTGCTGTCTGCCTGCTGCTATGTCTGACTGTTGCTGTCTGCCTGTTGCTGTCTGCCTGTTGCTGTGTCTGACTGTTGCTGTCTGCCTGCTGCTGTGTCTGACTGTTGCTGTCTGCCTGCTGCTGCCGTGTGGCTGGGCTCGGCGCGGCCTCCCCGAGTCCTTGAAGAGGAGGAGGAGGGGGAGGAGGAGGAGGGCGCGGCGATGATGGCGGGAGCCGCCTCCTCCTCCTTCTCCCTCCACTGGCGCCATGAATAATGAACAGCAGCAGCAGGAAGAGCGGCAACACTTTACTCGTGTGCACACGCGCACGCGTGTGTGTGTGTGCGCGTGCACGTGTGTGTGCGCGCGTGTACGCGCGTGCACGTGTGTGTGTACCTGGTGCGGTGTGTAAACATCGCCACTGGGGAGACAAAGGCGGTCGGGCGTGGTGCTGGCCACCCACCCCGGTGTGTGCAGTGTGTATACCCGGTGTGGCGCGTAAACATCATTACTGCGGAGACACAAAGGCGGTCGGGCGTGGTGCTGCCCATAGCAGGTGCTCGTTATCACCCGCTTACCCCAACATTCTGTGCAGGCTATAGGGACGAAGGATCGTTGAAGTTCGACATACATACAGAACTAGTTCAACATACACACAGAACACATTGTGCATTATGTAACTACCTATGGTGTATGCAAGTATATCTCAACATTTTGCAAGTACCATATTTTCCCGCATATAACCCGCAGACGCATATACCCCGCATGCATTCATATCTTTAACGTCGTTACCGCAGCTTCATTCCATCATATTAATACGAAGTTTACATTTGTAATACATTCCACTATCAATTGTTAACATTAAAATCATAACGTGTACAAAGAAAGCAAACTAACCGGAAACGAGTGAACTTAAAATAAGTAACAAAAGTAAATATCCAATAAATAAGTAACACATAACTGGTAGATAAGTACAGATTTAGCACTGGTAGATTGCGCAATGTGCAGACAATAGCGGCACTACGGTAACGCCGTTGCCCCCTCCCCCACCTCTCTCGTCGCCTGTAAACACAGTACGCCTACTTCAAATATTGTCGTTTCATTGTACAAAAATTCGAATAATTTAAAACGTGATAACATGTGCAATTTTAGTGCGAGTGGTTTATTCAGCAGTGCTTTAGTCAAAGGTAAGTGTTGCACAGTGGATAGTTCTACCATGAACAAATGTAACGAGTTATGGACATGTCACACGTGTACAATATTTTTTGAGATAGCCCGCACCTCCATATAACCCGCAGGGTCTTGTTTTGTTTGTAAAAAGTGATATACCCCGCGGGTTATATGCGGGAAAATACGGTAATCAAGTTTGCGTTAACCACGCGTAATTGTGGTGAAGATGCAAACAAAACAAGGCTCTGATAATTATATATGCATGTTTTGTTTGCATTTTCATCACATGTACGTGTGGTTAGTGCAGACTTCATTCCTTGCAAAAGGTGGTGTTTGAGCATCTTAACACGTGTTTTATTTCCAGAAAAGGGTAACACACTATTGTTATTTTTTATGCTTTCATACTAGCAATAAAGGTCCCACGATACATATATACCTGTTGTACTGTCTCAACACAAGGGGCCGTTGGACACACATGCCATTTTACAGCCATTTGATCGATCCACTGCTGAATGAATGCCTCCTCCCGTCCATGGGGCGTCGGTCACTGGGGTTGTTTGACCATACTTCACCGCGCTGGTCAGTGCGGCTGCTTGGGTGAGATCCGCCGTTGTCTATTCGTTGTAGGGCAAGGCCGTAATTATAATATATATTGGGGGGGGGGATCCCGGGGCACCCCCCCCCCCAAATATTCAAATATGCTCAAAATGTCCCCCCCCAATATATTGCTATAAAATAGATTTCTGTTTATATGACTGTGGTTATGGTTGTACTTTATTAATCCCGAATCTCTGCCATTACATACAATGAAACAAGAAAAGGTAAAAAAGAAAAAAAACAGAGCAATGTAAATACAATAACACTATTAGACGTTATTGTAAAAAATAAATAAAAAGTCCATCCTGTGTTAGTGAATTTTTTGTTATATTTTAGGCAGGAAATTCGTTTTCAAATTTAGATTTAGACCCCTTGGAAGATTTGTTCCTCCCCCAATATTGACTCCATGGCTACGGCCTTGTTGTAGGACATGGTGATTACAGCAACGCCCCAGTAGAGCGTCCCAACGTTGGCACGCTATACTGAGACTAGCCTTTTGCCCGTCCAAGGACGGGTGTATTGCAGTAAATCTGAAACTTGCAAGCGAAAAGCACAGAGCGCGAGGTGATATATTCATTGCAATAAATTCGTGTGAAATTTGCAAGGGCGCGGTGACACAGACCTATTTCATTTTAAGGTTATAATCCCTTGCTCATCACGACGTCCTTTTTACTTCGATGTCTCAATAGCGTTACGGAGATCACGTGATGACGTGAGGGTTCTGCCTTTGTAGTGAGGGTTGTCAGTTGACGCCAAGGAGGGGGGAGGAGGCGCCTCGCCCCCCCCCCATGTGGAGTGACGTCACCCGCTAATTATTATTAATGGTGGGGAGTGTCCATTTGGAAGACGTCACCTGCTCATGATTATTAATGTGGGGGGCTGTTCGTTGTGGAGTGACGTCACCTGCTCATGATTATGAACGAGGAGGGGTGCTACATGTGGAGTGACGTCACCCGCTCATGATTATTAATGAGGGGGGAGATCCCTGCGGAGGACGTCACCTGTTCATGATTGTTAATGAGGGGTGCTGGTCGATGTGGAGTGACGTCACCTCATGATTATTAATGAGGGGGGAGGGTGCCCCATGTGGAGTGACGTCACCTGCTAATGATTATTAATGAGGGGGGGTGTCCATTTGAAGGACGTCGCCTGCTCATGAATATTAATAAGGGGGACTGGTCGACGTGGAGTGACGTCACGAGCGTTGCACACAGACATTCTTGGCTCATAGTAGGTAATAATAATGGGGGGGGGGGGGGGGTGTCCATTTGAAGGACGTCACCTGCTCATGATTATTAATGAGGGGGACTGTTCGATGTGGAGTGACGTCACCTGCTCATGATTATTAATGAGGGGGACTGTTCGATGTGGAGTGACGTCACCTGCTCATGAATATTAATAAGGGGGACTGGTCGATGTGGAGTGGCGTCACGAGCGTTAAGGATAGACGTCGGTGAAGCCAGTGGGCATACAGCAGGAGTGATGCGAATGTCCGACATGCCCACCTGTCAACGCCTTGGGGACCGTCCATAAATGACGTCACGCACCTAGAGGGGGGGGGGTGTCAGACATTTGTGACGATGTGTGACGAGAGAGGGGGGGGGGTTGAGAAATGTGACGTCACATCAAAATGCGCAACTTTAAATAAATATAGACAACACGTTCTACTTAATTAAATATACTTTTTTAAATAAATGTTTTCTCCTACAACATCAGAGTGCAGCGCCACATTAAATACGCACTACAATGACAACAGTTTAAAGCGATTTGAAGCATTTTGGGGGGGGGGGGGGCAGAGCTTTGTGACGTCATATTTGAGGGGGGGGTCTGACTTTTTGTGACGCCGTGTGACGAGGGGGGGGGGTCAAAAATCGTCCAAATCGCGTGACGTCATTTATGGACGGCCCCTTATCAGTGCCCTACCCTATCACAGGCCAATTCAGACCTTATTGGTCACCCCGTGCCCCTTATAAATCTCAACGTTCATCCTACAAAGTCCCATCACAAGGGAGAAACACAAACAAATAGACACAAACTTTTTTGCCCGTCTTGTTAACAGCTGTACGCCGTATGGACCTGAAAACTCAATTTTCCTGTACAAGATTACGGGGTAAACCGTATGGGTTGACTGGTATGGATGGCCACGCTGCCAATGTTGCACCACGTGCGTCCTCCCATGATCTCGGCTTTGATAGCCAGAGTGGCACACTCTAATACTGTGGGATGCCATGCGGTATTGGCTTCGACGAGGATGATAATCTTCGTCTTCTTCTTTCGTACGGCTGATGGGATTAGATTAAGGCCGTTGCCATGGAGTCAACATTGGGGGGGATTAAATCTTCCAAGGGGTCTGGAGGTCCACCTCACCCAGAAAAAAGCTACATTTGAAGATATTAAAAAAAAAATCAGTAAAACATAGGATGGACTTCTTTTTTTTACAATGTCTAATAGTGTATTGTATTACATTGCTCTGTTTTTTTTCTTTTTTTTTACCTTTTCTTGTTTTATTGTATGCAATGGCAGAGATTATGGATGAATAAAGTACAACTATAACCACAATAATATAAACAGAAATCTATTTTATAGCAATATATTGGGGGGGGGGGGGCATTTTGAGCATATTTGAATATATTATAATTACGGCCTTGGATTAGATGCTGATGTTCTTCAGTGTTTGTGGTGGAGCCCAGAAGCTTCGTGGGAAAATGTGCGCGTGATTTTACTTGACAAATAGCGGCCTCTAGTGGCGACTACCGGCAAATCTCGACGATGTTACAGTCTCTCTCTCGGTGCCAATGGGAAAAGACCGCGTTTTTGTTCGCTCTCAAACACATTCCTGCGGAGGGAGCTGGTAGGAACGTTGGGTTGCTCGGTCAATGGCCAGGGTCAACGGCGGCACCACGTGGTGTATTCCGCAAATATGCCCGACTGTGAGGGCGGGCACAAGCCGGCGTGAGTAGGTTAAACGTTGAGTTTTATAAGGGCACCACGGGGTGACCAGCCCCTCCCCACCCAGCCCCACCTAGCCCCTCCCCACCCAGCCCCACCCAGCCTCACCCCTCCCATTTTTGGATGCACGACGGACGGACGGACACAATAATCCCCTGTGGGCTGGTGTAACCAGGAGGTTCTTACCAGCATAACAGCTCACTCAGTCTAATAAAACTGTCTTTTTTAAAGGTCGAGAGGGATTTCTTTTGTTGATTTGTTTAAAAAAAAATCATCCTGTGGCACTTAAACCCTTCATCGGTTCCACGTCAGAGCTTTATTTATTTAATTCGGTGAAAACAAGGACCCTCAATCCACGATTGATGTTTTTGGAAGCTGAATTTTACAATGAAGTGTTTTTTTTTGCCTTGGAGTAATATGTCCAAAACCAAACTTTCGCGAGAGTAAATCTATTTTCGTATTATTTACGTCTATCCACTGTTTTCTATATCTTCTGTGACACCGTTGCTTTATTTTTGCTTTCATTTCTATTCGCTTCATTGTTGTACTTTCTTATGGCTTTTATCATGTCATGTTATTGCTTTTATCATTGTGGACCCAGGTCATTCTTACTGATGAAACTTTCCTTAATGGTGAAACATTTAAATAGGTTTTACCCTTTCTGGCAATAAAACAGGTGTTAAAATTTTGATTTAAAGCTTTCGTGACTGCAGGGATTCATATTCTTGGTTCTTTCGGTAAAGTCACGTAGAAGGGAAACTTTACCGAAAGAACCAAGAATAGGTGTTAAAATGTTCAAACACCAAATAGACACCTTTTGCAAGGCATCAAGTACTGCATTAACCACACACGGTGCTTGTGGTGAACATGCAAACAAACATGCTCAGATAATAATAATGGCAGTCTTTGAAACTTATTGGCCTACACCAGAGGACAGCCTCGTTCTCTATGGCCTAGTCTCAACCTGGTAATTACATCCAGCATCATCGGGCAATTTGCCAGAATTGTAAATCCCTCACTTGCTCCCGGTCTTAAATAGAGCAGCAGCAGGGTGACGTCATCATTTAACTCATTCAGATGCAGTGATTTGAGGCGGAGGGGGGGTATTGTAATTATATAATAGATTGGTAATCAGTCAATTGTAATGATTAGTAATGAGTTGTAATGTGTGTTTTTGTAATTATATACTACATTAGTGTCGGGTGGTGGAGGGTTACCACACATTTATAAATAGCGCGATATAACCCAAAAACCTTTATTATGATTAATATTGGTCGCGAAAGCCTTCTACGTGTTATTCAGTACAACAACTATACTCTTTGGTACTAAGTCACGTAGGTAGAAAAATAAAATACCTACGTGACTTTACCGAAAGAACCAGAGAGCATGGATTCCTTGCAGTCACGAAAACTTCAAATCAAGTACAACAACTGTGTCTGGTGTAGGTCAAGAAGTTTCACCACAATTACCATGTGTGGTGAACATGCAGTACTTGATTCCTGGTGTTTGAACATGTTAAAACACCTGTTTTATTGCCAGAAAGGATAAAACATATTCTTATTTTCTCATACTTTATTTCGTTGTTGCTGTGGCTCACGCGCCACACGTCTCTCTTTTGTAAAATAGTCGGGGAAATGGCGAAACGGTATCATCCGTGTCACGAACCGATTCAAACTAAACGCCTCCATTGTGTTCCTCCCCCACCACCTAAAATAAACCGCTACTACCACCACCACAGCGTCAAATCAACCACCACCATACAGCCCTCTTATCATCAGCAACCACAAACCAGCGGCTGTGGACTTACATCTTCATCCCTAACCAACACGCGGCCTTAAATCAACAACCACGATAACAAACACCCATACCGTGTCAACCCATACGGTTTACCCCGTAATTATTTTTGGGGGAAATTGAGTTTCCAGGTCCATACGGTGTACAGCCGTTTCAATACGGGCAAATACAAATGCCTATTTGTTTGTATTTCTCCCTTGTGATGGGACTTTGTAGGATGAATGTCGAGATTTATAAGGGGCACGGGGTGACCAATGAGGTCTGAATTGGCCAGTAATAATGTAGGGCACTGATAAGGGGTTGACAGGTATGAACACCATACAGTCTTGAAACAACAACAACAACAAACACAGCCTCAAATTATCATCAATAATGACCACACAAAAACCGATGACAAAACTCCACCACCTTTCACAACCAACAACCACAACACGGGCCTGGAGCGGTGGTGAAGAAGTAGTGAACGGGCAACGTCGCAGCCAGGAGCGGGTGGCGAGGGAGGAAAGAGGTGGAGGGCGAAGGAGAATCCAAGACTGGATGGAGGGCAGCAGGAATCAGAATCTTTATTTCGACTGCAGGAGTAATCCGATGAGCTGTGAAGCTCTTTTTCACAGATGTCCAGAGGTATGGAAGGGGCGAGTAAAGTTACAACAGCGAACACAATACAGCAAAAAAAAAATACCGACCGGGGTACGTGCACATTTTAGAAAATAAATGGTAAGCAAGTCACAAAAATAAATACGTAATAAATGTATCAAGTCCAATTTCATCAAGATTGAGCAAACACAAACAAACTTACAGCAAAACAGTCCCAGACCACACCACATAATTGGTAATCACTGAATACATTGGCACAATAAATATTGAACTATCGATTATATTACTACACGGGCAATGATCAAAGTTACAAATCGCATTTGCAAGTGTGACTACAGCACAGATCGTCTTGCTTCAGGACAATGTTGTTTGAAGGAGGTGAAGGAGGCGAGATGGGGAGGGGGGGAAGGGGAGGAGAGAGGGGGCAGAGGAGGAAGGAGGGGGATGGGGGAGGTGGGAGAGGGGAGGAGGGAGGGGGAAGAGGAGGAAGGAGGGGGATGGGGGAGGTGGGAGAGGGGAGGAGGGAGGAAGGAAGGGAAGGGGAGGAGGGAGGGGTAAGGGGAGGAGGAAAGGGGGAAGGGGAGGAGGGAGGAAGAGAAGGGGGGGAAGGGGAGGAGGAAGGGTAAGGAAAGGAGGAAGAGAAGAAGGGGATGAGGGAGGGGGAAGGAGAGGAGGAAGAGGGGAAGGGGAGGAGGGAGGGGGTAGGGGAGGGGGAGGAGGGAGGGGTAAGGGGACGGGGGGAGGTGGTATGGGAGGAGGGGGGGGAAGGGGAGGAGGGGGGGGAAGGGGAGGAGGGAGGGGGTAAGGGAAGGGGGGAAGGGGAGGAGGGAGGGGTAAGGAGAGGAGGAGGGGGTAGGGGAGGAGGTAAGTGGAGGAGCGAGGGGGCAGGGGAGCAGGGAGGGGGAAGGGGAGGAGAGAGGGGGAGGAGGGGGCGGGGGAGGTTGGGGGGGGGCGGAGTACGAGGAGGGAAGAGGGTTGGGGGAGGTTGGGGGGGAGGGGCGGGGGAGGTTGGGGGGAGGGGCGGGGGAGGTTGGGGGGAGGGGCGGGGGAGGTTGGGGGGGGAGAGGGGCGGGGGAGGTTGGGGGAGGGTGAGGGACGGGGGAGGTTGGGGGGGGCGGGGGAGGTTGGGGGGCGGAGAGGGGCGGGGGAGGTTGGGGGGGAGAGGGGCGGGGCAGATTGGGGGGGGGGTGAGAGGGGCGGGGGAGGTCGGGGAGGGGAGGGAGGAGCCGGGCGCCCATGGACAAGATGGCGGAGCTGGAGGACGTGAGCCTGGACGGGCGGCCCCTGCACGCTCTGCGCGTCACAGACCTCAAGGCGGCCCTGGAGCAGCGCGGCCTCGCCAAGAGCGGCCCCAAGAACGCGCTCGTCAAGCGTCTCAAGGGGGTGAGGCTCCCCGCGGGGCCCCTGCGTCCCCCGCGCCCCTTGAGGCCTACCCCCATCAACCCCTCATCCCGCTCAAACGCGCGGTGGCGCCTCGACTAAGCGCGGCGCGGGGCCCGACTCTCCTCGCCGTCCGTCTCGGTCTCTATTTGAGCCTCCCTTCACCTGGGCCCTGCGAGCCCCTGGCCCCCCTTTTGGAAGCGGGGGCGGTGCAGACCACACTCGGCCTGGGCTGTTGAGGGTGCGGGAAGAGGGGGGTGGTAGGGTGGTGGTGGTGGTAGTTGGCGCCTTGCGGGCACGGGGGAACGAGGCCGCGTGTGGAGCAGTGAGAGAGGCGCGGGGTAAACTCTCAACACGAGGGTTCGTGAGCGTGCTCGGCGGGGTGGGTGGTGGTGGGCGGGTAATCCATGGCACTCACCCCGCCGCCGACCCCCGTGGGTTCGAGAGTCTCCGGCGTGGCCCCGGTGGGTTTATCGTGTCCCCGTGGAGGTCTGCGTTGAGTTATGAACTCAAGGCATGGGTCAGCCGCTGCCTCGCGAAACTCGCTGAGGCCTAAATGTTGGGATACGAACTGCGCGGCCTAAGTGGTTCGCATGTCCCAGTCGATTATTATTACTATTACTATGATCCCTGTTTGGTCTTGCATGGGTATTTTTTTGTGTGTGTAGCCTGTTGTAGTGTCTGAGGACTTGTAAACTAACCGCGTGGTGTATCTTTTCTGGCTTATAAAGCCTCGCGGAGGGGCCTAATGTGGCTTTCGACGGGGCTGGTGATAGTGGTTGGGGTTTCGTGTCCCCTTGTGGGCTGTAATGTAATATTTTTTATGTTTACGTTATCTAAGTTTGAGCCCTTAATGAGGTGTTTTTTTGTATCCATGAGAGAGGTCTGTTATGAGTTCTAAACTCGCAACGTCGTTGTTGACTGCTCGACTAGAAACTCGCATTGCGGCCTAATGTGTGTTACTTTATGACGTTTAATTCTAGATTTGAAGCTTTCGTGACTGCAAGGATCCATACTCTTTGGTTCTATTCGGCAAAGTCACGTAGGTGATTTTTGTTGTTTTATTTGTTACCTTGTTTTATTTTTTTACCTACGTGACTTTACCGAATAGAACCAAAGAGTGTTACTTTATGACGTTTAGTTTATCCTTTTGGTGATCTCGACGTTTTTTGTTTTCAACAGTTGGTTCTAAAACTTATGTTTTATGCTTTTTTAAATATATATTACACCTCACAGGCGTATTGTGGGTCGGACCAACGGAGAGAGGTTTGTGTTCATTATTATGATTGATGTTATTAACTCACTGACGCCGAACATAATTTCGACTGTTAACTCTTTTTCACGCTCTGTGCTGGGTTATAGACTTAAAAGTCACCTCGTAGTGAGGGGTATAGAGTCGCTACGGATTTCAGAGCGTTATTAATCTCCAGGTTTATTTCTAAATGCGTTTTAAATTCACGGCACGGTTGGGGGGTGAGTTGTAAACTTCAGTCGTGGTTTGTGCTGTGGTCCGTTACATCATATCGGTGTGGCATCTGATGGGTTAGAACTTTGGTTTATAACTTGGTTAGGAACGTACGGTAATATATGACTATACATCGTGGCTTCCGATGAGTTATAATGTCCCAGTGCTGTACCTGGTCGGTTATTAACCCAGAGCTAATATCCATGCCAAGTTACAAGCGGATAGGGTGGTTCTCGTTGAGTTGCAATGTCTTGCTGTTGGCTACATTGAGTTATAGTCTCACAGCACAGTCTGTGGAATGAGTTATGTTATAATGTCCAGATATAAGTCTTTGGTCACAGACTTGCTGTGGGTTTATAGTGTACGAAGCCAGGTAAAAAAAAACCTCTCAACATAGCTTTCAAGGTGTTATAATATTCGTGTGGTTTTGGATTTGCACACTTTCTGGGTGGCCTGTGCTGTGCTGGATTGTTCGAGCACGGTCCCACATTAAGTTTCAATGGTTCTTAAGTGTGGGATTAGTGATAGTGGTGCCCCAGGTGTAGTCTGTTGAGTTAGTTATACTATCCCAACCTGTTCTATTATTACCTGTGAGAAATCGACATGGTTTAGGATGGGAATTAAATCAACGAGTGGATTTTGTGTTTTGCCCCCCCCCGCCCCATCTCAATCCCAATTTTATTTGGATTGTGCAATCAGCATCACGAGCCCAAGGATTTAAGTACCTGGAAATCACAGAGCAGTGCAACCCCGTATCCTGGAGAATAGATGCATCATCAATAGATTTTCACAGAACTTGTACTGATATCCCTTCCAAGTGATCTTTCACTTTAGACCATCAACGCATGACACCTGCATCTTACTAAATCACTCACCAAGCCCACCTCCTCATCATATTACCTGTTGAACGTTACGGTATCTCTTTAAGTGTGACGTGTTCCCAATTATAAGCTCTAGAGTGTGGCTTACGTGCTATAAACTCTTGAGTTGCTGTGTCAGTGTGTTCCTTTGTGGATTATAAACTCGGTGGCCAATGTGGTCTTGCAGGCTCACTAGGTTATAAAGATATCATAATTATACAAGATGAGCATTATATGGTTATGGCCCAGCTTGCTTTACATTCAGTTGTATTGCCTCAGCAGGGTACTTATGAATTTATAATTTCTCAGTTTGGCGTATGATCAGTATGAAGCCTCCAGATTCGCCTCTAATCTAAGTTGTGTTGTCTTTGGTGGGTTGTAATGTCCCAGCCTGGGTAATATGTGTAGTGATGGTAGCATCACTACTGTGTACACACGCACACGTGTGACGTCACTATGCGGGGGAGCATCACGACCACGCGGGTCTACACACACACATGACGTCATCCCGGCTGGAGGCGGGAATGACGTCAGGGTCGGTTCTGGACTCGGGAGGCCACGAGGGTGGTGTGAGATCGTGGCACTCTCTGTGACCCCGGCTGGACACGTGACTGGACCCCAGTGGGGGCCTAGGGGGCACCTCGGGGGGCACATGGACAGCAGGGGGGCTTCGAGAGGGTTCTCGAAGGGAGGCGTGGCCGGGGTGGGGCCCGGCACGCCGAGGCCCATATAAGCAGCCTCCTCACGAGTTTCGAGGCTGAAGATGCATCGTGAGGGAGCCAAGAAGAGATCCGTGTGTAGGTCCCAGCCGGAGGACTCTAGGATAGCGGTAGACGTGTCAGTAAGTCCCGCCAAGACAGGAGGCTGTACCTCCTTAGGTTAGCAAGAGATCTGTGTGTAGGTCCCAGCCAGGGGACTCTAGGACAGCGGTAGACGTGCAAGTCCCGCCAAGACAGGAGGCTGTACCTCCCTAGAGTATCTGAGAAGTGTGTGTTAGCTAGAGTAAGTCGGTGGTCACCACCCTATGCGTAATGTAAGCGTTAACTTGTGTTCATTAATAAATAAGTGTTGCTTCCCAAGAAGTTGTGTGTGCACCTAATTTGGATCCACTTCATATGTACTTGTACAGCCCTTTTCTCAGTCCGTCACTGGAAAAGGGCCTTCCATAAGTTCGTGCTGGATTATAAACTCATAACGCTCCCGCATGATCGCAGAAGTACGAAAAACTCAGTTTGGTCTATGATGAGTGTTATTGTCGAGGCGTTCTCCTTGTAATATGTCTGGTGCATTACTTTGTCTCTATTTGGTCTTATCTGGGTTAAACACTTCCAGAGAACTCTGTTATAATGAGTTATAAGGTCTCAGCAAAGTCTGTGATGAATTATAAACTACCCACAGTTCATGATAAGTTAAAAACTGACAGCATATCTGCAATTATTTCATATGCTCAGCTTGATTTTTGGATCATAATGTCCCAGTTTGATTCTCCTTAAGGTACGTCACTTGCACGTGTTCTTTGCAGACCAACAATATCCCCCTAAAACATTGCCATCCATTTGCCGATTGTTTTCGCCGGTAGTTTGCAGTAACTTGTATTACCTCGGTAGCATTGGACAGGAGTGGTACCTGTCGTGTTTCGTGTCTATTTATCGCAACATTCGGTAAAGCCGCATCTCTCTCCCGTGTCCTCTGCTCACAGGCCCTCATGCTGGAACAGCTGCAGAAGACGTCTGGTCAGCAGGCTGGCTTGCAGCCCAACTCTTCCGTAAGTGCCCCCGTGCCTTCTCTGTTTACGCAGCCAAGAGCTGCTGGCAAGAGAGAGAGAGAGCGAGCGAGAGAGATTCACCCCGTGTCTCAACTTTTATTGTCTGGGGCTTGTCGCAGTCACACTCGTGCAGTGAATGGTGGGTTTTGCATGCTAACGCCAATGATGGTGCGCAGATCGGGGAGGAGATGAGCTCCAACAGCTTCATCAAGCAGTACCTGGAGAAGCAGCAGCAGCTCTTGCAGCAGAGGATAGCGCGCGATGCGCAGGCGGCCACCGAGTCAGAGGGTGAGTACGAGGCGTCGCGACGCATCGGCGATTAAAACAGATTTTCGTGTTCACGATTAAATTCGGCGGCAGGGTGGCGCAGTGTTAACACTCGTGTCTCACGGCAAAATGTGCTCGGTTCGATTCCTCCCTCGGATGCCTTTCTGTGTGGAGTTTGTACGCTCTCCCCCTGTTCTGTATGGGTATGCTCCAGGTTCTCTAAAAAAATATGCAATGTAACTGGTATTGGACAAACATCCCAATGCTAAAAAAGTACTCGGAAATTATTCAAATTGGGATGGCACATAGCAACATCGCCGCCTTCTCCGAAATACTTAGCAGAACCTTCTTAAAAAAGGAGTCTTGAGGTTCAGCGAGACTCCTGGATGAACAAGTGTTATTATTTTTTGATTTAAAGCTTTCGTGACTGCAGTAATTCATATTCTTAGTTTTTTCGGTAAAGTCACGTTGAAGAGAAACAACAAAATAACAATATATATAAAACAATAAAAAACCGACACACCTGATGATGACCGTTTGAGTTATGGTCGAAACGTCGTGAGAATTTTTTATTGTTTTATATATATTTTGTTATTTTGTTGTTTCTCTTCAACGTGACTTTACCGAAAAAACTAAGAATAAGTGTTATTATATTCACCATTCATGAAAATTGGGGTGCATCAGTGGTTCCTGCACCAAACTATGATCCCGGCGACCCGTGTTCTCAATTCCCCAACACAGCTCACGTCCTTGGGCAGTGATATATGAACCAGTCATGCATGACGCATGGTCATGAAACCCCATCTCCAAGACTTAGGAAGTTTAATCCAGCAGTGGATGTACAGTGCGGTAAACAATGATCGTTTGAAGGTGCATGCAAATGCTATGATAACGATACATTTAGGCGAATGGAACAAACAATGCTGTACAAACGAGAAAGAACAAATTGAAAAATATAAATCGTGCAGTAATAATTATTACTGCCCGATTTTAAAGAAATCTATATTTTTATTTGTTATTATAATTCGACAAAAAACTTAATTCCTGAAAGAACTTGCGACCAAGAATTGTGGCAATCACTGGATAAGGAGAGTTGTTACCTGCCACCAAGCATCGTCACCAGTTTGGCATTATTATTATTACACTTGTTTAGGCACGTAACGATGCATAGATTCATAGATTAAAATCGATCCTCACGCTTGTGATACTGGCATAGAATCGATAACAATTCATACAAACGAAATGTTCGTGTTACATTCATTGACCAGTGGAGCGAACAAAACTCTACAAATGGCACTGAACTGACACGAAACAGTGAAAATGAGATGGTTAAAAACAACGCAAAAAAAAGAGAGGCTTCGAATGGGAATCCCGGCTGTTAAATGTCACTTTTCATAAAATCGCTAGGGATGATGAATCACCCCAGGTCTAAAGGGTTCACGGTGCAGCCACCAATGAGTTCATCTGAGCCTTGTTGTATATGCTGGGTCTTGAAAATTTAATAATAATGAAAATAAAAATTAAATGAAATTTGGAAAAAATGCGTTATTGTCCGAAATTATTTTAATTGGTGTAAATTTGCACATACATTATGCTAATTAGAGAGATAATTGTATTACTTTATGTGAATGTATGTGATTATGCTAATGTTCACCGTTATGATAATTAAGCCCTGCCTCGTTGTCGAGGGGTAGTATTATCTATCGGGATCGTACAATTAATTGTATTAAGTTATGCAGGTGTGCTGTAAGTATGCCAGATTAAGCTCGGCTTCGTTGTCTAGGTTCGTATTATCGATCGGTATAATACAATTATTCTCGCTTTAACATTTACTGATTATGTCCTAGTATTTTATATCAGGTCTCCAAATTCAAATCTCACCGCAGGATACAGTTCTTATAATTAAGATTATTATGCATGAACTTAGGAAGGCACCACTCAGACACTTCTGTGTTAAGCAATTTTAATTTCTAAACAAAAACATAACTCTAATATGCGAACTCTTATGCTTGGAATTGTCAACAGAGTACTACTGGAGATGTTCTCCTCATCGATCCATACATTTAACCCTCAAGGATCACGTTAAACTGGGTAACAGAATAATTGATTAATTCCTTAGAGTAACGCGAGCATATACGGTGATAGGAAAAAGTCCTTAACAATTCATGCAACGATATTCATACGAAGGGCAATAAAGAAACATGTCCCGATGGCAAAGGTATACGGCAATGAATTCATTGGGAAGATTATGTAATTACGAAATTGTCTTGGAGCAATGGTGTGCGACAGTGTGCCTGCTTCAGCAAATGCTTATCAATTGGCTGAGGCTTCAATTAATTCGTGTGCAAGATTCTGTGATCAAAAGAACAAATTCAACACAATATTCTCCCCGTGAGTGTGTAGATTCGTAACGTAGGTTTCTAAACGTTTAGTTTCATCAATGAATTCATTGGCAATAGTTATGCAATTAAAAAGAAAGAAGAAAGAAAAAGAACCGACTAAAATACTTCTAAATAACTGTATCCACGTAACTCAATGGGCAGCAATGTTCTTCACGATCAGTTGATATTTAATTGCACCACCTTGGAATGGAAGCACAAAGATAACTTTTTGGAACAATCTTATTTGTCCCGATACGCGTGTCGTGCGTCTTCTTTGCCACTTGTTCAATTCTTTGCGTAAAGCAGACGCCGGGCGATGCGTCGTGAGGGTGTGAGTGTGGGGGAGGGTCGTACAAACGGCTTCGTTCTCTCTCTTGCTCGGGGGCGGCCACAGTTTCGGTCCACAGCTGGGTGGAAGAGTCGGCACGACGCTCGCCGTCGGTGCGCGATGATCCGTCGTCGGATAGCGCCCGCAGCTCGTCCGCCGGCTGCAGTTCCTCACTCTTGTCTTGGTTCCCAGCCTGTGCCGGTCGGCGTGGCGTGTGGGTCGAACCCACGGCGCGCTCGCTGGCGCCGACGCTCTTGCTCACGGGCGGCCGGTCAGGCTCTTTCCCCTGCTGGATGAGCCGAGTCGGCACAACGCTTGTCCGCTGGCAGCTGTCACCTTTCGCTCGGTGGTGCTGGTGGCGCTGCTGCGCACTCTCTCTTGCTCCGTCTCTCTCTCTGGCGATGCTCGATTGCACGTGCAGCTCGTTCGCTGGTGGCAGACACCCTCGCTCGGTGGAGCTGGTTCTCTGCGATGCTGGCTTGGTCGACGCTTGGCGCTTTCCGCCCTTTCTCCAGGTTGATTGCTTGTCGTCGCTCGGCATTCTTTCTCTCTCATTTATCTTGCTCTTTCCTTGATCGTGCAGCTGCCAGCTTCACACGGACACCCGCCCTTACTTCAGGGCTGCGCTTTGTCGTCGCTCAACTTTCGTGCTCTTCTCCCTTCTTCCAGGAGGGCTCTTGCTGTGAGCTGCTCGTCGCTGGCTGGATCACTCACTCTCAAAACTTGAAAATTGTTTTTGCACACCTTTTACACAACTCTTATAGCTTAGTACGATACAGCTTATCGCAATCCTCGATTCTGCAAGCGACTCAAAACATCAGGATGAATGTAGAAAAAACTCTCAGCGATACTCTGTCTTCCATGCCGAACTCAGCACCTAACATCACCTCGCCCCTCTTCTCCGCGATGCACCACACGCATTGTTGATCTCGAGGCCATGCCCCGGAGCTGGCTTGCTGTCCTCTTCCGAGCTGCTGTCTCGCTGTCCCTTGCCGAGCTTAAAATTGCGTGTCGTGTTGCTGTTTATATCTGAAAATGTCTCCCCTCTGCGCGTCTCTTGCGAGAAAAAAACAGATGCTTACTCCGTCATGCTCTGCCCCTGCGGCCGCACCTGATTGCCCCCTCCCCTCTTCTCTTGGTGACCCCGGGCGGGCTGCTTTACATCAAATTGATGTTTGTTTGCGCTCCCAATCCCTCTCTTCGTGGCGTTTGCTAAGGGAGGGGATGCACCTTTTATACATGGCTATTATGTGTTTGTGTCAAATTGTTGGAAGACAAAGGCGGCCAGGGAGGCTCTGATTTCATGGAATGCATATTATCTGGTCTTGTGTTTGACCTATTTTCTTGTATCTATTTTTAGTTACCCTAGGTCTAATCTCTTGTGATTATTATTTGGTTTATGTTTAACCAAGATTTGTAATGTCATTAGATGTTACCTCCGGTATTTCAAGGGTTTTATTACTTTTTGCTCCCTGTCTGCATCCAGGGATCCGTGCTTTTTATTCTCGAGGTCAGAGATATAGCTTAGTTTGGACTTACGTTTTCGTGATTGCAGGAACTCATGTACTTTGGTTCTCTTGGTAAAGTCACGTAGATAGAAAGATACAATAAGAAATAATATAAGGAATACTGCAGTCTATAATGTCGACTTATTCTTATAGCCAAGCTTCAACTTTTTCCGTAAAAAAACTATCAGTTATAATGTCTGTTTGCTGTGTCCGTGCCTGTGATTCTGGATATTTGTTTGTGAACTGTCCAAAGAGCCAAGCAGGTCATGCAATGTGGTCCTTTGGCAATCTGGAGATTTTGTAGATCGTCGTCGTTAACCTCCCTTTGCCCCGGAGTTTATTATTTAATGGCCTTTTACGACCTCCAGATGCTTGGTGCTTGTGTGAGGTAGCGCATTTGAGGGTGTTTTATTGATTTATTTGATCGATTATTAAACAAATGGCAGAATTATTGTTAATATTATTTTTTGGTAAAAATGCCTATATATACAACATTCCGCCCTTTTAAAAATGATCAGTGGTCAAATGGCCACGGGTTTTTTTAAAACAAAATGCCTTTTTCCATCATGAACCATCAGCTGTCCTCAAGTTTCGGCTGCTATTTTCCTTACAACGCGCGCGTACGTGTCACAGACTTAGCATGGTTACATTTGAAATAAGAAAATGGGAAAAAATATTAAGGCAACATGTTACATCGGTTCTTATCAATTATTGTTACTGTGATTTTTGTTTTAGTTCCTGGGAAACGCTAGGCAGCGGTTTCGAACACGGTTGTGCGTTGTCTTCCTTATGTTACCTCTTTGCCACATGTTTACCAAGTTATGTGTAACCTCACTGCCACTTTTGGTCAAGAATGTATCATTATCAGTATTCTCATGGCCAGGTATTTTAGAGTAACCTGTGACCTTTTCACGCAACATCACAACATCATCCTCCTGGTTCATCGTCGTTATGGCTTTGGTCAAATGAGCACGGTTTACTGGTTCGTTTTTGTATATTTTTTTATGTCACTCTCTTTCCATGTGGGACTATGTGGCGTGACGTTGTGTTGCACATAACCAGAGTCAGCACACACCACGAGTTTCCGTGCTTGACTGTCGGGGGCATTTGCCTTCCCCGAAGCAATATGCGCATTTGTTGACTCCGTTTGTGAACTGTCCAAAGCGCCAAGTTAGGTCATGGCATGCGGTCCTTTGGTAATCTGGAGATTTTGCAGATCGTCGTCGTTAATCTCCCTTTGCCCCGGAGTTTATTATTTAATGGCCTTTTACGACCTCCAAATGCTTGGTGCTTGTGGGAGGTAGCGGGTTTGAGTGAGATTTATTTATTTATTTGATCGATTATTATTAAACAAATGGGCAGAATTATTGTTAATATAAATTTTTGGAAAAAGGCCTATATATACAACAGCCTGCTGAACGTGTGAGCGCGTCTTGTTGCAATCGTCGCCGTGAGAGCAAATTGCGCGTGTTTGCGCCGTGTGCAGAGGTGTCTGCCGAATCGGAGGATGAGACTTCCTCGCACCAGGACTCGTTGGTCACCCAGCCTCCAGACCTGCAGTCCATTCCCGAGAACCGGGAGCTCAACAGCTACACAGGTAACACGCCCGCGACTGCCACAGCCGCCACTGCCCGCCACAGCAACACAGCAGCCGTGCACGGAGCGCTCGGCGGCTTTGTTTTGTTTGCGAATCGCCAAAACGTATTTGGGACTGGCGAGGTCTACAGTAAAACCTCGAGAAGCCAGACTAAATGGAGGGGGGGGAGAGCATTTCCGGTTCTGGGAAATAAGTAACAAAGCGACACTTAATTTATCGACTTGCACGTAATTATTAAAGTAAAATTACATTCACCAACAGAGGACGTGCTGTCCAAAGGTATGTGCATTATATTTCCTACCAGCCTAAATAAAGATTTTGAGTGTTTATTTCGGTGGCCCTTCTTGCTTACCTCGAATTCCAGGACATTTGACCTTGTGAAATGTAACATTTGACCTTCGTCAATATGAAAATCTAAAAAGTCCATTTAAACGTCCGTTACACACAGGCAGTGTTCATAATTGCAATATTGCGTCATTCATCGAAAGATCGCACATCGCCGTCCATGCAAACATTTCAACGCTCTGTACAAAACGAGATCGGGGCAGGAAAAATGAAGGTGGAGAGATTGTATCAAGCCTTTGGTCTTGTGATCCAAAGCGACGATGGTGAGCTTACAGTCGTGACTTAAAATCATCGACACATTCCGGTGACCAAGTCGCATCAATAGCTGCAACAAAGCATCAAGCAGTCTGGATGATGAAAATGTTTAACACCTTGCAGGAGAGCATTCCTTAATTCATTAACGTTCTAAGCAGGCGAGGGAGACGAGTTGAACAAAGCGACACCGTAAACATGATAAACGATCAATAACAATCGTGTACAATGAAGTGAGACTTGGGCATGAATAAGTGGGGTGTTACAAGCTCGGATATTTTTAATGGGATGGCCGCTTACACATTGGGTACAGCTGTCTCTTAGCCGCACAGCTACAGCCACAGCTGACGCGTGCGCCCGTGCTTCTTTCCGCTCCGCGCGTGTGCCCAGCGGCGGAACCCCCGGTTGCGGCGGTGGCTGAGGCATCCGCGGGACAGGACAAGAACGAGCCCGTGGAGCCGGAAGAAGAGGAGGAGGAGGAGCGTGTCTGGCCCAAGCGAGTAGAGCGGAAGCGACGCAGCCGCAACTCGCTGCCTGCCGAGCCGGCGGAGGAAGCGCCGCCGGTCGTGAGGAGGACGCCCCGCAAGTGGAGCGGCGGGTACCGCGCGGACGACAAGGTGTTGGCGTCGCCTAGGGTCGATGCGGCGGAGAAGCAGCAGGCGGAGGAGGACTCCGAGGAGCCTTCGCTCACGGACCGCCAGGAGGTCAGAGGCTTGTCGCTGTGTAAGGGGGGTCGGATCAAAAGTAGGCATGTAACGATTCATCGATAAATATCGATTGCCACGCACAGGACACGGAACGTCTCAAGTTGTGTGTGTAGAGAGTGGCTATTGTCAATTCGTGCAAATTGTGAATTTTTTTTAGCGTCAAACGAGATGCAACAAGTTAGACGGACAAGACGGGACAAAGAGGCTTCAAACAGGACAAACAATTGACGAAACAGACACTAATGCATTCATGCAAACAAGACAGGCGCTGCAACAAAGGCAGTACAAATGGGACAAAAACATAAAACACAATGCCTTCTGAAATCGAATTGTTACCCAAAATTGTGACAATACATTTGTTGCATTTTTGCCGAGCGGTAAATCGTTACATGCCTATTTAAGTGTCGTTTGTATAGTTTTATGCTACGTTTTCACCGCCACCGGGGTAAGCCTAGATCATAAACTGGCCTTGTGGGCTCAGCCCTGATTCCCACGACAAGCCGTACTGGGTCCTCACCAAGCGGGGGTCTCTTAAGTAGACCCCGTCACTTTTATTTCACAAGGGAGCCGCACGCTTTAGCTTTTTTTTTATCTGAGCCGCCCTTGGAAATAGTCTCAATGTTATGGGGTTTGGTGCGTTTAAACGGGGTGCACCTACAGTGGTGGCCCTCGCCTAGTTTGACTTGTGGGGGGGGGAACTTTATATACATGTACAGGTTTTTCCCTCGCCTTATGCGGTAGTAGATGCGTTACCAATTAAAGGGGCGCACTTATGCGAAACCGCACGAGACGGCTGCCTGCCGAATAGCGCGTACAGTACCCCAAACAAGTCCGACCGCATTGCCGCATATGAGTGAATTCAAACCACATATAGCACATTTTGGGTAGAGATAGGTTCGTCACGTCTACGCAAATTTGCATAAACGCAACTTGAATAAAGCGACGGAAACCTGCGTATTCTTAAAAAAATATATTTTGGCTTGGAATAACCTAACTCACCCCAAACATAAAAAAACAACCTTTTGATCGCTGAGAGTAAGGATGGGGAGGTAATAGCAGCACTGCGCAAGTGGTTGAGCACTGAGATACAGATTGGAGCCGTGCTGTCAATCCTACAACAACCCAGGATGACCGATTCCGCTTTCCACTTGGTCATGGGAACGTAGCATATGTCCCTTTTTGTGGCACATTCTCTCCTCCCGAATACGTGTTGAAAACATGAATGACAGTCGTTATCTTAACACCTTACCTTGGTACTATTATTAAGTTGGGGTTTTTTTTTTTGCAGGATTCCAACTTTCTGTGCACCTCTTTATTTAATCGCATTGATCCCGATCCATCTCCACGAACGTTCCTCGATAAATATACAATGATGCGTTTTCCAGTTGTGTTTTTCCTGGGAGTGTCTCCAGTCAACTTGAGAACCTGTACATTCCTTTGTTTATCTTGAGCCCCCACTTTACAGAATTCTATATTAACTTGTCCTACGATTTCCTGCAGTTTGTTTCCAACAGCGAATGGAAACGGCCAATGGAAATAGATGGTTTCACTTAATTTGACTTTCCACTCGCAAACCAAAGAAGTGAGACCAGTTTTCGCAACTAAAATTAGTGAACCTGTTCACGAAATGTTTACCAAGAATTGGAGAGCCACGATCATCCTTGTATTTGAAAGTTATAAAAGAACTTGACGAATTACAGGCACGTTAGCCTCTTATTCCAAGTGCACTGATTGACTTTATTTATCTTGAGCCCTATTTTCTCCCCTTATTAAATATGTTATTTGGTGATACTGCGTTGGCAGTGGTGAGTCACACAAATAAACAAAAAGCCTCGACACGTTCGCCAATAACACAGTGTGTGTGTGTGGCCTTATAAGGAAAAATATTATAGTCAACGTTTTGGGCAATGGCCCTTCTTCATAGAACATAACTTCATTTGCATAGCAGTCTACTTTTGCTGATGACATCTGGGGATCTTTAACGTCCACTGTGAAGAAGAAGACGTGTTATGTGCTATGAAGAAGGGCCATTGCCTGAAACGTCACCTATTATTTACGTTTTCTATTAAGGCCACAGTGTTATTGATGAATGTGTCTTCTTTATTAGGCTCTTGTATCAAGATTATTCAGACTATTGCCCAATGAAGAGAAACCCACCAAGTTGCCTGAAGAAAGTGGTAAATCGGTGCGTATCTCCAGCTATGACCAATGGATCAGATAGGTGCGTGGACAATGACAAAGGATATGAAACAAAAGAGGCATGGACAGATGCGTGCATTAAATCACACTGAGGAAAAGGAACACGTGGATTAGAGAACACACGCACGTTAGACATTTACTGCTCAAAAATCAAGTGGGATTGGGCAGGACGTGTCACTAGTAGAGATGATGACCGGTGGTCGAGACTAACGGTGGAGAGGCAGCCAAAGGAGTGAACACGCCCTAGAGAACATCCACCAGAGATAACGTCAGCTTATATGCAGAAGCTAGAAGGATTGTTACATCCCCGGACTGTGAGGCACAGGGAAACCTTCATCCAGCAGTAGATAGATAATAAATAATGATGAGTGGTGCTATTGTTCACAGTAGAGCCCAGGATGCCTCCCGTGTGAGTGAGCGCCGTGTGACCCGTGCCTGCCCGGGCGTGCGTCTCCCTCGTTAGGATGAAGCCCCTATCCCAGTATTGACGGCCCAAGTTCCGTGTACGGAGCCGCCAGAGCCTGAGGCCTGCGGGGACGCACAGGCTCCCGCGAGCCCCCCTCCTCCCCACGCCGCCCCCAACGACACCCCTCGCCTGTCGGCCAGAAGTGCCCACCGTGCAGGACTCGCGTCCGCTTGTGACGGTGGTGGTGACGCTACGGCTCCGGCAGAAGAAGCCGACGAAGGGGAGAGGGGCGCCACGGGGATGCACGTTGAGCCCAAG
This sequence comes from Petromyzon marinus, assembly GCF_048934315.1. Taxonomy (NCBI): domain Eukaryota; kingdom Metazoa; phylum Chordata; class Hyperoartia; order Petromyzontiformes; family Petromyzontidae; genus Petromyzon; species Petromyzon marinus. The sequence continues at coordinate 3,001,278 of NC_133729.1, read as the reverse complement.
GGAGGCGCGGAGACGGCGCAGAAGGTGGCGGAGGAAGAAGAGAAGATGGATGTCACTGTGGGGAAAAGTAAAGGGGAGGAGAAGACCGCGGCTCGCGTGGAGCTGGGTGGATCCGCCGGCCAAGCGTCCGTCATTCAAGCCGCGTGCAAGCGCGACGGTGCTCCCGCTGAAGAGCCGATGGAGGCATCGCCGCCGCAGCTGGTGCAGGAAAGGTCGTCGTCGGCGTTCCAGGCTGAGAGGAAAAGCGCCACAGAGTCGCCCGTGCTGCAGGAGGCGTCCCCTCCACACCTGGAGCAAGAGGACGGCCCCGTGAATGCGCCACTGCCCTGCTCGGAGCCTATCTCCCTCCCACGTGGGGCCCAGCCAGGCAGCCACCTGGAACCGCCGGTAGCGGCTGACGTCCCCCCTCCCCGCGCGGCAAAATCTGGCACCAAGGAACAGGCGATGGTGCCTGCCGACGGGCGGGTAGAAGCTGCGCCCCCTCCCTTGGTGGCTTCGGAAGATGGGAAACCTCGGAAGGTGGCGGCAGCGGCTCCGGCCGAGGGCAAGAGGCGCGGCCGAGGCCGCTCCAGGTCTCGCTCAAGCTCCCGCTCCGCGTCGAGCTCCCGCTCGTCGTCATCCTCCTCGTCCTCGTCTCGCTCGTCTTCCTCATCCTCGTCTTCGTCATCGTCGCGCAGTGGCTCCTCGTCGGCCGACTCCAAGTCCCGCTCGCCAGTGAGTTCCGCGGAGTTGGCGGCGGGCGGTCGGCGCCACGAGGTCGGCGCCACGAGGAGGAGACGAGGCGACGGTGCAGCAGTGAAAGCTGCCTTAGCCGGCATCAATCGGTGCCGCTGTCCTGCACATCGCTGCTCTATTCCACTGTTGTGCATTAAAGACATGGGCCTTAATTTTAGTAAATTGAAGGCCCCTGTGTTTAATGATCAATACTAGGCATGCAACAATGTATCGAATCACCCCCCCCACCCCACTTCCAGCCAGGCAATTGTTCCAATTAGAGTTTATTTTATTCAGATATCGATATATATATTTTTGTCTGGGTCTTAACCGTGTCATTTGTAGTTCTATGTGTTGTTTTGTTTGCTCCATAAGCGTAAAAGTGTAGTGTAGGAGTATAATTTGCATAATTTCAATGCTAATATTTTGAACAGGAAGAATCAATTTTAATGAGTAAATCCACGCATCGGTAATGCGGCAGGTCTGGGGTCAGTTGCATGAAACAACTTGAAATCAAAATTCCCTTTCACTTCTATTTAAATCGGTTTCAATTAAGGGACTTTTTTTTCAAGTTTTTTTTATACAACTGGCCATTGAACCCAACACTGCCCTTTCCTTGGGCTTTTGGGCAAGGAAATATTCTCACTCCAGTTTTCTAACGTGATTTACCTTCATAAAATACGAAGCAAGCCAAATTAAAATATTCCGTGATACTAAAAAAAAATCCACCATGGAATTTCATTTTTGCGTTGCAGTGATGACCCAAGTGACCATTTTCTTCCGATTCGTAGTTATCTTATATTTGTAACTATTTTTGAAGTGTCTGGAACCAAAGTTGCTTATTGTGCACCCACTTGCAACTTTATTTGCCGACTTTTGCAGCCCGTGAGAATAGTTGACCATAGGCGTAATTCGATGAGTAATTCGATGGGTTGTCACAATTCTGGGCCACAATTTGACCAACGACTTGGATATGTTACAGCGGCTGTTGCCTGTAGTGGCTACAGGGAGGCACATGAATTGATGATAAGAACTACATATGGATGTAATGGCTTCTCGCGCATGGTTCAATTTGTGCGCCGGTTGCGTAAGAATTTGTCGACCGCTGAACTGATGCGTCCTTGGCGTGCCTAGCGGACAACATCATCGGGAGCAGCAGCGACAGTGGCGGTAACAGCAGAAGTGCCGCGTCATTTGCCTCTTAGCGGCGGTGATCGTGCCGAGGGGTAACGAGGCTGCGTTCCGCCGTGCGTGTCTGCGGCACAGATGCGTGCGAGGAAGGCCGACAGGAAGAAGCGAAGCCCCTCACCCGGGGCGCCGGGCGACGGGGAGGAGGAGACGGAGTGTCGCGCACGGAACCTTGGCCAGGGAGTCGAACCCAGGGCGGGCAGGGGCGAGGAGGAGAAGCGTGTAGCCGTGCGGGAGGCTGAGGAAGCCGAGAGGGTGGCTCGCGAGCAGCAGCGGGAGCGGGAGGAGGCCGAGGCGCGCAAGCGTGAGGAAGCGGAGCGAGTACGCCAAGAGGAAGAGAGGGAGAAGAGGCGCAAGCAAGAGGAAGCGGAGAAGCGCAAGCAGGAAGAAGCAGAGAAGCGCAAGCAGGAAGAAGCAGAGAAGCGCAAGCAGGAAGAAGCAGAGAAGCGCAAGCAGGAAGAAGCAGAGAAGCGCAAGCAGAAGGAAGCAGAGGAGAAACGACGACAGGAAGAAGCAGAGGAGAAGCGTAAGCAAAAGGAAGCAGAGGAGAAGCGCAAGCAGGAAGAAGCAGAGAAGCGCAAGCAGAAGGAAGCAGAGGAGAAACGACGACAGGAAGAAGCAGAGGAGAAGCGTAAGCAAAAGGAAGCAGAGGAGAAGCGTAAGCAAAAGGAAGCAGAGGAGAAGCGCAAGCAGAAGGAAGCAGAGGAGAAGCGTAGACAGGAAGAAGCAGAGGAGAAGCGCAGACAGGAAGAAGCAGAGGAGAAGCGCAGACAGGAAGAAGCAGAGGAGAAGCGCAAGCAGAAGGAAGCAGAGAAGCGTAGACAGGAAGAGGCAGAGGAGAAGCGCAAGCAGAAGGAAGCAGAGGAGAAGCGTAGACAGGAAGAAGCAGAGGAGAAGCGCAAGCAGAAGGAAGCAGAGGAGAAGCGTAGACAGGAAGAAGCAGAGGAGCAGAAACAGAAAGAAGCAGAGGAGAAGCGAAGACAGAAGGAAGCAGAGGAGAAGCGTAGAAAGGAAGAAGCAGAGGAAAAGCGCAAACAGGAGGAAGCAGAGCTGAAGCGCAAGCAGAAGGAAGCAGAGGAGAAGCGTAGAAAGGAAGAAGCAGATGAGAAGCGCAAACAGGAGGAAGCAGAGCTGAAGCGCAAGCAGGAAGAAGCTGAGGTGAAGCGTAGGCAGGAGGAGGAGTTAAAGCGCACACAGGAGGAAGCGGAGCTTAAGCGCATACAGGAGGAACAGAAGCGCAAACAGGAAGAGGAAGCAGAGCTGAAGCTTAAGGAGGAGGAGGAGGAACGGAAACGCAAGCTTAAAGAAGCAGACGAGAAGCGCAGAAAGGAGGAAGCAGAGGAAAGGCACAAACAGGAGGAAGCAGAACGGAAGCGCAAGCAGGAGGAAGCAGAGCTAAAGCGTAAACAGGAAGAGGAAGCAGAAAAGAAGCGCAAGCAGGAAGAGGAGGAGCGTAAACAAAAGCATATGGAAGCAGAGGAGAAGCGCAAAGAGGAAGAACGGAAACGCAAACTGGAAGAGGAGCAGAAGCGGAAGCAGAAAGAAGAAGCAGAGATGAAACATAAGCAGGAGGAGGAACGGAAACAAAAGCTTAAGGAAGTAGAAGAGAAGCGCAGAAAGGAAGAAGCAGAGGAGAAGCGTAAGCAGGAGGAAGCAGAGCTGAAGCGTAAGCAGGAGGAAGCAGAGAAGAAGCGTAAGCAAGAGGAAGCAGAGCTGAAGCATAAGCAGGATGAAGCAGAGAAGAAGCGTAAGCAAGAGGAAGCAGAGCTGAAGCGTAAGCAGGAGGAAGCAGAGAATAAGCGTAAGCAAGAGGAAGCAGAGCTGAAGCGTGAGCAGGAGGCAGAGCTGAAGCGTAAGCAAGAGGAAGTAGAGCTGAAGCGTAAGCAAGAGGAAGCAGAGCTGAAGCGTAAGCAGGAGGAAGCAGAGAATAAGCGTAAGCAAGAGGAAACAGAGCTGAAGCGTGAGCAGGAGGCAGAGCTGAAGCGTAAGCAAGAGGAAGCAGAGCTGAAGCGTAAGCAAGAGGAAGCAGAGCTGAAGCGTAAGCAAGAGGAAGCAGAGCTGAAGCGTAAGCAGGAGGCAGAGCTGAAGCGTAAGCAAGAGGAAGCAGAGCTGAAGCGTAAGCAGGAGGCAGAGCTGAAGCGTAAGCAAGAGGAAGCAGAGCTGAAGCGTAAGCAGGAGGCAGAGCTGAAGCGTAAGCAAGAGGAAGCAGAGCTGAAGCGTAAGCAGGAAGCAGAGCTGAAGCATAAGCAAGAGGAAGCAGATAAGAAGCGTAAGCAAGAGGAAGCGGATAAGAAGCATAAGCAAGAGGAAGCAGAGCTGAAGCGTAAGCAAGAGGAAGCGGATAAGAAGCATAAGCAAGAGGAAGCGGATAAGAAGCGTAAGCAAGAGGAAGCGGATAAGAAGCATAAGCAAGAGGAAGCGGATAAGAAGCATAAGCAAGAGGAAGCGGATAAGAAACATAAGCAAGAGGAAGCGGATAAGAAGCATAAGCAAGAGGAAGCGGATAAGAAACATAAGCAAGAGGAAGCGGATAAGAAACATAAGCAAGAGGAAGCGGATAAGAAACATAAGCAAGAGGAAGCGGATAAGAAACATAAGCAAGAGGAAGCGGATAAGAAGCATAAGCATGAGGAAGCAGATAAGAAGCATAAGCATGAGGAAGCGGATAAGAAACATAAGCAAGAGGAAGCAGAGCTGAAGGGTAAACAGCAGGAAGCAGACCCGAAGCGCAAGCAGGATGAAGCAGAGCAGAAACACAAATATGAAGAAGCACGGAAGCAAAAGCAGGAGGAAGCAGAGCTGAAGCGCATGGAGGAAGACGACAAGCGAAAGCGTGAAGAAGCGGCGAAGCTCGACCAAGAGGAGGAAGAGAAGCGTAAGCAGGAGGAATTGGCGAAGTGCAAGCGGGGGGCAGCCGAGCTGAAGGTCAAACAGCAAGAAGGAGCGGAGGGAGGAACCCAGGAGAAGACGCACAAAACGGCGGAGGAAGGCGGGGAGCGCCGGGACGACGAGCAGGGCGGCCGGGAGCAGAGGCCGCAGCAGAGGGAAGCGGAGAAGGAGCAACAGGGCCATGAGCAGGAGCCGGCGCCGAAGCGGCAGCACGGTAAGGATCGGGGCGGTGCTCGCGGCCGCGACGCCGAGGGCGGCGACCGCAAGCGCAGGCACTCGAGCAGCGAGGACGAGGGTTTGCCCAGACGAAAGGCGTGCAGGGGCTCCTCCTCCTCCACCTCCTCCTCGTCGTCGTCCTCTACTTCGTCGTCATCTTCATCGTCCTCTAACTCCTCGTCGTCTTCCTCGTCGGGGTCATCGTCCCCCGACCGCGAGAAGAGGGACTTCCCCCCCGACACGCAGAAGCGGCAGCGGGGCCAGGCAGAGCCCAATCGCTCGGCCCTCGTGCCAAATGATAAGGTGAGCCGTCACGCAGTGATTGGCCGGTCCCCTTGCCGACCGATGAAAGCCAACTCGGTTTTGTCAATGCAATTTGAGTGATATTAGTTCACGGAATTATATTATCGATTGGACATGTACATGAATTGACAATCGAATCCAGTTCACTTTTCGTAACCGCTAAGGCACGCGCGGACGTTGGGGCCGCATGCCGTGTTCCAATGCGATTGGTCAAGCGTCAGCCGTCGTAATGCACCCATGTGTCGGTCGCCACGTTTCCGCAGGTATCCTTTTCACTGTTGCACATTTTGTAACAACGCTTACCTGCCCATGTTCTCCTCCAAGCGTCCGCATTGCTTATGCTATCTCTGTCACGGAATTCCCGGGAGTCTGGTTCGGACACCTCTGCTCAAGTGCCTGTAACTTTCGTTTGAGCTGCTCGGGCTCTCTGATGCAGGCATTACTGCCACCTCAAATACCCCCTTTTTTTGTTGTTGCTACCGTTATAACTCGTGCAATCTCTGGGGCCAAACAGGTGAATGGCGGCTTGCCTAGTTTCTTGGTGAGCAGTTGACGTCAGTGCCGTGACGCGGATGCCGGTGTGCGTTGTCTGCAGCGTTCCGAGCCGGCGCGTGACGAAGGGGCAGGGAGAGTGGTGGAGGGCGCTCCTCCCGGCGAGCACACGTGAGTCACACACCCCCGCCCCCCCCACACACATTGTGTCGTTTGGCCGACTCCCAATGTTCCCGTTGTTTGTGTGCCTTGTAATTATGCAGGCCGGTTAAAAGCTCCGTATTGAGAACTAGGAGTGAAAATTTACCAGTCAGTTCACCTGACGCTAACATCCCTCCAGCTTATACAATCATTTATGTGCTATGATGAAATGGGCAGTGGATACCTACGGGCTTTTTGCCCATGGTTCATGATGATGATCTGCTCTGACGAAGGGCCATTGCCAGAAACATCTCCGATTCATTTATTTTTCCTTGTAAGGCCTAAGTGTCATTGACGAATGTGATTTATTTTCATCATCAAGGTTTTTCGGTTAGATTGCGTAAGTGTAAATGTGTCGTACCCCTCCACCACCCGACACAGCCAGTAAGGTTTGTCACGTAAACAACGCGCCAATCAGCTACTACTTCAGCCCACCGGTGTGTTGGAGAGTAAACCCACAACATTTACAATTTGAATGCGACGTTTCGCTGATAATTACATCCAGCATCATCGGACGATTTGCCACATTTATACTTACGAGGTGTAAACCAAAAACCTTTATTATGAATAATATTGGTCGCGAAAGCCGCCTACGTGTTCAAGTGATTAATGTTGTTATTTGAGGCCTTGTGCCAACGCAGCAACCCATCCTACATTCAAAGCATTCCGCTTGCATGCAGCTCACCTTGCCTTCACCTGGCACTCACCAGCGATTGTCTTGCCTGGCCATCTCCGCTCGCCGCTTTACACATTCTTGTGAGAAGCCTGCTTAGATTCATTGCCCTCCCCCATCCCTCCCGCTGCCCCGCGCACACCCCTCTGCATAGCGCACTCCTCTCCGCTGTACGGTTTTGAGACGGGGCCGTGGTGCCCAACGATAGACGACAGATAAATAAATGGGAAGGCCAGCGTGGTGAAGAATGGACGGACGGTCCTCGTGACGTGCAACAACGGCGGGGGAGGCCTTCATCCAGCATTGAATTTATGAAGGATTGTAAACTGAACTGAAGTAATACGATGGGAGAAAAAAAATCACGTGTGCGCGTTGTTCGTGCAACGCTTGCTGAACTGCGTCCGGTAGAATTTAAGAAGCGATATTGAGGTTATCTTCTGAACTGCACAACGAGATGAGGTCATTGGGAGGGATGTTGAGTGCTCGACGTACGATGTCATCGCCTTGGCCGACGAGGCCTATCTCGTAAGCGATCGTTTGAATCGCTTAATGTGGGCAAGGTTTGAAAACATTTGGCGGTCTTTTCAAGAGGGTTAGTCTCTGATAGCAATTAAACTTTGTACTCAAATGTGGCTCATTGGATCATCTTAATGACAGTTTCTTGGTTCTTTCGGTAAAGTCACGTAGAAGGGAAATAATATAATAATAATAAAAATGGAAAAAATAAATTCTCACGACGTTTCGCTTGCAACACAAGCAATCATCATCAGGTGTGATTTTCACTTTACCGAAAGAACCAAGAATATGAATCCCTGCAGTCACGAAAGCTTTAAATCAAAATTGTATTTCTTTGGATCAAATGTTTAGCTTGTGTGAAAACCACGGCAAGAAAGTTTTGGATAAAGTGGTGGTTTGTTTCGCAATCGAAACGTCGTGAGGATTTTATTGTTTTATTATTTTATTATTGCCCTTCTACGTGACTTTACCGAAAGAACCAAGAATATGAATCCCTGCAGTCACGAAAGCTTTAAATCGAAATCTTTACGACAGTTATAAACGCACGACCCATGGTGGACAGACTGACGCAGACGACGCGTAAAAACAGCTTTTTGGCCGACGGGAATCTTGTTAAAAACTGTGACGCAAATAACTGATGACGAACGATGCGACCCCGCGTCATCGCCTACGTACGGTGCGAAAGAAGTTCAGCATACATTGAGTCCGTCTCGTTCAGGAGAAAATGACCTCTGCTGGTCCCAGCTGCCACAGGAATGGGGGACATGTGGGCTGTTAACCACACACCTGGGATCAGTTGCACCTGTGATTGTCTAATTCACAATGATTTGCAATTAATACTTGTAAATTCAGCAAACAATGCTGATCCTAATTGTAATTTTATTTTACTCCGATTAGCACGGTTGGCAATGTACGGCGCGAAAGGAGTTCAGTGTGCATACAACATACATTCAGCCCTCCCTCACTGAGATGAGCTCTGACGATTTGGGGGTCACCATTGAATTTGATAGTTATTTATTATATTTGTCACATTTGTACCATCTTTTTTTGTATTTTTTATTTGGCTCGTTCATTCAGTCACCCTAAAGGTGAGTGACATGATGGGTGGAGCCCGTGGAACGCTGCACTGTGAACCTGGATACCCGGTTGAATTCCCATCCAGAGTTAGCTGTGAAGGATGATATCGGAACCAGTCCTGGGCGCCCCCCCCCCCAGCCTCACCAACTTGCACCGGCCAACGTGATGAAGTATGGCCAAACACAACCCCCTTGACTACACATTGTGGGGAGGCTTTCATTCCGAAATTGAATCACACAGGACTGTATAATAACATTTGTGCATGCCCCCTTGGGTCATGTTTAGGAGTGCGTCTGTGGAGTGGGGTCCTGTGAGGACACATGCCTGTGATGATGAAGATGGTGATGGTGACAGTGGTGATGGTGGTGATGGTGACGATGGGGGCAGTGGTGGCTCACGGCCAACACCATTGACGATTATCTGAGCCGATTTTGGGCCTTCCCTAGGGCGACTCAGCGTCAAATGAGTACCTGCTGCGGTGTGTAACAACATCGCCAATCGGGAGACAAAGGTGGCTGGGCGTGGTGTTGGCCACCCTCCCCCTCGTGTACTGTGCAGGCTAACAGCACTTGCCTCCTACAGTCTGCTAAGGCTATACGGGGGGGGGGTCTTTGTCTTTGATGGTGACGATGGCGGTGACGATGGTTGCAGCGATGTTTTGGCAACGTAACCATGCATCGAGTCTTTGCTTAAAATCGATCCTTAAGTGAACTATTAGTGTTTCATTTTATATCGGCTCGTCCTGATCTCATCAGTTGCCGACATCACGATACCCCTACGGCGCCAGCTGCTGCTTGCAGAAGAAGACTGCCCAGGTAGACGTGTCGCTTGCCGATACCCGGAACGCTCGCATTGCTTCCCCGCTTTAACAGCGTCGCAATTGGAGAGCGTTGCTGCATAGCTATGTAGGTTTTCAGTTGTGTTCATTTTCTTTAATTCGTGCATTAGCTTCCTTTTTTTTGAGTTTTGATATATCGATTTATACACACACACACACAGTTCGCATTTCTGATTTGTGTATGTGCACACAAGTGAGAGACATCGTGTTGGCTTAAGATTAATAATTACGTTTTGGCTGGTGGTCAAGGCTAAGGATGGAGTGGCACGTTAAAAGGAGGTACCATACACCATGGAGATAGACTGCTGAAATTGGCTTTTCTGCAGTTGCCAGATTAAGAGATTTTAGTTTAATTTGCAAGGATGGATTGATACATCGCAGGATCGTGAGGGATGGCGACGACTTGGGGAGGCCCTCATCTAGCAATGTATAGATTAATTATATGATATTGTATTTAATTATCAGTACGTGTGACCCCGACATCCACAAGTGGCACCAAAAAATTATCACATTCATGGCACTTCTTTGAATCGCAAGGCCACGAGGCAGTTCGGTAGTTTGCTAATGATGGAATTATCGATGGTAATGATGGCAGTATCGATGGCGTTATTGATAGTGATGATGGCGGTTTGTATGGGGATCATTGTTGTGGTAGTGGTATTAATGCCACTTTGTGGATATCATGAACATGTAAAAAAAAAACCCTTCTGGCTCTTTTGAATTGTGAGAATCTCCCATGCTTCACTGCTGCCGGCCAGATTGATGCACGCCTCACGCACGCCTGTGTCAGGTGGTTGAATGCGTGTGTACGTCAACTCCCGTTGGAAATCGCATGCTGTAATGGGATTAGCGCTGCTGTTGGTTAGCGGTGATGATATGATTGTCTCAGCGAGGAGCCGTGTTTGTGTCCCCCCCAGAGGGTGACGGGGATGGGCAGGGGAAGGTTTGCTGATTTTTCGGGTCTTAGTTTAACCGTTATGCACCCACAATTTGTTGACAATTGGGCTACCCCAGCAAGGAGCGGGGTTAGACCGCATAACATCTCGAAACTGGATTTCGACTGCGCTGTTGACAGTGGTTTGCCCAGCGTTTTAAACACCCGGGCAAAAGGCATTGGCTTCACTAATTGGCTCTGAATTTGAGCGAGTTTGTACTTGAGAAAGATCTGTGCCATCTGCCCGGCTGGGAGATGCGCGCATGAGCGGCGCGGGCTGCTCCTCACGCTGCGCTGTGCTGGTGGCTGTTTTGCGCTGTGCCGCTTAAGGCGCTGATGTCGCACGCGCGGTCACCGATTGCGATCGAGGCACCTCGCCGAGCGAAACACGACTCGGGGACGTTCGCCGGGGCGCGCGACCCCGCGGCAGCAGCCGCCGCCGCCGCCGCCGACACTGCTGCTGGTACCGCAGGGCGCATCTAAAACTGCAAGGTCATCCGTTAGCGAGGTGCAGCGGTGCTGCGTTTGGGGAATATTTTGAGATCGGCAGGTTAGTGATTCGTTCGCTCCTTTTGTTGCCTTTCCAATGCCGTTGCACGTTGGTGTTTTGTGTAAAAAAAAAAAAGAAGTCTTTTTGAGATGGATCTTGGGTTAAACGGTTTTTATTTTCGGGGGGGGGGCGGGGGGGGGGGGTTAACATCCCCCCCTCCCTTGTGCGGTCAGCGAGCAGTTTTTTTCACTGCGACGTCACGGCGGGCTGCGTCACAACACCTCCTGTCCAATTAAACACCGGCCGTGGCCGCACGCCGACCAGGAAATCTCACGATTTTCCAATTTTTTTCCGGTTGCGAGCGGTGGAGTGTGGGGGGGGGCATTACGTGCCAGGCGGATCAGGGGAGTGTTGGAGCGATGAACGCGGGGAGCTGCTGGGTGCACCGCACGCCGGCCCCGGGAGGGGTGGGAACCCAGGTCTTCTTGGCTCTGTAGGTGTCCTCTGTATCTGCCTGCACGGAGCCCGTTCTCCTGGGACCGGCCTCCATTGATTTTTTTGTGTGTGTGTGTGTGTGTTGGAGGCGCCCGTGCATGGCGAGCAGGCGGGAGAGCGTTGGGCCGGTGCGAGCGGAGCCTAATTAGCATGTAGGGCAGGCGTTCTGTGCGTTCGCTCGGAAGTGTGCGCAGCCCGATTGATTCTGCTGCTGCGGGGGAGGGGTAGAGGCTGAGAGCCGCCGACTTGAGCTGCAGCTGCTAGAATATTCCACTGCCGCCCGTTAGCGCAGGGGTTTCTCTCTTCTAGCGGCGCAGCGTGGGATGCGTCGTGTCGCCCAACCGCGCCTGTGTCCGCCGTTCACGTAGGGGGATTTCGTTTTTGTTATTATAAAGGGTCAGGCAGTCGGGCAGTAGCTCGGACAACCCTGCCCCTCTGGGGACCTTGGCTCCACAGGCAGATGGGAGGAATCCAGCATGGCCGCCCGCTGCCCGTTGCGGTGAATGGCCGCTTGTAGTGGAGCGCCGCCGCCCCCCCCACCCCCGGGTGTCCTGAGCCGTGACGGCGCCCGTGCCGTCGCGCGCGCGCGGCCCTGATGGTCCCAGAAGTGAGCGTGGTGAGGTAGGGGTGCACTGGCCTCCGTCCTTGTGTCGTGTTCCCGTGGCCTGCGTGCCCCAGCAGCGCACGGTGGGAGGAGCGCGTGCACGCACGCGCGGTGTCATCCGCACGCGCCTCCTTTGTGTCACGGCTCCAGCTGAGCGTTTGAGTCTCAGCTGCCGGTGCCGATGGCCGGCACCGACGGGCTGTCCGCACCGCGAGCGACCGCGGGGGGGTTTCTAAGAATAGCGCTGCCTGTCGTTAACCCTCTCGCGATGAACGGGCGTGCCGCTCTGTGGTAAGCTTATTGATTCTAATTGTGCGTCCTCTCTGGTGTTCTGCATGCATTCATTCATTCATTCAGTCGCGCGCGGTTAATTCATTGGCTGCTTGTGAGGAATGCGGCCAAGGCGCGCGGCCCATAATCTCGTTGGTCGCGGATTGAGCGGCGTTGTCATGGAACCAGCATCGCTCGACGTCGTAGTGAAGGCGTTCGTTCGGTGGCGCACGATTGTGCCCCCCACCGCCAACCCGATCAGGAGCAGCGCCGCACAGGTGCGGTTAATTATTCATCATCAGGGACGACGATGAAAGCGGCAATGTCAGTGTTGGGAACCTCGCACACTCCAAGCAAGCGCAGGCTACAAATGGATGGGCCCGGCTCAGGGACTCGCCTGCCATTTTGGTTTAAAGGTCACGTTAAGGTGGTGTGTAGGTATCGTCACTCACAGTTGTCGACCGAGGGCTCTGTTCTTTCCAATTGTAAATGTCGTGCAGTGAGGAATCTCAAATCAGCTGCTGGGGCTAATTTCAGTCCCCGTCATTATCGGCTGCTTGTCCCTGACGTGGTAACCGAAAGGCTTTGCTTACGAGCACAACTTGTGTCGCGTCTCATTGCTGCGTTAATGTGTGGTAACTGGGTGTAATCTTCCTGAGCTGGTGAATTGAGTGTTAGCTGGTGGACCCTGGTATCGCTGTTGTTGTTGTAGCGACGATGGAAGTGGTGGCGGGTTCTGCTCCCCGCGACTCGTGCTAATTGCTTCGGTCGGCCCATTAGCGATGGCTCGGAGCCCGGCGTAGTGAGAGGAGCTATGAGGGCACGGCTGACCTTCACGTGGTTTCACCCCCCCCTCCCTCCACCTTCCTCATCACAGTGAGGCGAAGGTGAGCGTCCAGGCTGGCATGGTGGTGCAGCAGCAGCAGCAGGGAGACAAGCAGCTGAAGCAAACGTCGCCACAGCCGCCGCAGCAAATGAAGCAGCAGCAGCAGAAGAAAGAGGAGGAGGAGGAGGAAGAGGAGGGGGTTGGGCGTACCGAGTCGGAGCCCCCTGCCACCCCCCCCGTGGGGGGCGGCGTGGGAGGTGAGGACGAGCAGCAGCACCAGGGCACGGACGACGCCGCCGCTGCCACCGCCGGCGACAGCGCGGATGCTGGCTCCGAGGCGATGGAGGAGGAGGGGAAGAGAGAGGTACCACGGCCGGTGCGGCACGGCCTAACCACACGGCCCGCACGCACCGACCGGCGCACGCCGGGATACCGGCACTCCGCTCGAGGGAACGCTGGGCTGCCAGCGCGTGGTTTTTGTGCCGGTCGCTCCACGGGGGCTGTGTAGGGTAGCAGCAGAGAAGGGCGGCAGCCGGCGGCACCGTAGCTTCTTCCTCCTTCCGGTGCTTCTGGGAAAACCACGCGCTTGACAGCGTTGATGGAAAAGGGGCACACGGGCAAAATCCACTGGCGCTGGTTGGTGGAGGGGCCCTCGATTTGATGGCGTCAGTGGTGAAATACCACTCCCTTCATGTTCAATGAATGGGCCACTACCACCCTTATTACAATCAAAAGAGCCGGAACCACACCCTCTTACTCTGAATAGACCATTTACACTAGCATTTCAATGAAGGGGGTCAGAGCTACTTTTACTGCAGTTATTTGGACGTAACCATCCCCTATTTACATTAACCATGCCTCCACCACCCAATGAATTAATTAATTGATCACTCCCATCAAAGAGAATAGACCCACATTGACTCCCATCATATGAAATAGGCCAAAACCACTGCCCTGGTGGCCCACGGTGGCCCAATGGGCAGGGCTTATGCGTGCATTGCTGCTTTCCTCGCAGTCGTTAAAGTTGCTGACCCTAGCAACAGCTGATAGGTGGCAAACATCAACCCCCCTTCCCCTAGTTTAAGACGGCGATAAGGAAGCTTTGGAGCAGTTATAATCAAATCAGTCGTGCAATTTTTACATTCTCCGATAAGTTTCGTATTGAAGTTATTGTGCTGTGAAGTTTCTTCACTCTCACACGAGGCCTCATGAGTTGGCGGAACCCGCTCAGTGTCGGCGTAAAATGCGGGGATGCGTCTCTCTGCGCCCACCCCACCCCCCGCCGATGCTGAGCGTGTTCCGCCACACACACCCACGCGCACGCACGCACACACACACGCACTGACGCATTGATTCACAATATTTGGAGTCTAGTTGCAGTGTGGTGGCAGACGCCGTGAAGCATCTTTGACAGTGCCCCTGTGCTGTGTATGCTTGTGCCATTGTATCAGCCCAAAGTAAGTGGCGTGGTCGACGCGGCACGGCTCGCGCTCGGACAGGCACGTGCCTCTGTGTGCACTAGACAACCGTGGGGGGCCTTCGTTCCCGCCCGCCGATTGGCCGCCGCCGGCGTCGTTGCGAGTGGGGGGGCCCGCGGCGGAGGGCCAGGCCAGCCCCTCGCGCCGCTCTGCCGTCACCGTGGCTACCACAGAACCCGTTGTGGGAGCGCCCCACCCCCGTCTCGTCCCAGTGCTCATGAGACCCCAGCGACGTCGATTGTCGAACAGCCGCAAGCGATGACCAAAACGACTCCTGTGACAGGTCGTGTAATGACCACTCGCCGACTCGAAGAACCGCGTTTCGCCCTGCTTTGGCGTTGCCCGCCATCTCTTGCCGACGGACTCGCACAGATCAACAGACGCTGCAATCGTGCGAGCCAAGGTCGCAAGTGAGCTGTGTGATGGACGCTGACGTGAACCCGGCTGCAGAATGTGGAGGCGATCGACCGCACGTTTGACTTTGCACGAAGAGCAAAGCCCCGCTGTGTTTCACACTTGAAGGGGGAGATGGTGCCAACCCCGACACCGGGGTCGTGGACTTGAGGGAGAGAATCTTAAAACTGGGGCAGGGCCCCTATGCCGCTGTTGCTGTGACTGAACGCACGTGTAGGCAAGACGCCTTTCCGTGGTCGTGGCAGCATGTGAGAGATCGAGAGATGGACTTGGGCACAGTGTTTGAGAGGTGAACACAGGGAAAACGTTTGTGAGACGGAGATCAACACAGCGTTTGTGAGATCAACACGGGGCGCAACGTTTTGAGAAACGGTGATGGGTATCGTGTTTGCGAGGTCAACACAGCGTTTGAGAGATGGACACGGCGGGGCAGAGAGCGGACTTTGCTCTGCACCGTGAGCAGCAGCGGCAGCAAGCGCAGCAGCGGAGAGAGAAGCGGGCACTGGGACATGCGTCCGAGGACGCACGCGCTTCCGGCACGGAGCCCTGCGCGATGGGGGCGCTCCCGAAGACTCATCGACGGTGCGCTGGCTCTCAACTTCTGCTGTGGTCGAGACAAAGCCTGACGGCAGACCCCACTCGCAAACGAACAAAATAAAGGGCACGAAAACTCCAGGCTGCAAAATCACGTCCCGTCGTCCGATCCACCCCAGTGTCGCGCCGCCCGCCACTGACGGCCCTTCTCATTGGACGCTCTTTGTCTAGATTCCTAGCATGAGCTGGTCCCCCACAATTGGTGGTTATCTGCCCGACCAGGTGTGAAAGGGTACCTGGACTGCCTGCTACTCGCTCACGCTCAACACTAAACCCGGGATTAGCGGTTGCAGCGGGGATGTGTGTGGGTCCGACTCCCTAGGCTGGAGCTGTTAGTTATCAGCTGGAGCCTTAGACTGCACCTGCACCAGAACCTGTTAATTTGAGTAAAGGATCTTTACAGGGCACACATGGTACTGGGAGGAGCAGGGTAGGTCCAGCTGCTGCATATGCCGTTTATTTTAAATGGGTTTATCAGTTCGGAGCACCAGGGCTGCATTATATTAATGAGCAGTATATCTGGGTCACTTTACAATGCTGTCACACCACGAGATAGCTTTACGGTGGAGTCTAAAATAATGTTGGCTAGCAGTCTGCCAGAGGTAGATGAGCAAATGCTAGGTTGAGTGGAGCAGCGATGCTTGTGATGCCAGGGAGCAGAGGTGACCCTGTGTGTGTGTGCGCACGCGCGTCCCCCCCCCCATTCTGTATAGAACGTCACAGTGCGAACATTCAAACGAAAGATGGCCATCGTGTGTAAGTACACAACGCACTGAACGCCCACACGCATGCATATGTGCCTACGCGCATACACACACAGATACGCACATTCACACGCGCTCAAAGCTCGCATGCATGTCATCATGCGCGGGCAAAATACACACACGGATACGCACGCACACCCAAACACAGGGTACCCCTTTTTATATCTATAGAATTTTGGGGCAAGTGCTGTTTGTGAGCACTGATTAAGGTCAATTGATCATATGAGAGGGTGGTGTGGCCAGCACCTCACCTGGCCACCTTTGTCTCTGAAATGAGGGAGAGGGCCTAGGACAGGTTTCTGACACCATTTGGGACCGATATTACCCTTGACTGGGAATTAAAATCGGGATATTGCAGGATCACAGAATGAACAAATGCACGATCACTAACCACAAAGACAAAGGTCCCACTGTGTTGCCTACATAGAATATTTGGGAAAGTGCTACTTGGTACGGTGTGTAAGCAGCGGCATTGGTGAAACGAAGGCAGCCGAGCGTGGTGCTTGCCACGCCACCCGATCATGTGGCGTGCCGGCCTTAATAGGTGCTCGCTAACCTCTACCGACACGTGCAGACGCGCGAGACGTGTGTGTGTGTGTTTGGAGCGACCCCTCCACGTGCTGAGGTGGAACCCTCCTGGCCCACCTTGGTTGGTGTCGGCGGAGGGGGCCCTGCGCCGCTCACACAACCAACCATGCGTCCTTGCACGCGGCGCCTAGATCTGATGTTAACGAATGGCGTGCACCGTTGGTCCGCGTGGCCTTGCCCGAACACGACCTTGCCCGAACCTGACACGACCTTGCCCCTAAGCCAGAGGGGATTATGCACCGCGCACAGTCCTGACGTGTGGACGTGTTGGCGTGCTTATGCGCGCGTCCGTGTGGTGTGCGCCCAGACGGGGCGATCACGCGAACGCGCGCATCACGCAGGGCTTAACCTGGCACAGCTTTTCTCTTGACCGCGGGCTCGTGAGCCTCATTGGAACCATTATCATTTGCCCCTTGGGTCGATGCTAAATCCACAAAGGGAGAAGTTGTCGCAGGTCAAATTCGTGTGTGCAAGCGCGCGCACATGACGTCTTAAACATTTAAGGAACGGCGAGTGAGGGCAGACCGTCCTAGGAACAGGGTCACGTGGCGGTAATGTGAACCTTGACGGACATTCACCACTCACCTGACACCACTCAGCAGTCATCAACTCGCTGATCTTCACCATTCACAGCATAGTGGGGGAGTCATTAAACTACACTAAAAACGATAAACAATTTTTTTTTACCAGGTAAGCTCCAAGTGATAGCTCAATATAGTGGTTTATCACCTGGAAATTTACAGCAGACAAATACTCTTAAGCGTATGTTGATTCTAAATGTCGAGGGAAAAAACCGGAGGACCCGGAGAATAATCTACGCGACCACGGGGAGAACATGCAAGCTCCAAATATACAGGCGTCAGGATCGAGATCGAACCCACGACATCCTGTATACCGGGCGAGGTTGTTAACATCTCCAAGCCACCGTGGCACCCGATTGACACACCCCTCTCCCAGCAGCACACACCTATCCATTGTATGATTGTAAAACTAGACTGCATAACTCACCATGTCATTGCGAATGGTAGTGTGGATAAGCAGCACTCGAAGGTCCGTCCGTAAAATGAATGGGTCTACAATAAAACTTTTGACGGTTTGGGACGACACCTCATTCATTAAAATTGGTGGCGCTACACAAACAAACGAGCACACCGATTAGCCGCTCGTTCCGTAGGTGAGCGCCACTGATGCTGGGCTGGGGTCGGGGTCGTCTTGAGACACGGGATCTAACACCGCGAGCCTCTGTCTCAGCGGAAGCATCTCTCACCGTCGCTCTGTTCCTGTCGTCCCGGCGCCCGTTTGTCTTTGCCGTTCGTGGTGCCAGCGTCGGGGAAGGCGCCGGGCGGTAACGGCGAGGCGGAGGGCGTAGGGCCGGCGCGCAAGCGGCGCTGGGGCTCCAGCACGGCCACCACCCCCAAGAAGACGAGCATCAGCATCAGCACCGACTCGCTCAAGGTGCGCAACCGTGGCACTCGCCTACCAGCACCCACCACTCATGTACCAGCACCACTCAACTCTCACGTAGCAGTACCACTAACCTCTCGCGTAGCTGCACCACTCGCCACTCGTGCAGCAGCACCACTCACCACTCGCGTACCAGCACCACTCGCCTCGTACGTAGCAGCAACACTCGCCACTCGCCTACCAGCACCTGGAAGGGTTCCTATCAGGAGCCTCTCTGAGCGTCTCGAGGCTAACACTGGCGTCCGTGTGCGTTGTATGCCGCCCGTGTCGCGTCATTGTTCGGAGCAGAGCCTCATCCCCGAGATGAAGGCGGCGGCCGCGGCGGCGCCGGAGCCCCCGGTTGTGGACCTGCACGCCGAGGACGTGGCGCTGTCGGGGGCCGAGGACGACGGCGAGGGAGGGGCCGCCGAGGGGCCACGCGCGCCCACGGCCCGGCCGGGGGGCCAGGACGACGACGACGCCCAGGGTGCGGGGGACAAGGACGTGAAGATCATGCGCACCGTCACGCAGGTGCGTGCGCTCGCGATCACGAGGTGGGGGGAGGTGGGGGGAGGTGGGGGGAGGTGGGGGGAGGTGGGGGGAGGTGGGGGGAGGTGGGGTGCCCTGTTGGCGTGAATCGGCATGGCTGGGCGGTCGCGCGCGGTGGGACATTGGAGGGGCAATCCCGCGCGTGATGCTGCGTTTCTACAGCCGTTGGCAGGCCTGGTCGCGTCGGCTCGGTCAAGGACGGTCCTGCGTTTCTCTGTTCTCGTCCCCAATGCGATGAGAGCTGTGCCACTCCATGCCCTCACCCCCACCCCCGCTTCCCTCCTCCCTTCCCACCCCCAAGTTAGTTCATAATATGCCAAGCTGATTTTTCCATCCTAATCTTTTAAACGACAACGCGAGAGATGCGGCTGACCTCTCGTCTGTTCCGCGTTGACCCAATGACGTCAGGGCCAGCTCCGAGGGCGGCCTGGGTTATTGTATGTATGTGTGTTGAACTTCTTTCGCACCGTACGTGGCCTCTACCTTGCTAATCGGAGTGGCCACAAGGCACAGAGCGGGCTACGTGGTCCGATTTCCGCTTGCTCGGTCCGATAAGGCTACCGTGGGAATCTGGGCAAAGCCTGGGAGCTCGGTTCATGAGCTCCATCATCAGTTGTCGTGAGAATGCTGCAAAGCCGAGAGCAGGAGATGTAGAGGAGAGAGATGAGGGAGCGGAGAGAGGGGAGAGGGCAAGGAGAGCGGCCGTGAGACGCGTCCCTCCGCACCCGCCAGGTGGTGTCGACGGAGAGCCAAGAGAACGGGGAGGAGCCCCGCGGCGAGGAGGACGAGGATGACGAGGAGGACGAGGAGGACGAGAGGAAGGACGAGGACGACGACGGCTCCGTCTCCATGGATGCGGAGCCGGCGGCCGTGAAGGCGGCCGAGGAGGATGCCAAGGCCAAAGGTGCGGCCCCTGCGGCAGGAAGGGGGACAGTGGCGCACACACACGGGGAGCACGGTGGCATCGCCGCTCCTAAGTTAATTCATGTTGTGAAGCTATCACGAGGAATTCCTGGGTAAACTAGCGCAAATAAATTAAGTGAAAAATGTAATATTCAAAACCCTGCAGGAGGAGCTCGTTGTGACTAGGGGGGGGGGGCGTGTTCTGAGTGACGGCTCGGCTCTTGTTTGGTCTCTTAACATGGCCCAGCTCAGGCTTGGGCCGCTCAGTTGTCAAAGACACAAGCGTGAGAGCGGCTCAGCCATGCCTTGGATCAGGCTCAACACTTAATTGTTTCTTTTAGACAGCTCGCTTGAGTCAAGCGTGAGCTGAGCCGTGACTAAGAAATCCAGGCCGACGAGTCTCTCTATTTACAGCGGCAGGCCGCCAGTCTTGTTTTGTAACTCCGGGTCACCGTGCCGGTGCTGCGCGCGCATGTGCTTGCAGTGCTGCCGAGCGAGAGTCTGGTGCGCCGCTCCATCAGCCAGCAGAACTCTGGCGTCTCGGTTACGATCGACGACCCCGTGCGCCTCGGCCAGAAGCTGTCGCCGCCGCGGCACAGATCGACCTGCATCCTGCACATCTCCAACCTGGTGAGCCCTGCTCTTCCGCCCCGCGACCTTGTAGCTGGTGACCGATTACTCGCTCTGCTTAATCGGTCGACGCAGCTGAATTTAGCTGTAACCCAGCGACTCGGTTTGCGATAGGTTAACTACCTCACCTTGTATACAGGAGGGCGTTGGTTCGATCCCAACCCTGACACCAGCTGTATATTCGGAGTTTGCACGTTCTCCCTGTGGTCATGAGGAATGTGGATTTTTCTCTGGGTCCTTCGTTTTTTCCCTCTACTTTAGAATAATTCGTTTAGAGTATTTGGCTGTTTTAAATTTACACATGAGCCACTTTGTTGAGCTATAATGTGTGGCCAGGTCGCTTCTGAAAAAGAGCTATTTAGCTCAGTGGGTCTTACTTGGTGAATAAAAAAATTGTTTAGTTTAGACTCGAGCCACGCATCCGAACGGCACAGCCGTTGGCGGTGTCATGCGATGGTGCCACAGGCTGTGAAGCAACAGTGGCGGGGGGGGGGGGTGTGTTGGAGTATTACGTAATGAACATTACTTTTCAATGGTTGGGCAAGTGAGAGAGAGTAGGCTATGTTGACCAGAGGTCACTTAACCAGATGGCGGTGGCTATGCACATTGTAATCCAGCACTGGATGCAGTGAGGGTTGATGGATCGCACAAATGTGGTGAAACTCTCTTCACTGTTGGCGTCGAGCTGCTATACCCTGGCTCGCCGGGAGAAGGAGCTACAGCAAGTGGACTGATCGCCATCACTTTCCGTCTGTACGGCGATAGAGCGTTGCCCGTCCGCACGTGTGGGTTTACGCCGGGTTTCCTCCTACATGTAGAAACAATCTTAGATTGGGTTGCAAACATCTTAAAATAACAACCCGAATGCAGGACCCTCCTGAAAAAAGAGTCCTTGGATGAATTAAAAAAAAAATTTTACTTGAAGAGATCTCGGAAGTGGCAATGTGATACCGTCATCTTCGGATCGTCATTTTGACGTGAAGGGTTGCACCGCTCTGCAAGAGTTCGTAACGGATTCTTTGTCTCGTGACACCGATGGCACCATTGGGATAAAATCCTGGAAAAGGACAAAACCCCCCCCCCTCGATTCTGACCGCCGTGTTGTGCGCGGTTTTCTCGAGCAGGTGCGGCCGTTCACGCTCGTCCAGCTGAAGGAGCTGCTGAACCGCACCGGGACGATCCGCGACGACGTCTTCTGGATCGACAAGATCAAGTCGCACTGCTACGCCACCGTAAGCCTGGCCGCCCCTCCTCCATCTCCTTTCCGCCTTCTCCGCCTCCCATGTCGTCGCTCCTGGGGTAGGGGGGGCGGAGGAGTTCTGCCATCTGCTGGGGTGGTCCTACAGGCCGTGTGGCCGCAGAGAGTGTGGTGTCCATGGTGTGCTGTAGTTTGTATTGGTGGTGTTTTGTGCTGTGGCGTGGCCTGATTGTGTTCGGGTGGCATTGTGGTGTGGGGAGATTTGCAAGGTAACAGTGTGGAAGCATTGGGATAAGGTGGCAATGTGGTGTGGAATTGCGTGTGATGGTTGGTGAGGGGTGGCGGTGTGTTATTTTATTGGAAGATTGGGGTGAGGGTAGCACTGTGGTGTGGTGTGCATTGATTGGAGTGGGGTGGAATTTGTGGTCCGATCTCTTGTGGTGGCAGGATGGTGTGGTCTGTTGTGTTGCTGTGTTTGTTTGTCAATGGTGTGCTGCTCATGGTATTGTGTTTGAAGTGATTATGGTGTCATGTAGTATTGGTGTGTGATGATGATGATGGTGCCATGTGGTGGTGTGTTACGTGATGATGGTGTAATGATGTATGTATGCTGAACGACATTGCCATCCACGCTAATCGGAGGTGCAGTGGATGTGGTGTGTGTGATGACGCTATCGCGTAATTATTTGAGTGATGGCATGATGTGTGATGATGATGATGTGGCATGTCGCTGTACAGTACTCGTCAGTGGAGGAGGCAGAGGCGACACGCGCGGTGCTCCACGGCGTGAAGTGGCCGACCTCCAACCCTAAGTTTCTCTCGGTCGACTTCGCTGACCAGGATGAGGTGAGGGACTGGGTTTGGATTGCTTTGATCGGTGTGAGCCAGAAGATGCGTTCTTTAGACCAGTGTCCGATCAGCTGTGTGCAGCTGCAGGACCAG
Source organism: Petromyzon marinus (assembly GCF_048934315.1). Lineage (NCBI taxonomy): Eukaryota > Metazoa > Chordata > Hyperoartia > Petromyzontiformes > Petromyzontidae > Petromyzon > Petromyzon marinus. Next base: position 2,979,049 of record NC_133729.1, on the reverse strand, counting down.
TGCCCTCTTCATATATCGTCTCTTAAAGAACCCAGAGAGTCTTTACACTGCACATAGGCCATTAGGCCCAGATGGGCATTTGCACATTGCTGTAATTGCAGATGGAGGTTGCAGCTGTTTCTCTGTCTCATTAGCCAGTGGGTAGATTGTTGTCGTAAATACGAATTTTCATTGGGGGGCTCCTGGACGTGGGCCAGTAGTCGCGCCTTGTTGTAGAGGTGTTCGCGGTTGGAATCCGGCAGGCCGCCCCTGTTAATGCTACGAGCGCAGTATCAAACCGTACTCATCGCGAACACCCGTGCCCTTTCCCCCCGCGCAGCTGGACTTCCACCGGGGGCTGACGCCTCACATGCCGGTATCAGCCTCCACGGTCGACCAGAAGCCGGAGCCGGCGCCTGCTCGGCGCGAGCCGCGCGAATCCCGCGAGCCTCGCGAGAGGAAAGGCGGCGAGCCCGAGCGCATCGTCCAGGACCTGCGCGTGGACCGCGAGCGAGAGATGGCGCGGCGCGAGCGGGCGCGCGCCGAGCGCGAGTGGGACCGCGGCAAGGTCCGCGAGTTCGCCGAGGAGGGCGCCAAGCCGCGGTCGCGCACGCCGTCACGGGAGCGCCGCCGCCGCGAGAGGGCACGCTCCAAGGAGGAGAAGAAGGCCGAGAAGAAAGGTGCGGTTAACCTCCCGCCGGCACGCTAGTTGCCGGAGCGCTCGTTCGCCAGCGCCACCGTTGCTGGCGCGCTCGTTGCAGGCGCGCCTGCTGCAACTGCGCTCATGGCATGGACTGGTGGCTTTGCCAGCCAGGTTGTGATCAGGCGGTGGTTATGATATACAGCACATGGGCGCTGTAAATCCAGCACTGTGGAGGCAGTAGCCAGGGGTTGTTGGATCGCACAGATGTTGTGAAACTCTCTTCTCGCGGGCGTCGAGGAGGTACCACAAAAATGTGGACAAAGTTGTTCCCTCTGGGGTAGAGGCTTTACCCCCCCACCTCGCTTGCGTGGGTTTTCTCCAGATGCTTAGGTTTCCTCCCGCATGTAAACATTAATTGATCGATAACACCTTAATATATAAGGGACCGCAGATCTTGGGCAATTGTTGGCGTCGGTTCACCGCCTGGCTGCTTTCCTGCTTGCCGATGATTCCTCCTGCCTTCCGAGTCGTTCCCCCCCTCTCTCTGTGCTGCGCATTACAAGTTGGAATTATAATCGGTCAACGCTTGTGCTCTCAGCTGTGCACGTCAATCCGTGATTGTTTCTTGCGTCTCTTATCTGCTCGTGCCTGCTTGTGTGCTCGCCTTTCTAAGCAGAAAAGCCCCAGGAGGAGCCCCCTGCCAAGTTGCTGGATGACCTCTTCATGAAGACCAAGGCCACTCCCTGCATCTACTGGCTGCCTCTGACTGAGGAGCAGGTGCGTCACCGTGTCCTCACCAATTGTCGGGACCTCGTGTGCATTTGGTGTTTATCGAGCGCTCCTGTCTTAATGCTTCAGAGGGGAGATGGGTGTTCTCCGGGGCAATTGTGCAAAGCTCTTGCACTGATGATTTGTGCACGGGAGCACGCGTTGATGCTGCTGCTGCTACTGACGCCGTTGAATGTGTGTGTGCGAGCACTTGCGACGAGGTTCAGCTCGCGTCAACAGAGCTCGCAGCGATCGTAATGGACGATGTGGTCCACATCGGTAGCATTGGCATCATCTTGTGGGTTTATTGACTTGCAGATAGCGCTGAAGGTGGCGGAGCGAGCGGAGCGGGCGAAGGAGCGCGAACGGCGGCGCAAGGAACAGGAGCAGAAGGACCAGCGCGTGGCAGAGGAGCGCGTCGCCGAGCGGGAGCGCCAGCGTCTCAAGGAGCGACAGGAGGAGCGGGAGCGCGAGACGCAGCGTCGGCGGGAGCGCGACCGTGACCGTAGCCGGGACAGGGAGCAACGCGGCGGTGGCGGCGGCGGCGGCGGCGGCGGCGGCAGCAGGGAGCGGAGTCGCGAACGGAAACGCAGCCAGGAGGAGCGCGGAAAGGCCCGCGAGCGCAGCAGCAGGGAGCGGAGCAAGGATCGCGAGCCCAGCAAAGAGCACAGCAAGGGTCGCGAGCGCAGCAGGGAGAATAGCAAGGGCCGTGAGCGCAGCAAAGATCGCAGCAAAGATCGCAGCAAAGATCGCAGCAAAGATCGCAGCAGGGAACGCAGCAAGGGCCGCAGCGGGGAGCGGGAGCAAAGCCAGGAGCGCAGCAACGCTCGCAGCCGAGAGGGGGATGACAGGGAGCGGCGCAGGCCATAGGGCCGGTACCCATGGGGGCGGGTGGGCGGCATAGAAGAGATTTATGCTATTTTTCTCATCTTAATAGGGGGGGGGGGGTGTCAGGCGATACTGTAAAACCACCAGCCGTCTGTCCGCCTGCTCTCTCTCTCGCTGACGTTCAGGCTGTTTTGGTGTGAGTGTGCGCAGAGCGGCGGGCATGCCTCTCGTCGGCCCATCTTCCGTGCGAGCGCGAGCGAATCATTTCTTCCAACTGTGAAAAGCGCTCGCGTCTGTGATCCATCATCATCGTCATTAATTTCTACGGAAACCTTCTACAAGCACGTACAACGCTGTGTTATGCTTTGTGCGACAGTTCATTGGTCTGAATTTAGTATGTTTTCCAAAAATCTATCATTAAATACTTAAATTTGCAATAACCTTTGTAGTGCCTGAACGTGTGGACGCATTAGCAAGCCGCGGGCATTGCTGAGAGAGTGGTTTTACAGTATCCTCCGCTATTGTTTGTATGAATTGTTCCTGTAATGTAGCGCGCGACTGTACAGTCGGACCGACTCGGTTTCCCATAGGCCAGAGTATAACCATAGCTTTTAAGCCGTGTTGACTGATGCCTTGCCAATGCTATGTTCGTGTCCTGTTGACGAGGGTTTTTATTTTTCATGGACTTTTAATTTCTGCTTGTACAGATTGATCTTTCTCAAGGGGGGTGGTGGGGCTGTTTGTGGGAGGCTTGGTCTCCAGTGAATGGTATTTCCTGTCGTGAGTCGCGATTGCTGCGTTCTTAGGCCTCGGAAGAAGTCACGGTTGACCCAGCAGTAAGAGATGCGACGCCCGTGCGTGAGCACAAACGGTAGCGCAGTTTGAAATGTTTGTCTCCAGCAGCCGAGACGCCTCCATGAAGGTTGGATGCACGTGGAGAGCAACAGCAGCTTGTCTTGTCAGGTTTCACATTGTAGAGGGGCGTTGTGAAGAGAGTTGGTCGTGTGCGCTGTGGGCAGAGGCGTCCTTGTTGACAGGACGCCAAGGCTGTCACCGTGTTCACCCTGAGCCCTGATCTTCCCTGTTTGTTTGGGGATAAGTGACAAGAGAGAAGGGACTCAAGCCCAGCATGCCCGTAGCGGGGAGGCCGTTACTGGTGCATTCCCTGCAGGGCACTTGTGCTGGTTTAATCCACAGGCCTGTGCCGCAGGGAGACTGCTTGAGCCCCTTCGCCTCTCTCGTTACACAACGCAGAGCTTCAGGCCAAACGGCAGCCTTGAAGGGTCTCACTTAGCCCCCTTCCACGAACCCGACCCCAACCCTTGGGCGGGCATAGCTTAGAGTCCGGCGCAGGGCCATGATCTTTCGTCCTGCGTTCGTGCTATAGAAACGAGGCTTTTGATAATGTATTGTTCTATAAACTTTTGAACTATAGCAGACACTGCGCTGAGCCGCGGCGGCTCTGGTTGCGTGCAACTCCCGTCAGCACGCGCGCCGCGGTGTTTGCGGCAAAGTGATTCGAACAGCACGAGGCTTCGGTGATCGGTGCGGTTTGCAGTGCTCGGTCGGGTCCCGTCGTACTCGGTGCTGGGCGTGAGGGCAATCGGAGAGCCGCGTGGCAGCGGGGAGCGGGGGTGGGGGGCGAAGTGCCGTGCTAAAGAGGTGTGTGTTGTAAGTTCCATTATTTTATATATTGTAGTTGAGTTTTCGCAAGCAGTGTTCAGTGCTGTCACTCCCGCCTGAAGTCAAGTTCCAGTCATAGGCAACACTTTTTGAAACACGGTGTGGGGTGTTTTTTTTTTGTACCGATTAGGGCCATTAAAGCCTTGTTGTTTTTTTTGTTTTGTTTCGTTGAAGCCCTTAGTTGTGCGCGTGGATGTTTTGTAGGCGCGCACCCGGGCGCCATGGCGAGCGACATTGCCCCGCGGTCGCTGCGTCTTGGCGGTGCACACGTGGTCCGGGCTCGCGGCGAGCAGCGCCGCGGGACTCGCTGTGCAAGCGTGCGCGTGTCCTCCATTCGCCTGGCGAAACCCCCGTTAACTGCCAGGCATCTAGACCAGTGCTTACTGTTCTGCTTTGACTTAGTGTTTGCATCAACTCCTTTGATTTTGTGTATTTGGTTTGTATAGCGTTTTTGTCTTTTTCTTTAAAAAAAATAAACCAATCAATTTGACACAGTAAACCAGCGCGGTTTTGCACCAAATTTATTGACGTACAGTTCGACGATTGCTCCTCTGTGGCCCGACCATTCACGGTTGAACGTGAGATTGCTCCCATGCATTGTAACCGTCCTGCTCGCGATGATCACGCTGCCGCTGCGGAAGACCACACGCCACCTTGTCTCCCAAGAGGTCCATCACGGGTCACAGGTCACAATTCCTCAGCCTGAGGCAGCGAGGTTCAGCTGCACGGTTTTTCTTCCTGTAGTGTTACAACTACTGTGCACGTACGCGTGAACATTCCAAGCGAAATGGCTCTTCAGATTCACGAGAATGTAGAGATGGAGTTTGGGGATTACAGTTGTCACAGGGGGTAGCTTGAAAAAGAACTGGAACGTTTAAAAAAAATAATTGTGTGAGATTTTGAATTGACACCCATGGAAGTTTTAAGTTCGTGGAGATTGGGTGGGAAAACGATCTCGAATAGGCTGTTCTTCCACGTGCCCCATAGACTCCCACTAACCACAACTGCAGTTGAAACCGGTGGACCTGAAACAAGTGAGGCTTGGGACCGTTCGCATGCCAAGGCTGGTGGAAACGATCGTGGGGGCAGGGATGAAGGGAGAGTAAGCGGCACATCCACACAAATTCACAACCTCGCCTGGTAGGTCGTGGGTTCGACCCTGACGCCTGCTGTATATTGGGAGTTTGTTTGCATGACTTCCCCGTGTTCGCACGGATTTTTCACTGGGTGCTCTGGTTTCCCCCCCCCCCCCTACATTTAGGAAACGTGCTTTGAGAGAGTACGTATTCGACTGCTATAAATTTCCACGTGATACGCAACTTCGTTGAGCTGCCAATTTGTGGCCAACTCGCTTCTGAAAACGAGCTGTATAGCTCAGTGGGCCTTACCCAGGGTGGGCTGGTAGGACAAGTCTGCGCTGTCTATTGCTGATTTTACACCCCAACAGCACAAGATTTCACTTCGTTAAAGTATTGAAAGGGGACGGACGGACGGACACATTAATCTATTGCAGGCTGGTACACTCAGTTTACAACTTCGTTCCTACCAGTATAAAAAAAACATCAGAGTGCAGAGCCACATTAAATACACACTACAATGCCAATAGTTTAAAGCGATTTGGTTTTCACACCTGTTGTGTTGCAGTCGAAACGTGAGAATTTTATTGTTTTATATTTATATTATTTTATTGTTTCCCTGCTACGTGACTTTACCGAAAGAACCAAGAATACGATTTGAAGCATGTTTTATTTTTGGGAGGGGGGGGGGGCAGAGCTTTGTGACGTCATATTTGAGGTGGGGTCTGACTTTTTGTGACGGGGGGGGTAAAAAAATCGTCCAAAATCGCGTGACGTCATTTATGGACGGCCCCTAACCAAGGTAACCAGGCTGGCCACGTCATGAGTAACCAAGGTAACCACGGCCTTGTCGCCCTCGAGTGACTGTCCCGCCGGTCGACAGGTTTACAGTGTGACATCACAGCGTTGGGCGCGAACCCTCCAATCCGCTGTCGGTGGTAATTTCTGCCAGCTCGCGTTCCAGCCAATCCAATTGGATGACGTCATCTCGACAGTTCGCCTGCTCGCTCGTGACTACGCAGGAAACGTTCCCGCCAGTCCTGTCGTGACGTCATCGTGCCGTATGCCAACACCAATCCGATATCGTGACGTCATCGCGCCGATCGCGAACATTTAAATCCCCCCCAGTGACGTCATCGCGCGGGAAGCGGGATTCTTACCAGTCCTTTTTGCGTGACGTCGCCGCCCCGGTCGGGGGCCTTAAAAAAATATATCAGTGACGTCATCGCGTCAGAAGCGCGCGCGCGCTCCTCGCCGTGTTCCACTTTTGCGTGACGTCATCACACCGCTCGAAGCCTTCATCATCGCCCTCCCCCCCCCAGCCCCCGGCGGTGACGTCACTCCGCCGGCAGCGCGAAATTCTCCCGCCCGGCAACCTTCCGAGTTCCACTTCGATTTTGGCGCGCGCCGTAGTGACGTCACGTCCGCCATTAAAAGTGGCGCCATTTCGTCGCCGCACACGGTGGGTTACGCCATGGCCGTGCAGCTGGACAAGGAGGCTTACTATCGTCGCGTCAAGCGCCTCTACAACACATGGCGGGCGAGTAACCGCCACCGCTAAACACCGCCGCTTTCAAGCGGCCTACCTTGCATCAGGGCGACGGGCGGCGGGCGGCGGGCGGGCGGGGGGGGGTCGAGACGCGCCGGAGCCCGCTCGCCTCACCCGCACGCTGATCGCGCTGGGGCGAGCCGGGCGCGCAAGACCGCAGGCTCCCTCGCTCGCTCGCTCACGGGGTGGGGGGGTGCACAACGCTGAGGGCCCTGGTGGGGTGAGGGTGGCTGGGAAGTCCACAAGGCTAACTTAGGCCGCACTCGTGGTGGTGATGGGGACAGTGATGGGGGGGGGGGCAGTGGTAGGGTTAGTAGTGATGGGTGCAGTGGTGGTGGTGGTAATGAGGCTAGGTGATTAGGCCCGTGGTGGTAGTGGTGGTGGGGAGAATGAAGGGGACCAAGGGGTTGACGGTGCTGATGGGGACTGGTGGTGATGGGTGTGGGGTGCGAGATGAAGCGGTAATGAGGAGCGATAGTGTCGCGGTTAACGCGCGACGCTACGAACCCAGCTACCATAGTTCGATTCCCACTCACGGACCACCAGCAGTGATGATTAATCTGAACCGGTCCTAGGCCTCGCCTAGGACGACTCTGCCCTCAAATGAGTTCCTGGTACGGCGTGTTAAACATCGCCACTGCGGAGACAGAGGCGGCCCACCCACCTTCTCGTGTGCCGCTGCGGCCTTTATAGGTGCTCGCAAACATCACTTGCCCCTAAAATCTTCTCCGTCTATACGGGGGAAGGGGGGGGAGGCGACATGAAGGCCTTGCCATCCCTCTTGTTTAGAGGATGCAACAATCGGAATTGACTGCCGGTCACGCAACTGCTGATCATTGTTCCGTCTCGATGGCGAACGAAACCTCGGGCCGTCTTTCCCCTCCTTTGGCTGCTAGTCCGTCATTAGTCTCTCAATGCTTTCGAGGGACGTACCCTCCCAACAGGGCCACTCGTCGAAGTGAAGATGTCTCAACCTGCCCGACAAATAGTCTCCGTTCCACGTACTCTTTGGTTCTATTCGGTAAAGTCACGTAGGTACGTGACTTTACCGAATAGAACCAAAGAGTGTGGATCCTTGCAGTCACGAAAGCTTCAAATCTAGAATCCGCTCCACGTGTTCGTCTTCCCGTCTCGGTGTAATTCCCCCCGCTCTCCACGCTTCATTTCTCAACGTCCATTATTTTTACTAAGCATTTGGTTAAAGCTGCTAATACGCTAAATAAACAAAAAATTGGTGTATCGTGAGAATTTGATATTCATGCATTCATCCTTACGCCCCTGGTGGAGAGAGCGAGAGAGATCCGCTCCAGATGATTTCGGAATCATTAACAAAGCCACGGTAAATGTTCCGTGCCAATGGAAAGTGTAAGCTTATATTGTCTGGCTCTTTTGTCAATCCACTGCTACATTAAGGACTCCCCTCCTGACCTGGTGGGGGAATAATAGCCATTTTATATACTTTTGAGGCATAAGCAATTGGAAAATAAAACTATCCAGGAACAACAATCGTCTTAGTGTAATTATTATAAGCCCTTGCCAGGAATCAAACTTGGGTATCCTTACGTGTGTTGTAGTGAGCGGTCGAGGAGTTGGTTGGCGTGCCGCACTTCGAATCCGGCGACCCAAGTTCGATTCTCGCTCACGGCCAACACCACTGACGATTATCCGAACCGGTACTGGGCCTCCCCTAGGTCGACTCGGCCTCAAATGAGTAGCTGGTGCGGTGTGTAAACCTCACCGCTGGGGAGACAAAGGCGGTCGGGCGTGATGTTGGCCATTCACCCCCCTCGTGTGCAGTTCCGGCCTTCATAGGTGCTCGCTAACAGCACTTGCCCCTACAGTCTGCTACAGGCTATACGGGGGATATTTTGTAGTAATCAAACCACGATCTAAATTTTGATTTAAAGCTTTCGTGACTGCAGTAATTCATATTCTTAGCTCTTTCGGTAAAGTCACGTTGAAGGGAAACAATAAAATGTATATAAAACAATAAAAAATTCTCACGACGTTTCGACCATAACACAAACGGTTATCATCAGGTGTGAATAATAATAAATGCAAACCGCCACCTCTTTCAAATGTTTATTGCCGTTGGGTTTTCACACCTGATCATGACCGTTTGTGTTATGGTCGAAACGACGTGAGAATTTTTATTGTTTTATATATTCTTTATTATTTTATTGTTTCCCTTCAACGTGACTTTACCGAAAGAGCTAAGAATATAAACCACGATCTCTTAACTCTGCCCCGTACCACTTGAATAAAAAAAACACAATTGTGCACGATTTGTTCAGCGTAAGAATCGTTTTTAATCGACGCATCATCGTGAGGTCAATTATAGTAATCGTAATTTACATATCCAGCCACACCCGAGTTGTGGGACTATTTCAGAAGGGTCCTGCGTTGGGTTTCAGTTTTATAACATGTTATCGGGCGAGCTAATGAGTGTTTGCTCTGCATGTGGGAGGAAACCTGAGCACCCAGAGAATGCTCCTACGTGCGCAGATGACTACTGGTCCGTTCGCTGTTAGAATAAGCCCATAGTAACGGAGCATCTACAAGTTAGCAGGGTTTTGTGGGAATTGTATTACCCTGCGCACACTTCGTAATGTGAACTGGTTTTCCATAAAAAGCATCTTTGGCCCAATTTCAGTCTTTGCCGGGCGCTTTACTTGAGGCTGTGGAGCCGCTGAGGAGAGGCAGACTTGGAGCAGCGGATGTATCGTCGCTGTGATTTATCGGCACTTTGATGTGACCATTCCTCTCTTGTGTCACGCATCTCTCCACAGAAAGGGGAGGATGAGTTTGGCAAGGTGGACGCCATCGTGGTGTCAGTCGGGGTTGACGAGGAGACGGTCTACTCTAAGTCCACCGCGTTACAGGTACCTGTCCTCTGCGTCGGGGCTGTGCGTCTCTCTCGCAAGGCGAAGCCGCGCTGCCCTCAACACAAGCGTGAAGGAGGGCACGCCAGTGTTCCACAATGCTCGGGAAGACGCTGCTCGGTGGCTCAACAACCTCGGTTTGAACATCTAATTGTTGGTATACATCATCAGTATGAAAGAAGTGTCTCTCCAGTTCAGTGTGGCAGTGTATCATTACAGTTCTAACAATCCCTACAACATGCTGTGTGTGCGTGCGCGTGTCTTGCGTAAGTGTGCTTGTCTGTGCTCGTGTTTGTGAGCCTGTGCAATTTGGGGAGTGGTATTGTAGTGGTTAACGTGCTGCGCTTCGAACCCAGAAACCTGAGTTTTGTTTAGCGCTCACGGCCAACACCGCTGATGGTTATCTGAACCAGTCCTGGGCCTCCCCTAGATTGACTCACCCTTGAATAAGTACCTGGTGGAATGTGTAAATAATCGCCACTGGTGCTGGCCATCCATCCCCTTGGGTGCCGTGCCGGCTTCTATAGGTGCTTGCGAAGAGCACTTTTAATTCGATACGGGGGATCTTTGTCTTTGTTACCCAGACATGGCTGTTTGGCTACGAGCTGACGGACACAGTCATGGTGCTGTGCGACGAGAAGATTGTGCTGATGGCGAGCAAGAAGAAGGTGGACTTCTTGCGCCAGCTCGCCAGCGGCAAAGGCAGCGAGAACTCGAGCGGTGCACCGCCCGTCACGCTGCTCGTGCGGGACAAGGTGGGTGGCGCCATTGGGGCCCTGGTAGCCACGGTTGTCGCTCTTGAGATTTCAGACTGAAATTTTCGCTTGGTGAGGTCACCGAGTGGCTCGGAAGTGAGAGACATGGAGCCTGCACCACTGAGAAACCCGTTTTTAATCCGGGTTTCAGCCAGCTGTGAATTTTGACCGAGTTCTCAAGCGCAGTGAGTTTATGGTCTCAGCCTGGTCTCCCATTAAACACACAACAACCATCGTGTAAATTTTTTTACTTAATTGATTCAATTCCTGCTTTATAAAATGTGCTTTTCATTGACAAGCCACGACCAATTGTTGCAAGCCATTGTAAAGGTGTGCCACCAGTGTAAATAGTGGAGCCTGCTCTCTGTGAGAGTGCAGTTAAAATGTCTCCACCTCGTGAGATGACATGATGCCAAAATCGCGCAACTGGAATGGGGGGGGAGGGATGGCAAATATATATTTTTTACAATTGTAACGATTGTGACGATTTTGACCATGATGGCCGTGCCTTCCAGAGTGAGAACAAGGAGAACTTTGACAAGCTGCTGGAGGAGATCAGGTCCAGCAAGGAGGGCAAGACGATTGGCGTGTTCTCCAAGGACGGCTACCCCGGCAGCTTCATGACAAGCTGGCACGACTCGCTCTCCAAGGGCGGCTTCGACAAGGTGCGTGCGTGTGGCGCAATCGCTGTCGGGCCCGCGTGGCACAGCGCGGCATGGTGAATCCCGGCGTCGCAAACCTGCTGCGTCAGCGCTGCGACTGGCGGCCTTCTCGGTCCCGAGATGCCCCCGGGGCGCGCCGACCAGCACCAGTCGTAACAATGGATGTGAAGTGTTCAGAATTGGGGGTCGTTTCTGGAAAAAAAGTTGATAACCCCAATGTATATATATTAAGGTAAAACCCTGCCAGCTTAATTGGACTTATTCGCAATCGACTTTTGATTGTATCATCTCCACGCTTATGACCGCAAAATTAACCTAATCCCTGTTTTCATCCACTGAATCCACCTCCAAGCAACAAAAGCCTCCTACCTTTTTATGCACGGCGAGAGATGAAATTGTAGTGTGTCAAGATTTTCTAGGACACCCCTAAAATGTAAATTAACCACAGTCCCAGTTGATGCGGATATTCCACTTTCTATTGTTTATTTTTATACTCGATGGGAGATCAGATGAAGATGTTTTTAGGTGTGTAACAATTCCTCAGTTTGATTAATTGTCACGATCAGTGGCCACGATTGTAGATGGAATTCATCTGTGGATTGAATCCGTAACATGGGAATAATTTCCATAAAAATCCTTTGTAAATTAAATGTTTAGTATGCAGTTGTGTTACTATGTATGTATGTATGTTGAACTTGTTTCTCACCATATGCAACCAATAACGAGACTTAATCAGTAGAATACATGCATAATCGATCAAAGGGCTACCAAAAACTAAAAAAAACAGTACTGTAACTCGATAAAACTATTCAGCCAAGGCGATGACATCACACGCCATGCCCTACACCTCGCCTCCCCAGGACGTCGCGTGCCGTGTGACGTCGCCTCCTCGTGCGGCATGGAAGATGACATCATTACCGCCAATTTAACACTTCCGAGGACAAAAACATGTTGGAAGAGCGGTTCGTGAAAGAATCTGCACGCGTGCGTGATTGTTCTCCGTTGTCCGTTACAGGTGGACGTGAGCAGCGTGGTGGCGCTGATGATCGCCGTGAAGGAGGAGGGGGAGCTGGCTCTGATCAAGAAAGCGGCGCTCATCACTTCAGAGGTTTACAGCAAGTACCTCAAGGAGAAGGTGATGGAGGTGGTGGACATGGACCAGGTACGGACAGCATGCGTGTGAACACAGACGAGCATGTATGAATACGGACATGCGCGCGTGAGAACACGGCAGTTGTGGGCGCACTCGTGAACACGGACATGCTTCACCGCACTGGCGTGAATTGGCGAAGCTAGGGGTTGATTTGTTGCATCGCAGGATCATGGGAGACGGTGACCGCTTGGGTAGGCCCTCATTCAAAAGTTTATCGGTCATTATAATTATCACAATCATTACGAGGGTTGCCCGGGAAAGCACCAGCAGCAGAGAGCCACTTTTCTATAAAAACACACAAAGATATCCATTGCGCGTACAAAACCTCTCTGCTTTACGCATTCTGTGAAACCACCGGTTCAGAAGAACTGCATTTTTATCATTTTGGCTTAGCCCACTGTCAATACATTGAGATAATGTGGACAACTGACAGGCAAATAGTGAGACGAATACACACTCTTGACCGGCTTCACCCTTATTAGGACTCGATGCAGTGGTCATCATCAGCCTCATATGAAGAGGGTTTTACGATGTGAAAAACCTGTCACAAGAGATGTCCACGTGTGTCTGCTCGTTGTCGGGGTGTGTGCGCCCGTGCCTGGCGTCACTGGTGAGCAGAAGGTGCGTCACAGCAAGCTGGCGGAGGGCGTGGAGAAAGCCATCGAGGACAAGAAGTACCTGGCGGGAGCCGACCCCTCCTCCGTGGAGATGTGTTACCCGCCTATCATCCAGAGCGGGGCCAGCTGCAACTTCAAGTACAGCGCCGTCAGGTGAGGGCGATGCCTGGCTGGGAGCGCCGCCGGCAGCAGTGGCTGTCCCCTCCTCCCCACCCCAAATCCCCGTGATCCAGTGGCTCACACAAGGGATGGAGAGCCCGTCGTGTATACGAGGAGGCACCAGAGGGTCACCGAGGTCATACGTGTAGCGGGAGCTTCCGTGAAATTATTAATCCCATGCGCCAGTGTGTGCTGTGTGTGCTGTGTGTGCATGGTGGTGGTACTGTGCTTGTATGTGTGTGGCACTTATGCGGTCTATGTATCTGCGTGGCTGGATGTGGTGGCGTGGCTGTGTGCGCAGTGGTAGGACTGTGTTTTGGGTGTGTGCACTTCTGTGTGTGGCCACAAACCCAGTGACCCAAGTTCTAGTCCTCCTCATGGCCAACACTGGTGACAATTATCTGAACCAGTCCTAGTTAGACTCGGCCTCAAATGAGTACCTGGTGCAGTGTGTAAGTATCGCCACTGGGGAGACAAAGGCGGTGAGGCGTGGTGCTGGCCACCCACCTCGTGTGCCGTGCCGGCCTTCATAGGTGCCCGCTCACAGCACTTGCCCCAACAGTCTGCTAAGGCTATATGGGGGATCTTTATCTTTGTGGCACCTAATCTTGATTTGAAGCTTTCGTGACCGCAGGAATTCATACTCTTCGGTTCTTTCGGTAAAGTCACGTAGGTATAAAATAAAAAATCACGACGTTTCGGGCGCAACACGAGCGTCCTTCATCAGGTGGGAAAGCAAAAGTGGTACCTCTTCATAGCTTCTTGTGTGTGGAGGTGTGACCGTGTGTGGCACTGTGTGCGTGCGCGTGGTAGCGTCGGCCGTGGGTTTGTCCGCTCACCCGTGTAACCCCCTTCGTCCCTGTGACCTCCCCGATCTGCCCCATACTTGACACCTGTGAAAAAAGAGCTTCACAGCCCCATCGGATTCCTCCAGTCTAAACAAACATTCCTGATTCTGACCCCCCCCTGCCCCTCCGCAGCGACAAGAACCACATGCACTTCGGTGCCATCGTGTGCGCGCTGGGCGTGCGCTACAAGTCGTACTGCGCCAACGTGGTGCGCACCCTCATGGTGGACCCCACGCAGACCATGCAGGACACCTACACCTTCCTGCTCGGCGTGCAGGAGCACATGCTGGCGCAGCTCAAGCAAGGTGCGTGCAGCTGGGAGTGGGGACAGCGGCGACGGTGCGCGTGGAGGGGTGCTTGTCATCCGTGTGTGTCTGGGTTTGTTGTGGGATTTGTGGTGTAGGTGTGTGTTGGGGTATGGGCGTGTGGTGGTGTGTTGTGTGTTTGGGGGTTTGTTGTGGTGTAGCTGTGTGCCGTGTAGGGTGGTTGGATTGTGGTTATGGGCGTGTGTTGTGGTATGGGCGTGTGGTGGTGTGTTGTGTGGGTGTGTTCTGGCCGTGTAGCAGAGTGTTGGGGTGTGGTATGTGTGAGTGTGTGTTGCGGTGTGGGTGTTGTGCAGAGCTTTGGTGCAGTGGTGAACGCACTTTGGTGCAAACCCGGCGACCCAAGTTCGATTCTCGTTGACGGCCAGCACCAGTGACGATTATCTGAACCAGTCCTGGTTCTCCCTTAGACTCGTACCTGGTGCGGTGTGTAAACATCACCACAAGGGAAACAAAAAGCGATCGGGCGTCGCTTTGGCCACCCCCCACCCCCTTGTGTGCCGTACTGACCTTCATAGGTGCTACTCGCTAACAGCACTTCTGGACAGTCTGCTTAGGCTATGTGGGGGATCTTTGTCGTTTTTATTTGCGCGGGAGCAGGTGCGGCACTGTGTGAAGTCTACCAGGCGACGCTGGACTTCGTCAAGAAGGAGCGCTCCGACCTGACCAACGCCTTTTCCAAAAACCTCGGGTGAGTGTGACCTCGGGAGGGCCCTGGGTCTTGCATGCAGATATACCCATTGAACCCACAGCATCTCCACGAGCCTGAGCTTTGAGGTCTCTGCGTGCAGGAGAGGAGATTATTTTGGTTGGATGTAACTTTTAAACATTCAGGTTTATTTGGCTTAACCAGGTGAGGACTCAAGACACCAGGATGGATTTCATCCGCGAGAGTGACCTTGGGTCACCAAATTGGCAGAAACAAACATAAATAAAAAATGCATTACAGCAGTAAAGCAAATAGGAATTGGAGCAAAAAACTGCCGTGTGATATTAGGTGTCATTGAAATTAGCCTAGACGTGGTGTCATTGGAGATGCTTTTGAGTGTGTGTGGATGTTGTTGGCACAGTAGGGGGGGGGCACAGGTGGTGCATCTGCTAGTCATCTCAGTCCAACCCATGCCAACTGGGTCTGTTCTGTGACCTGCCAGCGGGCGTTCGACACTTCACGTTGCCTTAAAGTGCACCTAGCCTGGCACAAGTGCCGTGGTGACGGCACCACCACCACTAAGTGGCGAATGGCGGTTGTTGTTGTTTGATGATGCAAGCATGGTGGATTTTAAAAAGGAGGTTTCTGTGGGCACGTCACGTGTTCTGCGAGTGATCTGCTGTTTGCGTCTGTGCGTGCCCCGCAGGTTCGGGATGGGGATAGAGTTCCGGGAGGGGTCTCTGGTTATCAACGGCAAGAACCAGACGAAACTCAGAAAAGGTTCGTGACCGATGAGCTCTGCTCGCGGAGCGGTTGCGAGCAAATGCTTCGGGCACCCCTGGCGAACTTCGCCCAGCGGAGCGGACTCTTTACCCACTGTGACCCTCGCTCACCTCGCGATGCAACTAACCCTCTGGCACCTCGCAGTGATAGAGTGAAATGTGTTCTGTACGCGTGTAAGCCTTTTGTCAATGCACTGCTGGATGAGGGCCTCCTGACCACCGCTTGTGTTTCCGTGGGGTGCTATTTGACCATGTTTCACCATGCTGGGCCAGTGCAGGCTGGTGACGGCGGGTAGCATAGTTGATGAACGTTTAAAAAAAAAAAGGCACAGATCCGTGAGGATTGGAAGGCACGGAAAAGCCTAGACAGGGGAGCAAGGCAGCCTAAACCGGTGGCAACAATCGCCCAAGCATTTAACCCCAGAAGCTTGTAGACATTTGTCGTAGAAGCTTCAAAGCATGAGGGCTGTGGAGATGCCACTGGTGCAGGGCAGGAGTCGAGGGAGATACGAGCAGTATTGAAGCATGCAGAGAATGAAAATCCGAACAGCCGACCTCATGCAATAGGAAAATGTGACTTTTCACGTAGCCTGCCTGCCCCGTCGGTTGTTCACCGGCGGCGGTGGAGGCGAGCGTGGCTGTGCCGGTGATTGAGCTGTGCCGCCCGTGTCGTCGTGCAGGGATGGTGTTTAACATCAACCTGGGCTTGTGCAACGTGCCCAACAAGGAGAGCAAATCGGACCGGGACAAGGCCTACTCGCTGTTCATCGCCGACACCGTGCAGATCAACGAGGTGTGCGGCGCACGCCATGCGGCCTCGGCCCATGCTGCACTTTCGTCGCAATCGCGCGGCGAGCGTCCTCGGCCTGACGGGGGGTCTCGGTCGAACGGCGCGTCTTCGTTACGACGCCGCGTCTTGACGTAGCGCGTAGCAAACTAAAAAATAAGCAATTTTTTTTATTTGACTAGGTAAGGCCCGCTGAGCTTACGTAGCTCTTTTTCAGAAGATAGTTGGCCATAGATGGCAGCTCAACGAAGTTGCGTATCACGTGGAAATTTATAGCAGCCAAATAATGGAAACGCACGTTGGGAATCTTACCCAGCTTCCCGCCGCAGGCCGACAGGGCCACGTGCAAACATGGCGAGCATCGCGTCCCTGACCGGTCATGTGTTTTGTCGACTAAAGCGGGCGTGTGGATAGCATGTTTCGCGGTGGAACGGGCCCACCAGCAACGTTCGCCGAATGTTCGCTTGCCCCTATGGTGCTCGTGCGGCCGTCCCTAGGCTGCTCATCCCCCGGTGTAAGACGTTTGTCGCGGGTGTCGCCGTTTAACGCCCTCCGTCTCAATCTAACGCTTTGCTCCCTGCTCCTCCTCGCCCCCACTTGACGGCACGCAGGAGGGCCCGGCCACGGTGCTAACGCCCGTGAAGAAGAAGGTGAAGAATGTGGGCGTCTTCCTTAAGGTGAGGTTCTTCCGGCCGCCCACACGAGTGACCGAGCGAACGCTCCCTCAGGCTTCCGGCCCACAACCTTGGCTGCCATGCTCTCGACAGCGATTCATATTTGACAAATGCGCCCTCCTTTACGCCGGCGGGTCTCGGAGCAGTTACACGCGACAAATGACTTGCAACATATTTGAAAGGCCACCCCCTCCCACAGTGGCAGCTGTCTCTTCGGCAGCTGGCCAAACCCGGACACTAAGTAGCTGGGGGGGCGTTGGGGGCGGGGGGGCGCGATGATTGCTATGTGTAATCCCGATTGAGAAGATGACGGTGATGACGCCGCTGATGACAATGATGGTGACCGATGACGCTGCTGCTGATGATGACCCGAGCGTGTGACCATGTGTTGGGGCTCACTCCAGAATGAGGACGAGGTGGATGACGACGATGATAAGAACGAGGCCAAGGACCTGCTGGGGCGAGGCGTGCGGACGGCAAATCTTCTGCAGGAGCGCACGCGGGTACACAGGCCTCATCGCCATCACACCTGTACACACACCCGCACCTGTACACATCTTGATCTCTACGAATGCGCACACCTGTATATACCTCACCCGTACATACCCGCACCTGTACACATCCATACTTGTCATGACCTCAGTGGCTAATACCGACTGAGCAAAGTAAATTGCAAACGCGCGCTGTTGAGACTGCGTGGGCACTGCGGGTACAGAGTGAAAGTGTCTTTCCTATGGCCGTGGTGAATAGTGGCGAGATGTTAACTACCTTGCCTAATATACAGGAGGTCGTGGGTTCGATCCCGACCCTGACACCTGCTGTAGAATTGGAGTTTGCATGCTTCTCTCTCTCTCATCATCATCACGGTGGCTCTGAGATGTTAACTACCTTGCCTAATATACAGGAGGTCGTGGATTCGATCCCGACCCTGACACCTGCTTATATTTGGAGTCCGCGTCTCTCCACATTTAGAATTAACATCACGCGTTTCTAGCATTTGGCTGCTTCACATTTCTGCACGATGATAAGCCACTTCGTTGCGCTATCGTTGGTGGCCAGGTTGCGTCTGATTAAGAGCTACATAGCTCCAGTGGGCCTTACCTGGGAAAATAAAAAATAGTTTACAGTTTAGAATGTTGACGCTGTCTCTGATTAGCGTGCACGTGTGCGTGTGTGTCTGTGTGCACGTGTGTGTGTGTGTGTCTTTGTGCACGTGTGTGTGTGTGCGCGCGCACCTGTGTGTGTGTACAGAATGAGATGACGGCTGAGGAGAAGCGGCGAGCCCACCAAAAGGAGCTGGCAGCGCAGGTCAACGAGGAGGCGAAACGCCGGCTCACGGAGCAGAAGGGCGGCACGCACACTCAGAAGTGAGTATGCACACGCAGAAGTGAATATGCACACGCAGAAGTGAGTATGCACACGCAGAAGTGAGTACACACGCACATGTATGTGTGGTACGCACGCATTCACCGTGTTGTGTGGGGGCACGCGTTGCGCTAACAAAAACTATATGGTGAATGCTGAAAAGTGACTGTAATGACATTTTTTTTTTCAATGTGCCTGTATCTTTTCTCAAATTTACTGATTAATCGATTGTTTATTCCCGGCTGTGCAATCGGTGTCACTCGCCAAATAATCCATGCACAACTCGGGCAGAGCAGGACACCGTCAAACTCGATCGTCCTTTATTGTCATCGCTTTAAATGAACCGTAGAGCTCGTCGAGAGGAATAGATTGCCATGTCGTTCGCCTTCAACGGACATAAAATGACGTCGCAACGCAGTTTATGCGAGATCCCGGGGGCTTATGGCACCCCGGGGGCCCGCCATAAGGTTCAAATATCGATCTCAAACTAAACTATAAAGTAATATAAATTTTGATTTAAAGCTTTCGTGACTGCAGGGATTCATATTCTTGGTTCTTTCGGTAAAGTCACATGACTTTACCGAAAGAACCAAGAATATATAAAGTAATCAATTTTTATTTTACCAGGTAAGGTCCATTGAGCTGTGTATAGCTTTTTATCAGAAGCGACCTGTCAATCACACATGATAGCTCAACGAAGTGACTCCAAACATACAGGCGTCAGGATTGAACCCACGACCTCCTGCATACCGGGCGAGGTAGTTAACATCTAGCCACCGTGGCGACCTCTCCATGAATGGCCCGCTGAGCCTGGTATGCACGCTCCGCTTCCCGCAGGGCTCGCAAGTCGAACGTGTCGTACAAGAACGCGTCCCTGGTGCCCAAGGAGCCCGAGATCCGGGAAAACAAAATCTACATCGACAAGAAGTACGAGACGGTCATCCTGCCGGTGTTCGGCATCGCGACGCCCTTCCACATCTCTACCGTCAAGGTGCGCGGCTACGGGGCGCGGCACTACACCCGCGCACGCGCCTGCGCGTCAAGGTGGTGCAGTTGTAACACTTGTGCCTCGCAGCAGTGACAGCCTGGCTTCGATCCCCGATTCGAAAGCACCAACACACACACGCGCGCGACTGCCACGCTGTTTTTAGCATGCACTTGTTAAGGCCGGTATGGCATACGAGTGGGTGGGTGGCGAAAACACCATGCCCGGCTGCATGTCTCCCGAGTTATGATGTTTACACACCACACTCGGTACTCCACCTATGGGGGGGGAGGCCCAGGACTGGTTCAGATATTCGCAACGGTTCTTGGCTGAGAGTGGGGGGGTCGCACTCTGGTTTCCAAGTTTGTCGCGCAGCACGCTAACCACTGCCTTACCGCTACCCCGTCCCCCCCCCACTCCCCACTGCTCACACGCACCCCTCTCACCAACATTATTTACAAACACAACGCCACAATACTGCTCACCCCACACTAACCACGCTCGCGCGCACACAAACACACATCGCCCGCCCCGCTTGCGCACACCTCGCGCCACCAACAGAACATCAGCACATCGGTGGAGGGCGACTACACCTACCTAAGGATCAACTTCTTCTGCCCGGGCAGCGCCCTGGGTCGCAACGAGGGCAGCGTCTTCCTGAACCCCGACGCCACCTTCCTCAAGGAGATGTGAGAGAGCGAGCGAGCGAGTGGGACTTGTGTGCGAACGACGGGCGCCCTACCCCTGCATGGCTGCTACAGCTGCGTAGCATTCGCGCACCGCGTGTGGTGTGTTGACGTCGGAGTTGTGCGTGTGGTTTGTTAGCACGGGGATTCTGTTTGTGGTTTGTTGGCGGGTGCTGTCTGTTGTGTGTTAGCGTGTATGCATAGTACAACATGTCCTCTGTGCGTAATGTGTTGCCGTTGTGCCCTTTATGCAATGTGTTCGCTTGCATGCACAGAGCAACGCTTTTGTGTAACGCGTCAACTTGCAGGCATGGTGTATCGTGTGCTCTGTAATGTGTTAGTATGTAATGCTTTGGCTTGTACATGCACGCGTGTGTGTGTGTGTTCCTGGGAGCGGTAGCGGAGCGGTTAGCGTGCTGTGCTGCGAACCCAGCGACCCGAGTTCGGTTCCCGCTCACGGCCAACACCAGTGACGATTATTTGTATTGGTCCTGGGCCTCCCCTAGATCGACTCAGCCTCAAATGAGAACTTGGTGCGGTGTGTTAACATCGCCACCGGGGAGACGAAGGCGGCCGGGCGTGGTGCTGGCCACCCACCCCCTCGTGTGCCGTTGTGGCCTTCATAGGTGCTCGCTAACAGCACTTGCCCCAGCAGTCCAAGGCTATATGGGGGGGGCGGTCTTTGTTCCTGGCAGCACGTATCGGGCGTCAAACCTGAAGAACCCCGGCGAGGTGGTGGTGCCCTCTATGAACCTGCAGAACGCCTTCCGCATCATCAAGGAGGTCCAGAAGCGCTACAAGACTCGCGAGGCCGAGGAGAAGGAGATGGAGGTAGGGTGGCGCTGTCGCGGCGGCGTCGTCGCGTTGCACATTGCGTCACGTCGCGTCGCGTCGCTCGGTTTGCGTCGTCGCTGCACGTGTGCCGCGTGCGATCGTGACCCCCTGACTCCGTGCGCACCCGTTGTGCGTGTTGCGGCTGACCCTGCTGTTCGTGGTCACCAGGGCATAGTGAAGCAGGACACGCTGGTCATCAACCCCAACCGCAGCAACCCCAAGCTCAAGGACCTCTACATCCGGCCCAACATCGCGCAGAAACGCATGCAGGGATTCCTGGAGGCGCACGTCAACGGTGAGAGGAGGTGGGGTGGGAGTTGGTGGGTCTATGGATGTTATCTCCCTCACCTGGTATGCAGGGGGTCGTGGGTCCGATCCCGACCCTGACGCCTGTATATTTGGAGTTTGCATGTCTCTCCCTTCCCGTGGTCGCTTGGATTTTTCTCCGAGTTCTCCGGTTTTTCCCTCCACATTTAGAAACGTACCTTTTGAGTATTTGGCTGCTAAACATTTCCAAGCAATAAGCGACGTGGTTGAGCCATCATATTTAGCCAGGTTGCTTCTGCAAAAAGACCTGTATGGGCAGTCCCCCATGTTACGGAAGACCACACTTAGGGAAATACCACTTTATGGAAATGCTCCCGTAAATAATGTGAAAACAAAAGATCGACACAGTACCGTACGAGTAAATGTTTGCATTAGTTACGTAAGCGCAAGTAATGTAGCGTGGTGAGGTTGCGGATGAATACAGTGGAGCAAGCGAGGCCGCATATTCCTTAAGGCGTCACACTGCTACATTGTTACCCTGAGTATGCTCTAATCGCCACATCGTCTCTTTTCCTTTTGTAGCATGATGTAATTGTTTTATTTTCTATGCTACGTGGTATTTATAAACGATTCTACAGTACAGTATATGTTCCGTTAGTTGAATTATGAGTCGTGTTAGGGTAGATATTCCATCAAATTAAAGAATCGGAGCAAGTGCAGAGCGCGTATGCACAGCGAACACGATACAGGTCGCAATAAAAACGGATGAAATCGCCATACAGTACTGAGAGAAAATGGTAGGGGAGGCACAACCATTTCCCAATGGTTATTTTATCGTTGATTTTGGGGGGAAATTGTTCAGTTTCCGACATATGCAAAATTAGGGTTGCGGATATTTCCCAGGTAACCTAACCCATCCATAAGCCCCCGGGGGACTGCCTGTATAGCTCAGTGCGCCTTACCTGGTAAGATGAAAATAAATAGTTCATCATACGGTGTGAGATGGGAAATATGGCTCTGTCTTAATCCCTCTTGTTTTCTCTCATTGTGCCACGAGCCTGCGTGTGTTGCACAAACGTACGGCCACCTTGTCAGCCCAACGCTGGATGGGCGCCTCCCGACACTGCGCGGAAAGTAGTTATTTTACCATACTTCGCCACGCTGGTCAGCGAGGGTTGGCGAACACGGGGAGCGCGAACGCGGGAGTATATAAGTACGGTTCAACAATGCCCTTTACTGGACTGCCTAGTACACTTCTGTTGTGCGCCGCGGTCGCCCGTTGCAAGCAATCATTCAGTTGCGGGCCATCCGAGATGCGATCATGCAACATTGTTGATGATTTGCTTAGTAGACAATCATTTGCAATTCAGCATTTTCGTGCTGATGGATGTGAGCGAGCGTCGCAGCCAATGTTGGTGACCAATTTCTGAACCGGTCCTAGGCCCTCCCCGAGGTTACCTCGGCTTTAAATGAGGACCTTATTTGGTGTGTAAATCATCTGCATTGGGGAGACCCCAAGGCTGTGCTAACTACACCCCAACAATGCGTTAAAGGACGTTTGGGGGTGGATCTTTGTGTGTGTGAGCAGGGTTCCGGTACACGTCGGTGCGCGGTGACAAGGTGGACATCCTCTACAACAACATCAAGCACGCGCTCTTCCAGCCGTGCGACGGCGAGATGATCATCGTGCTGCACTTCCACCTCAAGGTGCTGACCCCCATGACCCACTCGGGGCACCGAGGCCTCGGTCTCTCCCCCCCCCATATCACGAGCGTTACCACTTGCCATACTCGCCACACTACCACTCACGACACACGTTACCACCGCATTTACTGTTCACCGCCCTCGCCACCATCTCCTCTACACTCGCCACCTCTACACTTGCTACCACTTCCTTCACTGCATCACGTGCTTTCAGATGCGCTTCTCCAGCCATCTGAAACGCTCTGCCTTCCGGTATTAGGAAGCCACTGGATTGAAAATGTATAAATTCCGTATTAAATTTCTTGTCCTTTCCCCCGCAACTCCGATTAACACGGTTGGCTATGCATGGTGCGAAGGAAGTTCCACATACATACTTTCCACCGTCGTTACCACCTCACCTCCCCCCACCCCAACGTAGCGGGTAGTCATTATCGTCTTCGCGTTATTGTCGCTCGTTGCTCGAGCCTACCGTCACCCCTCGTGTTTGCGCAGAACGCCATCATGTTCGGCAAGAAGCGGCACACTGATGTGCAGTTCTACACGGAGGTGGGAGAGGTCACCACGGACCTGGGCAAGCACCACCATATGCACGACCGCGACGACCTCTACGCCGAGCAGGTGAGACCATCGCACGCTCTCCTCCCCTTGCGCTCTGACGGCCTGCCGGGGTGGAGCTTGCTGGCTCGCTCGGTCCCTCGCTCCCTCGCCCCCTCGCCCCCTCTTCCGCTCCGTCGCGCTTGCGCTAACGCGGGCGCCGCGGGGGCATGTGCGCCGCTCAGATGGAGCGCGAGCTGCGCCACAAGCTCAAGACGGCGTTCAAGAGCTTCATCGAGAAGGTGGAAAACATCACTAAAGAGAGCCTGGAATTTGAGGTGCCCTTCCGGGAACTCGGGTCAGTGGATGCACACCCCCCCCCCCCCACCACCTGGTCGCTGTGGTGTTTGTGTGGTAGCTGTGGCTTGGTGCTAGCTATGCGAGTGAGTGTAGGTAGCTGCGTGTGTGTGTGTGTCTCGTGCCGCGCTACCCCCCGTGTAGTGTTTTCAGAAATGTACACGCAAGTCGACTCGGCATCAAATGAGTACTTGTAAGCATTGCCCCTAGGGAGGTGCTGGCCATTGACTCCCCCGTGTGCTGTGCCGAACTTCATAGGTTCTCACTAACAGCACTTGCTCCTCTACAGTCTTATGGCTATACGGGGGATCTTTATCTTATGTGTCTCACTCTTAGCCGTGTGTGTTTTTGGTTGCTGTGTCTCTGCTAATGATAATCATTGTTATAATACATCGGTGTGTTTGTTCAAGTGACTGTTCAAGTGACGACTGTATTTATCCGGCTGTGTCGGGTGAAGGAGGCTGTATGACACATGCACATTACTCGTGCGATCTGACTCGAAAAATGAATAATGAATCATGTGTTGTTGGTCGCGGTAACCGTGGGTGTGTTGGTGGCGGTAGCCGTGTGTGTTGTTGGTGGCGGTAACCGTGAGTGTGTTGTTGGTCGCGGTAACTGTGAGTGTGTTGTTGGTGGCGGTAACCGTGGGTGTGTTGTTGGTGGCGGTAACCGTGAGTGTGTTGTTGGTCGCGGTAACTGTGAGTGTGTTGTTGGTGGCGGTAACCGTGAGTGTGTTGTTGGTGGCGGTAACCGTGAGTGTGTTGTTGGTCGCGGTAACTGTGAGTGTGTTGTTGGTGGCGGTAACCGTGAGTGTGTTGTTGGTGGCGGTAACTGTGAGTGTGTTGTTGGTGGCGGTAACCGTGAGTGTGTTGTTGGTCGCGGTAACTGTGAGTGTGTTGTTGGTCGCGGTAACTGTGAGTGTGTTGTTGGTCGCGGTAACCGTGAGTGTGTTGTTGGTGGCGGTAACCGTGAGTGTGTTGTTGTTGGTGGCGGGAGCCGTGAGTGTGTTGTTGGTGGCGGTAACCGTGAGTGTGTTGTTGGTGGCGGTAACCGTGAGTGTGTTGTTGGTGGCGGTAACCGTGAGTGTGTGTGTTGTTGGTGGCGGTAACCATGAGTGTGTTGTTGGTGGCGGTAACCGTGAGTGTGTTGTTGGTGGCGGTAACCGTGGGTGTGTTGTTGGTGGCGGTAACCGTGAGTGTGTGTTGTTGGTGGCGGTAACCGTGAGTGAGTGTGTTGGTGGCGGTAACCGTGAGTGTGTTGTTGGTGGCGGTAACTGTGAGTGTGTTGTTGGTGGCGGTAACCGTGAGTGTGTTGTTGGTGGCGGTAACTGTGAGTGTGTGTGTTGTTGGTGGCGGTAACCGTGGGTGTGTTGGTGGCGGTAACCGTGAGTGTGTTGTTGGTGGCGGTAACCGTGAGTGTGTTGTTGGTGGCGGTAACCGTGAGTGTGTTGTTGGTGGCGGTAACCGTGAGTGTGTTGTTGTTGGTGGCGGGAGCCGTGAGTGTGTGTGTTGTTGGTGGCGGTAACCGTGAGTGTGTTGTTGGTGGCGGTAACCGTGAGTGTGTTGTTGGTGGCGGTAACCGTGAGTGTGTTGTTGGTGGCGGTAACCGTGAGTGTGTGTGTTGTTGGTGGCGGTAACCGTGGGTGTGTTGGTGGCGGTAACCGTGAGTGTGTTGTTGGTGGCGGTAACCGTGAGTGTGTGTTGTTGGTGGCGGTAACCGTGAGTGTGTTGTTGGTGGCGGGAGCCGTGAGTGTGTTGTTGGTGGCGGTAACCGTGAGTGTGTTGTTGGTGGCGGTAACCGTGAGTGTGTTGGTGGCGGTAACCGTGAGTGTGTTGTTGGTGGCGGTAACCGTGAGTGTGTGTGTTGTTGGTGGCGGTAACCGTGGGTGTGTTGGTGGCGGTAACCGTGAGTGTGTTGTTGGTGGCGGTAACCGTGAGTGTGTGTGTTGTTGGTGGCGGTAACCGTGAGTGTGTTGTTGGTGGCGGGAGCCGTGAGTGTGTTGTTGGTGGCGGTAACCGTGAGTGTGTTGTTGGTGGCGGTAACCGTGAGTGTGTTGGTGACGGTAACCGTGAGTGTGTTGTTGGTGGCGGTAACCGTGAGTGTGTTGTTGGTGGCGGTAACCCTGAGTGTGTTGTTGGTGGCGGTAGCCGTGTGTGAGTGCGTGTTGTTGGTGGCGGTAACCGTGAGTGTGCGCGTTTTGTTGGTGGCGGTAGCCGTGTGTGAGTGTGTGTTGTTGGTGGCGGTGACCGTGAGTGTGTTGTTGGTGGCGGTAGCCGTGAGTGTGTGTGTTGTTGGTGGCGGTAGCCGTGAGTGTGTTGTTGGTGGCGGGAGCCGTGTGAGTGTGTGTTGTTGGTGGCGGTAGCCATGTGTGTGTGTTGTTGGTGGTGGTAGACGTGTGTGAGTATTTTTGGTGGCGGTAGTTGTGTGTGAGTGTGTGTTGTTGGTGGCGGTAGCCGTGTGTGTTGTTAGTGGCGGTAGCCGTGTGTGAGTGCGTGTTGTTGGTGGCGGTAACCGTGTGTGAGTGTGTGTTGTTGGTGGCGGTAGCCGTGTGTGTGTGTGTTGTTGGTGGCGGTAACCTTGAGTGTGTGTGTTGTTGGTGGCGGTAACCGTGGGTGTGTGTGTTGTTGGTGGCGGTAACCGTGTGTGTGTTGTTGGTGGCGGTAACCGTGAGTGTGTTGGTGGCGGTAGCCGTGTGTGAGTGCGTGTTGTTGGTGGCGGTAACCGTGAGTGTGCGCGTTTTGTTGGTGGCGGTAGCCGTGTGTGAGTGTGTGTTGTTGGTGGCGGTGACCGTGAGTGTGTTGTTGGTGGCGGTAGCCGTGAGTGTGTGTGTTGTTGGTGGCGGTAGCCGTGAGTGTGTTGTTGGTGGCGGGAGCCGTGTGAGTGTGTGTTGTTGGTGGCGGTAGCCGTGTGTGTGTGTTGTTGGTGGTGGTAGACGTGTGTGAGTATTTTTGGTGGCGGTAGTTGTGTGTGAGTGTGTGTTGTTGGTGGCGGTAGCCGTGTGTGTTGTTAGTGGCGGTAGCCGTGTGTGAGTGCGTGTTGTTGGTGGCGGTAACCGTGTGTGAGTGTGTGTTGTTGGTGGCGGTAGCCGTGTGTGTGTGTGTTGTTGGTGGCGGTAACCGTGAGTGTGTGTGTTGTTGGTGGCGGTAACCGTGGGTGTGTGTGTTGTTGGTGGCGGTAACCGTGTGTGTGTTGTTGGTGGCGGTAACCGTGAGTGTGTTGGTGGCGGTAGCCGTGTGTGTGTGTGTTTTTGGTGGCGGTAGCCGTGAGTGTGTTGTTGTTGGTATCCGCAACGGAGGATTGTGTGCCCTGTCCACATGCAGGTTCCAAGGCGCCCCCTACCGCAGCACCACCCTGCTGCAGCCGACGAGCAGCTCCCTGGTGAACGTCACCGAATGGGTAAGCCCCTGCACCGCATGCGTCCGCACTGCACCGCACCCATCGTGCTGTACCCTCGGATCGCGCCGGTCGGCTACGTACGGAGCGAAATATGTTCAGCATACATGCATACATGTACCGTGCGTGACTTCTGCAAGTTGCAGGGTGGGTGTCCCGTTCACTGTAGGGCGGGCGGTCCCGTTCTCCGTTGAATCTCGAAACGCGGAAGTGGTTTGCGTTAACGTTATTTAGAGAGGCGTAGCGCCGCTTATTTTTAAATACGGCATTACTCGCCACAGAGAACCGATGCGACACGATCGCCGCAGTCTACGATAGCTGGTGCCAAACTGTGCCACGCGCCCCTCCCTTCATGGCTCTTTAAATCCGATTCCGGAAGAAAAACTGATGACGTACACGTATGTCTTGAATTTGTGTTTAACACGCTGATTATATGCTTTGCAAATCATGGTAGCTTGATCGATCGTTATAATTACCCGTCTGTTTTTTGGCTGTTGCTGAAGCTTCTGTCTCTTTGACGGACCTTGTTGTACTCCCCCCCCTCCCTCCCTCCCTCCCCCCCCCCCCTCTCAACTGCTTGGCGGCGCGCAGCCCCCGTTTGTGGTGACGCTGGACGAGCTGGAGCTCGTGCACTTTGAGCGCGTGCAGTTCCACCTCAAGAACTTCGACATGGTCATCGTGTACAAGGACTACAGCCACAAGGTCACCATGGTCAACGCCATCCCCACCAACTCGCTCGACCCCATCAAGGAGTGGCTCAAGTGCGTGAAGCCGTTGGCCAGCTCGCCAACAGCAGTGTGTTAACGGCGATACAGAGAAAAGTGGTGGTGGGGGGTGGGGGGTAAGGATTTTGTTGGCGTGGCAGTGGCCTGCACGTGGAGGTTTATTTTTTGACCGATGTGGGGGGGGCCGGTCGTGGTGCGCGCGTGTGTGTCCCGACAGCTCGTGCGATATCAAGTACACGGAGGGCGTGCAGTCCCTCAACTGGACCAAGATCATGAAGACCATCACGGATGACCCCGAGGGATTCTTTGACCAGGGCGGCTGGTCCTTCCTGGACCCCGAGAGCGATGTGAGTGGCCGTGTCAGCCGCACACTGTGGGGTGGGTGGTGGGGGTGGGGGGTACCTTACCCCACAACCCCCCCTCCCCTTCCATCCGCCGACCCTCTCTCTCTCCTGGTGTCATAACCCTTTAGCTGTTTAAGCTGCTCATTCCTGTCAAGACGTTGGCCAGGTGGTGCAGTGGTCAGAGCGTGCAATTTTTCACTTTTTTTGTTCCGCTTAAGTAGCTTGATCGTTTGCTAGAATCGTCCAGCTGCGTTTTTGGTTGCTGCTGAAGCTTCTGTCTTCACATTGAGCCACTCTGTAGGATGTTGGTGCGGTTTTAACGCCCCCCTCGGTTGTGCCGGCGTGGAGTTTGTAACGGAGCCGTGGTCGATACGTGAACCGCGAAAGATTTGTTTGCGGATATTGGGAAAAATTGGAAGGAACACGTGAGCCCAAGAATATTTTCGTTCCAGCTGATGGCAATAATAAAAATCCCCAACCTAATAATTCGTGCCTAAGAAATAATATCGAGATGGCACGAGTGCTTGGTAGATTGTCTATCCAGGTAATTGTTGGTCATTGCCGTGTTGACGAATCCACTGCTGGAGCCCGTTGAGTTCCTGCAGAGTGGATCGCAGTGATGGTGGATTGGCTACCGCTGTTGTAACGCGAGGAGGGCGGCCGTGCGGGAACATCTGCAGGGCAGCGGCGGTGGCTCGGACCAGGATTCTGACGAGGAGGCGGAGGACGAGACCTTCAACCCCTCCGAGGTCGAAGATGACGATGAAGAGGAGGTCGACGACAGCGACGAGGACTACTCGTCGGAGATCGAGGAATCTGGTCAGACGCTGCGCATTCCCCTCCCCCCCCCGCCTCTTCCCCCCCGTCCGCGCCCCCCCTCTGCGCACGGCGCCGTGTGGCAGTGCCAAGCTCGGCCCTTGTTAACGCAAGCGCCTGGCCGCTGTTTATTTAAGCGAATGCTTTTACACGTGACTTTTACACAGTTGGAGCACCAGATCCACGAGGGAAATAACGAATTAACTGAATGCATATGTATGTCGACGTTATACGCGAGTGGATGTCAGCCCACGCGGCCACACCTCTGATTGGCACGGTTGGCTACGTACTGTGCGAAAGAAGTTCTACATACATACATACATGGCAACAAGTCCGCCCAGGCGTGCCCTGACGGACTTCACAGGCGGAGACGATGTGCGCCTCGTTCTCCCAGTTACCCCTCCCGGCCGCCGTGAGCGGTTGGCGCTAACGCCGTTACCCCGTCCGGCTGGTTTCTTGGCTCAGGCTCGGAGTTCTCGATTGGCAGCGAAGAGGAGAGCGGTAAGGACTGGGATGAGCTGGAGGAGGAGGCGCGACGAGGTGAGTGTGGTGGCGGTGGTAACGCGCGTGTTTGCGTGTGCCCTTGTAGTCTCGTGTTCTCTCTTCTTGTTTCCTCATGTCCCAGTGTTCTCAGGGGACACGTGTCCCTGTGTGTTCTCACATTCACCTTCTGTCCCCCTCCCTGTGTCCTGTTGTCTCCATGTCTTCATGTGTCTATGTCCCTCTGTCTCTTGTCTCTCCATATCCCTATTTCCCCACGTCTCCCGTGTTCTCGTTCCTATGTCTATAAGTCCCAGGGTTTGGTGCCGAGTCTTCCTCTGTCCCCATATCGGTGTCCTCCTGTTCCTTTTTCCTGCCCCCGTGTGCCCTGTGCTTCCCGTGTCTCTGTGTATTCCCTTGTGCCTGCGTCCGCACGTGCCCGTGATTCTGTCCCTTTGCCAACGGGCGAGTGACCCTGTGACCCCCCTCGTCCTGCTGCGCCGACGCGTGTCTCCACAGCCGACAAGCAGATCCTGGAGAAGGAGGAGGAGGACCAGCGGACGGCGCCAACTTCTCGCAAGCGCAAGAGCTCCGGCGGCCGCGAATCGAGTAGCAAGAACAAGCGGCGCCGCAAGTGAGGCGGGGACAATAGCCCACCCGCCGGCTCCAAGAGCCAGCTCGGCAATTTCAGCCATCCACACCTACCCCTTGCCTCGCCCAGTTTCCGCGAATCTCACAGCCACGGAAGGCCGGCAATGGCGGCAACGCGGAAATGAACACGCGGAGCGTTTGGGCCCCCTGCCCAGCCGCATCGTGTCGCGGCCCAAGGCTTCCAGCCTCAACACCAGCTCATCACGCTCCTCCCCAGCACGGCGCCATCAGGCGACTCCACACGACTCGTTCCCGAAGGACAACGTGATCGGGCCCTACTGCTAGTGCCAGCCTCTGGCATGGAACCGGTTCCTAGCGGGGCTCACTGTGGGCAGTGGGTTCCTTGATGGAGGACGGCAGAAGCACTGCCCGTGGGCCCCCCCCCCCTTTGTTCACCGTGATGGACACCCCTCCCGAGAGCATCGTGCCCGGCGTAGTCCCCCCCCCACCTCACCACCTCTTGAGACTTTCCTCGCCCTTTCAGTCCGTGCGCTAGGTCAGTGCTGGCTGCGCCGTCCCTCCCAGGGTCGACCCAGGAGCTGTGGCCGCTGCACCATTGCTGAGTCGAGCACCGGCAGTTGCCGGTGAATTGTTTGTGCCGCTGAGGTCAACCCACATGAGCTCTCCTTTTCAAGAAGATCGGAGCCAGGAGCATCTTTGCCAATTGCCAGGCCGGGAGGGCGTTCGGTAGGGTGATGGCCGATGCCGAGGTTGAGAGCGTGTGACGGTGGGGGAGAGTTTCCCTCATGCTCTCCACTTCACACTCGGCTGCTTTGTAGGTTGTTGCGGTTTGTTTTTTACTTGATCATTGGCGCCCATGCTGGTGTTTATTGGAGGCTGTCTCTCCTTCACGATGTCACTGCGGACGTGACCCAGAGTTTTGAGTCGAACGTTAAATAAACCCCTCCACTTTGACTCGTTTTGCGCGCGCGTGTGTAGGCTTTGCCATAGTTGGTCAGTCGCAGTAGTTGCCGGCGTTTGTTGGTAAGTTCCTTGTTGGTCACTATCCGGTCGCCTGGATCCATGCGTGGGGGGGGGGGGGTGATGTAGATTGAGGGAATGGGGAAGCGGTCCACCAGGGGTCGGGTTCTCACCGGAACGTGGCGGTGGGGGTTCTTGTAGTTCAGAAAGCAATCTTGGCAGCCCGTGGCAATTCCACTGAACCCTTAGCCCCAACAGCTTCAATCCTGCTGCTTTGTCCACCGCCGTCACTGTTGATATGGCGGGCGTCGCTGTCGGTCGCATGTTAACAAACGGAGGTTAAAGTGTTGGCGGAAACACTTATGGCGTGGGCCGAAGGAGGCATGGGCCGAAGGAGGCGTGGGCCAAATGCCCCGCGGGGGGTTGGGGGGGAGGCCGACTCAGAGGTCAGTGCCGGCGCTGCCGGGCCACGTTTGACCCCGGTGGGTGTGGGAACCCCGACCAATCTCAGGTTGTTTGTGTGCCACGTGGTCCCCTCCATGGTTGTCTGGGCCATCGCCTTCCTCCATTCCTATCGATTTTTTAAGTCGGGGAGGTTGTGAGATGCCACCTTTCTCTCTTTTTTACGCATTGAATCGTGGATCATGTCGTGCTGCAGTGTATTGTAGTTATTGTGGGGGAAATAAAGCTTTGTCGTTTGTTTTTGCTGTCGGGTGTCTGTACGTGGGGAGTTGAGGTGTAATGGTTAGTGGACTGTGCTATGAACCCGGTGGCCAGAGTCCGATTCTCGCTCACGGCCAACACCAGTGACGATTATTTGAACCTATCCTGGGCCTCCCCAAGGTCGACTCAATCTTATATTAGTATACCTGGTGCGATGTGTATCAGCACTGGGGAGCCAAGGGCGTGGTGCTGGCCACCCACCCCACTCGTGTACCGTGCCAGTCTTCCGCCTTCATAGGTGCTGCTCGCTAACAGCACTTGCTGTTGTCTGTTGAAGGCCACATGGGGAATCTTTGTGTACGGGGAGCATTGATGCAGTGGTTTGTGCTGTGAAGAAACATGGTTACCCAAGTTCTCCGGGCCAACAACATTGGCGAGCTATACAAGAGTGTTCTGGGCCTCCCCTAGGTCGATTCAGCCTTAAATTCGTACTGGGTGTCAATGTCAGCAAGGGGAGATGGGCAGCTGACCACACAGTGTCCTTGCGTGCTGTGGCAGGCCTTAATAACATCACTTGCATTAAACAGCCTGCTCAGAATGTAACCTGTGGCTGGTGTGAGCACACCTGTGATTACACTATGTAACACAATTTTTGTTCCTGGGTAAGGTTATTTCGTAATTGCTTATGCCTAAAAAGTGTAGAAAGTGGCTATTATTCCCCACAAACTTTGTGTTTTGTGACCATTACAGTGATATTTAGAAATTTTCCTATTTTCAATGAGAAAACGGGCGCATTTGTCTTTTCGTTCACAAAATCAGAAAAAAAACATGAATCAAAATGAACATGTATTTGTTCTAAAGTAATACAAAAATTACTACAAAAGATTTAGAAGCGAGTAGTTTTTTGAGATTTACGATTATACTGTAAATCACTAACGAATCAGCCCCCAAATGTAGTCTCCTTTCATGTTCTCGATATACTGTCCTTGGTAGCGGCATTCAAAGTCCAGTATATCCTGGTGGAAGTGCTCGCCTTGCTCCTCCGAGTACACTGGTCACCCCGTGGTGCCCTTATAAAACCCAACGTTTAACCTACTGGGGCCGGCTTGTGCCCGCCCTCATCGTCGGGCATATTTGCGGACTACACCACGCCGACGTTGACCCTGGTCATTGACCGAGCAACCCAACGTTCCTACCAGCTCCCTCTGCAGGAATGTGTTCGTGGGATTCGTGGAGATGGGTTGAAACAGGTGCAGGGTACTGTGCGAGGGAAGGCTCGAAGGGAAGTAGAAGACGGTAGAGTCTGCTGGAAGAATCTACGGGGGGTGGGGGGGGAGGGTGCTGGAAGTTGCCAGGGCGTGGCCGAGCGGGTATACAAGGAGGATCGAGGCCCGTGATCGGGGTCGCCGGCTCGGGGATTGAAGGACGACTGCAGGTGGACGACATCGGGGCCTACTGTTGGAGATCGACATCGTGGAAACTATCAGGCCAACTGTTCGAGATCTACTACATGGTGGAAACCATCAAAAAAGACAGATCTACATGGTGGAAGCCATCAAGAAATACTGTCTGAGATCTACATGGTGGAAGCCATCAAGACTGTCTGAGATCTACATGGTGGAAACCATCAAGAAAGACAGATCTACATGGTGGAAACCATCACGAAAGACTGAGATCTACATGGTGGAAGCCATCAAGAAAGACTGTCTGAGATCTACATGGTGGAAACCATCAAGAAAGACTGAGATCTACATGGTGGAAACCATCAAGAAAGACTGTATGAGATCTACATGGTGGAAACCATCAAGAAAGACAGATCTACATGGTGGAAACCATCAAGAAAGACTGAGATCTACATGGTGGAAAACATCAAGAAAGACTGAGATCTACATGGTGGAAACCATAAAAAAAGACTGAGATCTACATGGTGGAAGCCATCAAGAAAGACTGTCCGAGATCTACATGGTGGAAACCATCAAGAAAGACTGAGATCTACATGGTGGAAACCATCAAGAAAGACAGATCTACATGGTGGAAGCCATCAAGAAGGACTGTCCAAGATCTACATGGTGGAAGCCATCAAGAAAGACTATGAGATCTACATGTTGGAAACCATCAAGAAAGACTGAGATCTACATGTTGGAAACCATCAAGAAAGACTGAGATCTACATGGTGGAAACCATCAAGAAAGACTTCTGAGATCTACATGGTGGAAACCATCAAGAAAGACTTCTGAGATCTACATGGTGGAAACCATCAAGAAAGACTGTCCAAGATCTACATGGTGGAAACCATCAAGAAAGACTGAGATCTACATGGTGGAAGCCATCAAGAAGGACTGTTCGAGATCTACATGGTGGAAACCATCAAGAAAGACTGAGATCTACATGGTGGAAACCATCAAGAAGGACTATCCGAGATCTACATGGTGGAAACCATCAAGAAAGACAGATCTACATGGTGGAAACCATCAAGAAAGAGTGAGATCTACATGGTGGAAACCATCAAGAAAGACTGAGATCTACATGGTGGAAACCATCAAGAAAGACTGAGATCTACATGGTGGAAACCATCAAGAAAGACTGAGATCTACATAGTGGAAACCATCAAGAAAGACTGTCCGAGATCTACATGGTGGAAACCATGAAGAAAGACTGAGATCTACATGGTGGAAACCATCAAGAAAGACAGATCTACATGGTGGAAGCCATCAAGAAAGACCGTATGAGATCTACATGGTGGAAACCAAGAAAAATTGAGATCTACATGGTGGAAACCATCAAGAAAGACTGAGATCTACATGGTGGAAGCCATCAAGAAATACTGAGATCTACATGGTGGAAACCATCAAGAAAGACTGAGATCTACATGGTGGAAACCATCAAGAAAGACTGAGATCTACATGGTGGAAACCATCAAGAAAGACTGAGATCTACATGGTGGAAGCCATCAAGAAAGACTGTCCGAGATCTACATGGTGGAAACCATCAAGAAAGACTGAGATCTACATGGTGGAAACCATCAAGAAAGACTGAGATCAACATAGTGGAAACCATCAAGAAAGACTGAGATCTACATGATGGAAACCATCAAGAAGGACTGAGATCTACATGGTGGAAACCATCAAGAAAGACTGTCCGAGATCTACATGGTGGAAACCATCAAGAAGGACTATCTGAGATCTACATGGTGGAAGCCATCAAGAAGGACTGTCCGAGATCTACATGGTGGAAACCATCAAGAAAGACAGATCTACATGGTGGAAACCATCAAGAAAGACTGAGATCTACATGGTGGAAAACATCAAGAAAGACTGAGATCTACATGGTGGAAACCATAAAAAAAGACTGAGATCTACATGGTGGAAGCCATCAAGAAAGACTGTCCGAGATCTACATGGTGGAAACCATCAAGAAAGACTGAGATCTACATGGTGGAAACCATCAAGAAAGACAGATCTACATGGTGGAAGCCATCAAGAAGGACTGTCCAAGATCTACATGGTGGAAGCCATCAAGAAAGACTATGAGATCTACATGTTGGAAACCATCAAGAAAGACTGAGATCTACATGTTGGAAACCATCAAGAAAGACTGAGATCTACATGTTGGAAACCATCAAGAAAGACTGAGATCTACATGGTGGAAACCATCAAGAAAGACTTCTGAGATCTACATGGTGGAAACCATCAAGAAAGACTGTCCAAGATCTACATGGTGGAAACCATCAAGAAAGACTGAGATCTACATGGTGGAAGCCATCAAGAAGGACTGTCCGAGATCTACATGGTGGAAACCATCAAGAAAGAGTGAGATCTACATGGTGGAAACCATCAAGAAAGACTGTCTGAGATCTACATAGTGGAAACCATCAAGAAAGACTGAGATCTACATGGTGGAAACCATCAAGAAAGACTGAGATCTACATAGTGGAAACCATCAAGAAAGACTGTCCAAGATCTACATGGTGGAAACCATGAAGAAAGACTGAGATCTACATGGTGGAAACCATCAAGAAAGACAGATCTACATGGTGGAAGCCATCAAGAAAGACCGTATGAGATCTACATGGTGGAAACCATCAAGAAAAATTGAGATCTACATGGTGGAAACCATCAAGAAAGACTGAGATCTACATGGTGGAAGCCATCAAGAAATACTGAGATCTACATGGTGGAAACCATCAAGAAAGACTGAGATCTACATGGTGGAAACCATCAAGAAAGACAGATCTACATGGTGGAAACCAAGAAAGACTGAGATCTACATGGTGGAAGCCATCAAGAAAGACTGTCCGAGATCTACATGGTGGAAACCATCAAGAAAGACTGAGATCTACATGGTGGAAACCATCAAGAAAGACTGAGATCAACATAGTGGAAACCATCAAGAAAGACTGAGATCAACATGGTGGAAACCATCAAGAAAGACTGAGATCAACATGGTGGAAACCATCAAGAAAGTCTGAGATCTACATGATGGAAACCATCAAGAAGGACTGAGATCTACATGGTGGAAACCATCAAGAAAGACTGTCCGAGATCTACATGGTGGAAACCATCAAGAAGGACTATCTGAGATCTACATGGTGGAAGCCATCAAGAAGGACTGTCCGAGATCTACATGGTGGTAACCATCAAGAAAGACTATGAGATCTACATGGTGGAAACCATCAAGAAAGACTGTTCGAGATTAGTCTAGTGGAACCCACCGAGGCTGCAGATAGTCATAGCCTTGTGAAACGTGTTCGTCGTACTCTCGCCTTGTAAATGTTGTGAAATAAATCATCTAGAAAATGGAACCCGCGAAGGAGCTTCTATACACTACACTACTACATTTAATGAACGCTACTACATTATACATGACTATACACTACTATTATATTATATGGTTCTTTTGGTAAAGTCACGTAGATAGAAAAAATAAAGTGAATACAAATATCACGACGTTTAGATCGCGACACAAGCGGTCGTCATCAGGAACAGGGAGGTTAGCCTCTGAGGGCAAGTTGTTTATAAAGGTTTAGAGATGGGCGGGGCAGCTAATGTTAATGACTTATTATTCCCCGCAAACTTTGCTTTTGTGACCAGGACTTTATGTGAAGGAATGACACAAATGCACACCACCTTTTCTCATTGAAAATAGGTACGTTTCAAAATATCACCGTCCTGGTCACAAAAGCAAAGTATTTGGGGAATCATTCCATTTTTTTTTACTTTTGAGGCATAAGCAATTAGGAAATAACACTGCCCAGGGATATTTTTTTGATCCACTGTACTGTATAATCCACGACAACCTGGGGCCTTTCCCCTTGACCTACACGTGAGCATCACCACTGTAAGTGAATTCGAAGTTTACCTTTCCTGGCATAAGGGCCCCCGTAAGTGTGTGCGTGTGATTCTTTAATTTTTTTTCCACGGCAGCAACTCCAGCAGGGAGGTCATCAATGGGTAAGGGGCCGTCCATAAATGACGTCATGCGATTTTGGACGATTTTTGACCCCCCCTCGTCACACGGCGTCACAAAAAGTCAGATCCCCCCCCCCCTAAAATATGACGTCCAAAGCTCTGCCCCCCCCCCCCCCCAAAATAAAACATGCTTCCAATCTCTTTAAACTATTGTCATTGTAGTGCGTATTTAATGTGGCGCTGCACTCTGATGTAGAAGACATTAAAAAGTATAATTAAGTAGAACGTTTTGATTTAAAGCTTTCGTGACTGCAGTAATTCATATTCTTAGTTTTTTCGGTAAAGTCACGTTGAAGAGAAACAAAATAATAAAATATATATAAAACAATCAAAAAAATTCTCACGACGTTTCGACCATAACTCAAACGGTCGTCTTCAGGTGTGTTGGTTCGCATAAATTTATTTTTAATCGCCGCATTTATTTATTTATAAAAAAACGTTAGCGCCACGCGCAACGATTTAGCAGTTTACCCAGGGCTAGTCCATCTATATTCTGAAAAGAGGAGGGGGGAGACGAAATTTTTTATAATGTATGCTGTCTGAAAGCCACTGTAAGCGTGAACAATCAATTAAGACCTGAAATGGTTTATCAAATCTTTCCAATAATTGCTAAGATAGAATCCATCTTCTCGGTTGAAATTGTCTCTGTGCTTGTATATGTGGATAGCCTCATGAACGAATCTCTCATGGAAGCCAGATGGCTTACAAAGAACCTCTGTCTTGGAAAAGTCAATGGCATGTGAGCCTACTGAATTAGAACAATGATCTGCCACGGCCGAGGTGTTGGTCCTACCGTGAAACCTTCTGCTGCCAGGCCACCAAGATTATACGGCTTACCAAACATACATAAAGTAGATACACCCCTTCGTCCCATAGTCTCTACTATCGGCCCCCCCACCTACAAACTAGCTCGTTTTTTGTCTGAAATCCTGCGTCCTTTCACTGGAAAGACCACCTCTGCGGTACAAAATTCTACTCACCTGGTATCGACAATCAAGGGTATTTCCCTGTCCCCAGACGACCTGCTTGTCAGTTTTGATGTAGTTTCCTTATTCACCAAGGTTCCTGTACCTGCCACTATTGCAATCATTGAAGACTTGGTTCATCAAGGACTAAACACTGAGGTACCCCCCCTGGTGAGACACTGTTTAACCAATACATACTTCACTTGGAATGGAACTTTCTACAAACAAACTGAGGGCACCCCAATGGGCTCCCCCCTTTCTCCAGTTATAGCTAACATTTTCATGGAGAAATTTGAGACTGACGCCATCCAGACTGCCACTCTGCGCCCAACCTTATGGAAGAGGTACGTGGATGACACTTTTGTCATCTGGCCACATGGCCGGCCTGCTCTAGACCAATTCTTCGACCACATCAATTCCATACACCCAGCCATCAGATTTACCATGGAAGTCGAAATAGATGGCAAGATACCTTTTTTGGATGTCCTAATTAAAAAGATACCTGATGGTTCAATGAGCCACTCTGTCTACAGGAAAGCTACCCATACGGATGCTTATCTGAAACCGGATTCCCACCACCATCCATCACAGAAGAATTCTCTCATCAAGACTCTGTATCATAGAGCCCAATGCATATCCGACCAGGAACACATAAGCAGTGAACTCAAGCACGTACACCAAGCTCTTAGGGCTAATGGTTACTCCGACTATACAATCCGCAAAGCTATCACTCAAACCATGAAGAAGAACCCTCTTGAGGAGCCTTTCAAAACCATCACTTTACCCTACATTGCTGGGATCACAAAAAAGATCTCCAAAATCTTGAATAAACACAAGATCCAGGTCCGTTTCAACACATTACATAAAATTCGTGATCTGGTTCCGTCTGTAAAAGATGTGATTCCGAACATACAATACCCTGGTGTCTACAAACTAAGTTGCCTCTGTGGTAGTAGTTACATTGGAGAAACCAAACGCCATGTCTCGGACCGCATTCGTGAACACAAAGCAGACCTTAAACACGGTAGGACCAACACCTCGGCCGTGGCAGATCATTGTTCTAATTCAGTAGGCTCACATGCCATTGACTTTTCCAAGACAGAGGTTCTTTGTAAGCCATCTGGCTTCCATGAGAGATTCGTTCATGAGGCTATCCACATATACAAGCACAGAGACAATTTCAACCGAGAAGATGGATTCTATCTTAGCAATCATTGGAAAGATTTGATAAATCATTTCAGTTCTTGATTGATTGTTCACGCTTACAGTGGCTTTCAGACAGCATACATTATAAAAAATTTCGTCTCCCCCCTCCTCTTTTCAGAATATAGATGGACTAGTCCTGGGTAAACTGCCAAATCGTTGCGCGTGGCGCTAACGTGTTTTTTATATACATAAATAAATGCGCCGTTTAAAAATAAATGTATGCGAACCAACACACCTGAAGACGACCGTTTGAGTTATGGTCGAAACGTCGTGAGAATTTTGTATTGTTTATATATATTTTATTATTTTGTTGTTTCTCTTCAACGTGACTTTACCGAAAAAACTAAGAATATAAGTAGAACGTGTTGTCTATATTTAAAGTTGCGCATTTTGATGTGACATCACATTTCTCAAACACCCCCTCCCCCTCATCACACATCGTCACAAATGTCTGACGGCTACTTGTGTTGTGGCCGAAACGTCGTGATAATGTTATTGTTTTATTTTATAATTTTATTCTCATTCTACGTGACTTTACCGAAAGAACCAAAGAAGATGAATCCTTGCAGTCACGAAAGCTTTAAATCGAAATTTAACTCTGTAACATGATAACAATCAATCAGTCAACACACGCCTGGAATCTTCCCCCAGGTGGTCTCCAGAGTAGGGAGGCACATTTCTCGCGGTATTGTTGCAAATTCTAAGAAGTGTTCAAAGCCAATGTTTAAAGCACCCTGTATTTAACCTCCTTTGGCCCTCTCTCCGCTCTGAAGACGGGGCCAGTGCTCGGAACAGCATCAGCCGACTGTTGTAGATTCGCCTGCTGCGATGGCTGCCGTTCGTGCCAAATGTGAGTCTTTTTGGAGTTGCGACAGTAGGCCACTGGCCGAGGGAAGCCCCCCGTTCTTTAAATCTCACGATGCCTAAAGTCACCCTGCCCTAGTGAACGGCTTACTCGCAAAAAAAACAAATAAGGCGACGTTGTTGCCGTGCAACAGTCATGCCTCCGGCCAACCCTACATGGTGTTCAGGACTAAAGTAATCTGTATTGCCAATCCCCAGCTTAAGACGCAGATCCAAATCTGTGGATCTTAGCACAGGGATTGATACGGCTCTTGGAAGCACACAGGAACTCTGCTACTTGCGAACATTTGACTTAACGAGAGATACGAACAAACCTGTCCCTAAGTCCAGTTACCTGCTCGGACCGAGAGTCGTAAGTTCAACCGCCGCGCAATAGATGGCGGTGGTGGCATCTACATCTGTAGAACGTGAAGAACCAGTGGCATCTACATCTGCGGAACATGAAGAACCAGTGGCATCTACATCTGCGGAACATGAAGAACCAGTGGCATCTACATCTGCCGAACGTGAAGAACCAGTGGCATCTACATCTGCAGAACGTGAAGAACCAGTGGCATCTACATCTGCAGAACATGAAGAACCAGTGGCATCTACATCTACAGACCGTGACGAACCAGTGGCATCTACAGTTACAGCACATGAAGAACCAGTGGCATCTACATCTGCAGAACATGAAGAACTAGTGGCATCTACATCTGCAGAACGTGAAGAACCAGTCACATCTACAGAACATGAAGAACTAGTAGCATCTACATCTGCAGAGCATGAAGAACCAGTGGCATCTACAGGAGATTGTGCAACGTTTAAAGCTATCCCTCGTGTTGAGTGTACACGCCGTACATGATTGGAATCGACAGGAGTTACCAACAAATCGACTTACGAAGTCCTCTTAACTCGTTCGTAAGTAGAGGAGTCCCTGTATTTGGTTTGGTATCACTGGTGTCTGATCCCAGGCATCGCTGTGGGTACACTGTGGACACAGTGGCTGGTGTTCCAAGGGCAAGAGGCTCTCTTGTCATTGTTGAACCTAGTTTATCTGCCCTGAGACGATGATGGTTTCACATCGTACTTCGTGTTTTCGCTTTGTATGCTTAGGTCTTACCTCGGAATTCCAAGTTCCTTCCAAAAAGTAACCAACATGCAGAATTGTACGAAAGAAAGCCAAGGGAAGTGGTAGGGTTTCGTGATGTTGATTTAAAAGAAATATACATTTGTGTTTAATAAGTGAATTCTGCTTAATCGAGGGATTAAACATAATTTTAAAAAAGAGAAATGTACATTTGAATCCCAAACACTGCTTTACATTGCGGCGGACAGGCCTGTTCAGAGATGAATCACCGAGCCACTGAGTTTGGGAGACACAGATGCAGTTCACTCTTTATGAGGGCTCATCGGTGAGCCGAAGTCAGCTGCAGACTGCCACACAATATGCAAAATGTACAGCCTTGTTGTCAATCTAGCACCGTATCACTGCTCTCCTGATGCCTGCGCGAGGTTGTGCACATTTACACTTTGCGTACCGTCCAAGTAAACTGCGAGCAGCTGGACATCTGTGAAAAAAGAGCTTCATAGCTCATCGGATTCCTCCAGTATGAATAAATATTCCGAGTGTGATGATTGGGGAGTGAACAAGACGAGACGGGGGGGGGGGGGGGGGAGCAAACAACGCAAAATTGACGGTAACCCACGAAACCTAAAAACCAACAACGGCTTTGTTGAAGTGAACAAT
This sequence comes from Petromyzon marinus, assembly GCF_048934315.1. Classification (NCBI taxonomy): domain Eukaryota; kingdom Metazoa; phylum Chordata; class Hyperoartia; order Petromyzontiformes; family Petromyzontidae; genus Petromyzon; species Petromyzon marinus. Next base: position 2,937,275 of record NC_133729.1, on the reverse strand, counting down.
CGCGCGAGCACGCTTCACCGCCCTGGTCACCGGCAGCTGCCGATGGTGGGGGGAGCACAGAGCTGGGAACGGGGCGGGTACAGGTCAAGGGATTTGTCTGCAACTTCCCCCTGCCACCCCCGCAACAATCCGTGGTCAACTCCGTGGTCTGTGGAAGGCGGCCATTCAGACTTGCCTTCCTTTTCATTAATGACATTTTTATTTACCAATTACCTTCATGCTATCCATTGCGCAACGGTTGCAAGTTACTTTTGCTCAGTCCGAGTCAGCCGCCGAGGCCGTGACGGGTTTCCATTTCATTTCTCTTGCTCCGTCGCCGCCTGTACCGTTCCCGTTCTGCTGCAGTGTGCGGCGACGATGCCCACTTTACCGGCGGCGATACTGACACGTCAAATAGAGGGTTGAATGAACGCGGGCCCGCAAGCCCTGCGACCAACCCCCGTTTAAATTTTGATTTAAAGCTTTCGTGACTGCAGTAATTCATATTCTTGGCTCTTTCGGTAAAGTCACGTTGAAGGGAAACAAAATAATAAAATATATATAAAACAATAAAAATTCTCACGACGTTTCGACCATAACACAAACGGTCGTCATCAGGTTGAGAATTTTTATTGTTTTATATATATTTTATTATTTTATTGTTTCCCTTCAACGTGACTTTACCGAAAGAGCTAAGAATATAAACCCCCGTTTGTGCTGCGTCTGTCACCGTCACCAAAGCAAAAACCCCGGGGGGCTGAACCCCCCGCTTAGCGACCGAGACGTGACGAGGTCGGGCGCTGGGTACTCGCAGGGAGGCCCACAGAGCGACCGCGCGCTGCCGGGTCTGTCTGCGCTCCCACGCATGCCCCGTGGCTGTCCTCCGGACACTTTCCCCATTTCCTTCCACGTGCCGTGAGAACGCTCTCAAATGAATGCACTGGTCAAACACCCCTCGAAGTTGGTAGCCGTCTGGGAAAGGGGAAAAAAAAATAATCTCGACGCTCAAGCGAAGTTTTCCTTGGCGAAACAAATTCAATTTAGTGACCGCTCAAGACGCACACGCACGCACACACACACACACACACGAGTCACGGCGCGTAACGCCCTTCTCCTCGCACGTCCAGTCCCCAAGCTTCAGCGCCAACGTCGAGCAACGCTGGAGCCCCTCCATCAGCTCGGGCCCCGGCCGCCGACTGCGACCGGCAGGGGAAATCTTTCCCGAGGGCCAAATAGGATTTACACGTTGACAACGCACCCTGGCGCTATCCAACAACGCAACGTGCACGTCAACCGGGCCTAGAGGAGACCGCTTGCAGAGTGACCGAGCGTGATAAAATCGGAAGCGGCAGTTGCTGTGGCCAGGTCGAGGATATTTGCCCCTCGAGCAACCCATTTAGTGCGGCTAAAATGCTTGCAGCGACGGATGAATATCGTCCGTGCGGGCCGTTGCGAAGCAGAACGCCGCACGTGGCCACGAGTCTCGTGAAATGAAGTCCTGGGTCACATCAGGCCCCATGGGCCATTGAATCCTCGGTCCTGAGCTTGACCAACAGCTGGTGGGCAGAGAGAGGGAGGGGAGGGAGGGGGTCGCTGTGTGGGGGGCCGCTGTTGGCTTGTTTCATGGTCCACCGAGTGAGGGTCGGTGTGGGTCGCGACGAAGGCTGAAGAGGGGGATGCAGGCCGGCGGTTTGAAGGGAGACGTGAAGACGGGGAGGGGCCTCTGCCGAGCGACGTCGAGGCCCCCCCCCCCACCCCCCCCCGGGATCCCCGGAGAGGTTCAGATGCGCAGTGTGAGCGAAGTCTGCGCCATCGCGTTGTAGATGAACGTGTCGTTGAACGGCACGAACTGGTGCGTGATCACTTTGATGGCTTCCTGCGCAGCCGTTCCTGCGAGGGTGGGGGGAGGGCGGAGGGGTGGGGGCAGGGGCAGGGGTGGGGGACGAGCGAGGAGACGGTCGCTTTGGTTGCTCTGCACACCGAAGCAGCTCACGAGGACTACGCAGCAGTCGAGGACTACGCAGCAGTCGAGGACTACTCAGCTTTCCACCGCGCAGCCGAGCCGTGCCGCAACCGTGTCAAGCCAAGCCCGGCGCGGGTCAGGGGTCGCGCCAGCGTTCACTCTACATTTGTGCAAAATCTGAAAATGATTAACCCTGCCCCCTGACGTTGCTTGGCCCTTATTCACAAAGGGCTGAGTCCAGATTTAGATTTCAGTCGGGTATGTTCTGGTCAGAGAACCGAAAAGCATTTTTGCATCCGGCACCGCACATCCAATATCCACCTCTTGTGTTGGAAGTGCCGTTAGCGTCTGGCACTTACTCGAGCCTACCAGCGACTGAACGAGACATTTTCAGTTACCATCCGTCACGCTCCTGTGACTTACACTCCAACTAGCACCTGCACGTAAGCTACTCTCATTGCTCCGTAACCACGGTAGATTTCCCTCTTTTGCCTGCAACTCTGTCGTCAGTCTCGACCGCCGACCATCATCCCCGCTCGCGACTGGTCCTGGGCCAAGCCCACTAACTTTTCATTACAATCAACACGATACCTCTAACGTGCGTGGTCTCTCTTTCTCTCTCTAATACGAGCGCTGCTCTTCCTCGTCTCTCAGTGTAATTCCCCGGGCCGATGTGCATTGGCAGTTCAAGCTGCGATGAAGTCTCGGCTGCCGCGCGGGCAGCACACACGAGTTGAAATCGTCCGTTCGTCTCAATCGTTCGCACCTCCGATGAAGGAGGCGACGGTGTGAGGCTCCGCCGCTCCGTACCGACAGCTGCAAGACAACGGCAGAGACACGCGGCAGCTTGCTCAGACACCCGTGGTTAAACACGTGGTTAAACACGTGGTTAAACACGTGGCTAAACAGGTGGTTAAACACGTGGTTAAACACGTGGTTAAACACGTGGCTAAACAGGTGGTTAAACACGTGGTTAAACAGGTGGTTAAACACGTGGTTAAACACGTGGCTAAACACGTGGCTAAACAGGTGGTTAAACACGTGGTTAAACACGTGGTTAAACACGTGGCTAAACAGGTGGTTAAACACGTGGTTAAACAGGTGGTTAAACACGTGGTTAAACACGTGGCTAAACACGTGGCTAAACAGGTGGTTAAACACGTGGTTAAACACGTGGCTAAACAGGTGGTTAAACACGTGGCTAAACAGGTGGTTAAACACGTGGTTAAACACGTGGCTAAACATGTGGTTAAACACGTGGCTAAACAGGTGGTTAAACACGTGGTTAAACACGTGGCTAAACACGTGGCTAAACACGTGGCTAAACATGCACCCCGGGGGACCGGGAAGGGGGGCAAATGGGCAGTTGACCCCTCACCCCCTGCAATGTCACAGAGGATGCTTGAGATTTATCTTGAATGTAAAATAGTTGCACATAACGCAAAAGAAGAGTGCGTGGAGGGGAGTGGAGTGAGATGAGAGGGGAGAGGGAAGAGAGTGCGTGGGGGGGAGTGGAGTGAGATGAGAGGGGAGAGGGAAGAGAGTGAGTGGAGGAGAGCAGAGTGAGCTGAGAGGGGCGAGGTAGGCAGGGGCGAGTCTACAGAGCATCTAGAAGGTGATGAGCGGGAGCTCCGGAGCTCGGCTCGGGCGACCGTAGGATGGGAACCGAGGGACGTCTGATGGCGGGACGCTGCACGTACAACTCATGCAGGTACTCGTCCTTGACGGTACAGTGGAGCCCCCACTCATGCAGCAGGCCGGCCACGCACGCCCGCAGCTCGGCCACATCCCGGTCCACGTCCTCGGCACGCACACCTAGCCGGGAACAGCGGTCGTGAGCGCTGCAGGTGGGCGACGTTAACTACCTCGTCGCCTGCTACGCAGGAGGTAGTGGGTTCGATCCCGACCCTGACCCCTGTATATTTGAAGTTTTGCGTGTCTCTCTGCCCGTGGTCGCGTGGATTTTTCTCCGGGTCCTCCGGTTTTATCCCTCCAGGTTTAGAAATACGCGTTTAGAGTATTTGTTTGCGATAAAGTTCCACGTGATAAGCCACTCAGTTGAGTTATCATTTGTGGCCAGGTGACTTCTGAAAAAAGAGCTATGCAGCTCAGTAAGCCTTACTTGGTAAAATAAAAATAGTTTATATTTTTTATAGTATATAGTTCAAATGAGTATCTGGTGCGGTGTGTAAACATCGCCACCGAGGAGACAAAAGGGTGGTGCTGGCCACTCACCCCCTGGTGTGCCATGCCGGCCTTCATAGGTGCACATTAACAGCACTTGCCCAAACAGTCTGGCTATACGGGGGGTCAAGTACACACGAGGCATGGCACGTTGGCATAGTCGGGGGCACAGCTGATGCATCTGCCAGACACCTCGGTCAGTCAACCCCAGAGCACTTGGGTCTGCCCCGTGACCTCCTGCCAGCGGGCGTTCGACACTTTACGTGGCCTCAAAGTGCACATAGCCTGGCACAGACGCCGTGGTGACGTCACCGCCACTTAGTGGCGAACGGCTGTTGTTGCTGCGTGCACGAGGTACGCGCGCTCAGACCTGGGTAGCGGCCGTACTGCTGGTAAAAGCGGTCCACTGCCCGCAGCATGACGTACAGCACCGCCTCGCCTTCCGCCGACTCCAGCTGACTGCCTGCACAAACGCGCACAACAAAGATCCCCCCGTGTAGCCTTAACAGACTGTTGGGGCGAGTGCTGTTTGCGACATGCACCTATGAAGGCCGGCACGGCACACGAGGGGGGTGGGGTGACCAGCAACCACGCCCGGCCGCCTTTGTCTACCAAGTGGCGACGTTTTACACACCCCACCAGGTAAGGTTCTCGTTTGAGGCCGAGTCCACCTGGGGGAGGCCCAGGATTAGCTTAGATATCGTCACTGGTGTTGGCCCGTGAGCGGGAATGGAACTCGGACCGCCGGGTTCGTGGCGGAGTGACGCGCATACACACACACAGCAACAAGCATGGGCAAGATCAGCTTGGCCAGGGGTAACGATATGACCACACCGTGCCCTCCCTCCCTCCCTCCAACTAAAGTTAAAAGCATTATCACGTAAACGCTGTCGCTCTACGCTCAAGCATAGTCCAATATGAACGATATTTGACTGTAAATCTGCGTTGCTATGAGGAACTTGCCCAATAGAAAACTGGTCACGTTGATCAAAGCGCTTTCTCAACACTTCGCGATCAAACGGCCAGCACCAAAAAGGAAAAGCCTTGTTGGCCAATGCGATGACATCGCACGCCATGTGACTCCCTCCCTGCCTCCCTCCCTTCCACTCCACTCCACTGCACTCCCTCCCCGCGCGCACTGCAGATGAACAAGCCAGTCAACCCGTGGCACTGCAGGCGAAACAACCGCGTGAACACGGAGAATGTCCAGTCGTGGGTTAGCAACTCGCGGGCAGGTCACCTATGTCGGCGGTGAGGGCGGTCTTAGCATCGTACTCCTCGGCCAGCGAGCGACACCTCACCACGCGCAGGAAGGCCGCGTGCTTGCCTGCGAGAGGAGGAACACCACAACAATCTCCACGTTAAACGGGGTGGGGGGCCGGGGGGCCTCCACGTCTCACTGAATATTTGTTGAGGTCACTGCTATCACTCACTGGATAGAGGCGGCAGGGGGCACGTGGCTAGCAGCCACAGCCGTAGCGAGAGTCATGTTTGATGTGGAAATAATGAGTTAAGCCGTGGATATAACGCTTTGTACTCTGTGTAGGGTTAACACAAATTGTATATCAACAATAATAATTATATTTATTATAAGTGTAATGGAATCAAGATGGTTTTCCGGGAGTGCGCTGCCAAGTTTCTGCAGTGGGGGTGATGTTGCCGCTGTGTCGAGTAACATGCAGCATACACATTTTTCAGCATTGGGATATTTTGTGTGAATGTACGATGCACTTCTTTGGTACCGTACGTAGCCAACCGTGCAAATCATGGATGTTGGGTTTTCATTTATTTTTCGCCCGAGAAAGAAACCAGAGACCTTGGGAGGGAAACCCATGCAGATCAGGGTGTGAGAGAGAGAACACACCAACTACACGCGCAGAAAGGCACCCGAGTCGGGAGTCTAACCCAGGCCCCCCCGTTATCCATTGGATAAAAGGGTCAGCTTCAGCGCACCCTAGCGTGGCGGAACAGCGGTGGGCTGAGCACGGCTACGCATGCTGTGCAACGTGACGTTACTCACAAAACAGCCTGACGTCTCCCTCCGATATGCCGTCCGCCGGCTGTGAAACACACAAGCGGCGGCCGCGTTAGTCCTCGGTGCTCGGCATTGCGAACCTCAAGACATGTTCGCCGTTCATTAACAATAACTGATCGTAATTGAGTATGTTCGGTGTCTGTGCCACGCGCCTCACCCGTCCCAGAGAATGCAGCAGCGAGGCAGTGAGCTTCCCAACAGCATCGGCGTCTTGCTTAGCTTTCTCCCGGTACCTGTAAGAGCAAAATGCTGTCACCGAGCACCTATTCACACTGATGGGAGTACAGGAGGGGGTTGGTGTGGCCCAACAAAACACCTGGCCGTCTTTGTCTCCCCAAATGCTGATGTTTAAACACAGCACCACCTACTTGAGCTTGGGGAGACACGTATATTTCTTAAGGCTTTCCAATTAAATTTGAAAGCATTATCAACGTATGCTCCGTCACTCTCTACGCTCAAGCGTCGTCCACTTTGAACGATACTTGATGGTAAATCTACGTTGCTATTGGGGAACTACCCTGCAGAGAAATCGGTCACGTTGATCACTCGCCGATAAAACGTCCAGCACTCGGCGATAAAAGGTCCAGGACTAAGAGGTACGGTAAGCCTTCATAATGAAGGTTTTTTTGGGTTAGATCGCGTTATTTATAAATGTGTCGTAACCCTCCACCACCCGACACGGCCAAACAGTAAAACATGCGTCACGTTTACAAAGGACAAATAGTTCACTACTTTAGCCCACCGGTGTGTTGAAGAGCGAATCAACATCATTTAAAATTCAACACACCGGTGGGCTAAAGTAGTGAACTATTTGTCCTTTGTAAACGTGACACATTTTTTACTGTTTGGCCGTGTCGGGTGGTGGAAGGTTACGACACATTTATAAATAACGCGATCTAACCCAAAAAAACCTTCATTATAATATTGGTCGCGAAAGCCTCCTGCTACGTGTTAAACGGGGTAAGCCTTGTCGGCCAATTCGATGACATCGCGCGCCGTGCGACATCGTCTCTCTCCGCGCGGCTCGGGACGCAACGTCGCCGCTAAATAACCACCTCCCAGGACAAACGCACATTGGGGAGTGTTCCAGAATCCGTCCAAGCGCGCCATTCCTTCTTCCTTTCTTACGTCAATCCCGAGGCGGCCAGGTGAAAAGACAAACTAGGACACGACACGTCTGTCTAAGGGGCGGGGGGGGGGGGGTCAAAGGGCAGCGACGGGCGCCCTAGGGCGAAGGGGCTCGGGGTCACGCACACGTTCTGGAGGCGCACGAACTTGTCCGAGTCGGCGATCATGTCCGGGATGGAGCCACGCAGCGGCAGCGCGCCCTCCCCCCCCTCGGCCTCCACGAAGTCTCGCAGCGCTCGCACGAGCACCCAGAAGTCGGCGCTCTGGCGACGGGAACGTCAGAGCGGGAAGAGACGTTACGTGGCGGTGGCCAGGGGAGCTGTGGGCGCGAGAGAGTTTGGGTGCGGGTGAGCGGGAGGTTGTGGGTGTGGGCGAGTGGGAGGTTGAGTGTGGGCGAGTTGCAGGTCGAGGGTGAGTGAGCAGGAAGTTGAGCGAGCACTCGGCTGACATTTCCGCTCACCTTGGCCGAGAGGCTCTGACAGCTGGGGTCACTGAAGAGTTGCCGAACAACATCAGGAATCTGGACAAAGCGCAGTCGAAAAGAATCAAAAATGCAATTGTGCGTGCGATTTAAATGCCACACGTGCAATCCGTATTTTGATTGCGGAAGGTACCCGGGGATACGGAGCTCACGGTGGGCTCAGTTGCGCGCTGGCCGCAGGAAAGGGGAAAGCCCCTCACCAACTACCGTCGACGCCTGCGATGAGCACGGTTGGCTACGTACGGCGCGAAAGAAGTTCAACATACATATGTAGCGACACAGCGCCGACTGCTGTCCAGCAGCGGCAACTGCGGCGGACAAGTAAGCGCACTCGCGCCGTGGATGCATAGAAACGGCTGAGTGTGCCCTGCGGCAAGGGTCACGGAAGACCTCATCGGGAAGCCCCTGGAACCCGCTAGTGGGCTCGAGAAGGGAGGCGCGGCCAGGGCGGAGCCAGCAGGCTGCGCCGAGGAGAATAAAAGCAGCGGAGAGCGGGAGGCTCCGGGTTGCCGGTTCTGGGAGTGGTCTCGTCTCGTCGTCGCTGCCGTCTTCGCCCGATAATTGCGCGGCCCGAGAGTAGCTGGCTGTCTCGGTTGATGCCGTCGGTGCAACGCGGTCAGGGTTGTGTCTAGGCCGGAGTGGTGTAACGGAAATAAAAGAGGTGCCTCCTATAACTACCTCGTCTCCGGCTGTGTGCGCTACATACACACCGAGGAGGACACTGCACATAGATACAAGCAGCCCTCGCTCACCCGTGTTGGATTGAGAGCGGTCGTCGTGTTCTTGATGGCCTCCTCAAAGTTCTCCTCGACAGACGACGCTCCGTGCTCGTTCTTGATCATCCCTGCAAGAACGCTCCGCACGATCAGCCGCTGGCAGGGGGGGCCGTCTATCCATACACAACACCTACTCACAGCTCACTGCATTCGGGATGTAAACTTACAGATAACACAAAAAGGGATTTGCCCAGAACAGCTGCATCGAACCTCAAGGCAGCATGATCCTGTCCAGAGATGTCTATCCAACGGGGTGCTGCGGTGGTGAGATATTAACTGCCTTGCCTGGTATACAGGTCATGGATTCGATCCTAACCCTGACACCTATATAGATGGAGTTTGCATGTGTGACCGTGTGGATCTTTCTCCGGGTCTTCCCTGTTTTTCTCTCCACATTTACAAACGTGCATTTAGAGTATATGGCTGCTCATACATTTCCACATGATGGTAAGGCACCTCTCTGAGCTATAATTTGCGATAGCCAGGTCGCTCCCTGTTTATTTTATTTGGCCAGGTTAAGCTCAGTGGGACTTAACCTGGCGAAATAAAATAAATAGTTTACACTGCAGTAGCGGGAGGAAAACCCGGAGCTAAACCAAACTGTTATACGAGTGGACACCACACGGAGGTCTGCAAGGACCGGTCATTATTATGAAATCCGTGTGATGTGCTGCCATGCTCTCTAAGTTTGGGAGCGTTGTAGCGGCATCACCAGCCGTACTGAGAACGAAGGCTCCCCCTCCCACCCCATCACAATCTATGATGGTGCCAACCCCACCGGGCACCTACACACGGGGCTGGCACGGGCGAGGGGAAGGGCTCGAGCGATTGCCATACCTTGCCTGATCAGCTCCTTAAACTGGTCCTTCTCCTTGTAGTTCTTGGGCAGACTGCCATCGTGCTGCAAGCACACGCACAGGGTCACAGTGTAAGAGAACGACACGGACCCAGGAGAAGAGAGAGACGGGGTAACGTTTAAGAAACAAGCCGCGAGCACGGTGACGGGAGGGAACCGGACGAAGGACTACCATCACCTGCGACCTCCACACGTCCAGGTACTTGGCCACCACCACCAGCCATGGCGTATGACTGTGCTCCTGTAGATCACACACACACACAAAAAGACAATGATCACATGCGTATTCTAAACGGGCTATTGGTGGCAAATGCAAGCGACAGCCTACTGAGATCAGAAGTATAATTTTTTTCAAGAGACCTGCGTACTCATTTAGCAAATGACTCATTTAAGGCTGAATCAACCTAGGGGCGGCCCAGGACACGGTTCAAATGCCACGAGCTACTGATACTATCCATGGACTGGTGAACAAACTCAGGCCATCGGGAGCGTAACACGGTGCACAAGCCATCAATACTCGCGTAAACGTACAAACACACGCTCGCACGCAAACAACCGTCATTCGCTACACACAAAGACACACACACACACGCACACGTAATTCTGCCACGTGGGACAAGACGAAGAAAGCGGTCGTGAAGCTCTTATAGAGCGAGATGGGGCGTCGCGGTGGCGAGACGTTAACTCCCTGGCCTGGTATGCAGGAGGACGTGGGTTCCGAGTTTGCGTGCTTTTCTCCGGGTTCTCAGGTTTTTCCTTACACATTGAGACTCAACATCACGTGTTCAAGAGCATTCGGCTGCTATAAATATCCACGCGATGATGAGCCACTTCTCGTTGAGCTATCATTTGTGGCCAGGTCGTTTCTGAAAACGAGCTAAACAGCTCAGTTGTGCCTGACCTGCTAAAAATCGTCACGCCTTTTTATTTTACTTTTTGCCCATGATCTGGGATGAAGGCCTCTCCAAGCCCGCTCCACCTCGCACAACAAGGCAGCCCCATCATCCATCCAGCTCCTGCGCGCGGTGTCCAACTGCGTGACACGGAGTTCACCGGGAGTGTGTGGGGGGGGTGGGAGAGGTGGGGGGGTGGCGTGCAGGCGTCAGAGGCACCTTCTTGTCGAGGAGGGCCAGGTCGCAGGAAGCCAGGTGTTTGACGAGCGCCGGGAAGGGACGGTCGAGGCGCAGGTCCTCGAGCGCGTTGTCCGGGTGCGACTCGACGACGGTGTGCTCGCGAAGTGCCACGCGCATGTAGCCCGTCATGCCGTAGGCGCGGCACGCCAGCAGCGGCACGCCGGCCTCCCACAGCGCCGCCGCCAGCCGCAGCAGCGTGCTGTCGGGGGCGGAGGGGGTGCGGACGCGGCGGAACGCGAGTACGTTGAACTTGTTCTTTCGCGCCGTGCGTAAGCCGGCAACCGTCGCGAGGAGTCGCCGTGTGACGGGGCGAGGGTCGGAGGGGTCGCCGCGGGGAGGAGGGGGAACGGCGAGGAGAGCGCGGCGTGAGGTGAGGTTCCGGGCCGCTGGTGCTTTACCTTTGCGGCAGCTGTGTCGTGATGACCACGGTGAACTTGTGAAAGAACGTGGGCTCCTTCTCTAAGACTTTCTCCACAGCCTGTTGCATTAAAAAAAAAAGATTCACGTCAGAAAATTGCCGCGTGATGCCCTATCGCCTGCTACCAAATAATAAACTTCCTCAAACGAGCGACTTCTAACTCCGTCTGCCGTCTTACCTCCTCAACAAAGTTTCCAGACACGTCGCTGTTCAGCTCCTGGATGAGATTCATCGCCGTCTTCGCTCGACTCTGTAACACAAGCACGGCCTGGAATGTCCTTCTCTAGATATGCATCGCAACCTACGACCTTGGTCACAGCCCTTGGTCATCACAAAACTCCGACCCTAGCCCTCGTAAGATTACTGATTATGTTACCAACGAGAAGAAAAATCCATTTTTTGAGCACTGAACTCATGAAACACACGGCCCGGCCCATCGTTGCAAGCCACGCGGTGGTCAATTTATCAACATTTTTATAACATCTCCGAGCACAATGGCAGAAATACGTCCAGGAGGTAGATGCCGATGTTGAGGTCTGCCAGCCACGACGGGAGGACTTCAAGGAGAGATTCCGTGGAGGTTTGCTGTTCCTCCTCCGTTGAAGGAGTGCAGACCACAGTCGCTTTGCTATTTGAGTCCCTAGTTTTGGTTGCATGGCCACAATTACACGGCTGTAGCTTGTCTTCATTGAACATCTCTATGGGTCTCTGTATCTCTTTCATGAGTACAGACTACAGTGGTGTACTGTATGGTCCATAATTTGGATTGCATGGCCACAAATGCACTGTGGCTTGTTTTGCATTGGGGAGAAACGTTCAAACACTGCCGTGCGGCATCAAGAGGGGCCCGACTGAGTAAAGGCGTGAAAAATAAAACCGCAAATGGACTACGGGGTTGATAATGTTGTTTATGTTGTTGTATTTTTGATAATTGCATTGCGAAAAAAATAAACGTGAAAAGCATCGTAGGTTTCGATTCCCGCTCATGGCCAACTTGAGTAGTGACCATTAGCTGAACTGGTCCTGGGCTTCCCCTAGCTCGACTCAGCCTCAATTGATCACCCGGTGTGCGATGTGCAAACATCGCCACTCGAGAGACAAAGGCGGTCGGGCTTGGTGCTGGCCACCCACCCCCTAGTGTACTGTTCCCGGCCTTCATAGGTGCTCGCTAACAGCACTTGCACCTATGGTCTGCTAAGGCTATACATGGAATCTTTGCCTTTGTGTGTCTGTTCAAACGAACCACACCGTGTCTGATGAGCCTTGGCGCTGGTGCATTTCTTTGGCTGCCACTGACCAATTACATTCAGCATGTGCCCTGCAGTTTGAATATTAGCCCGAGCCAATCGGTTCAATCGTTCCTACAATAAAAACTGAATTGGACTATCTAGTTTGAGAAACTTTCATATCCGATTGCCAAAATAATAATCGAACAATCAATAAATGATGAACAGCCCTTACAAAGGACACCCCCAACATACATTTCATTACCTCGCCAATGCTGCTCTTGTCCAAAAAGAAACTGTTACAACAAAAATAGAAAATGTTTTAGGGTCACACAAAGCTCCAATCGTCGTGCATTTAAATGAATAGCACTGCAATGAGAAGGCAACGTCCACACGTGTAAGAAACCTTACTTGTTGCCAATATCTTCCCCACTGACTTTGTTCCCATCCAAAATCGTAAAGGCGCCAATGCCTGAAATCGGAACAAGAAATTTAAGTGTCAACGCACAAACCTTCCTCGCAAGTTTCACGTTCCAACCACCCGGTGTTGTGAGCGCAATAGCTGGTTTTTTTAATCCCCCCCCGCGAGGAGAGCTTTTGCCTTGTCAATGAAATTCATGAATTCGATAAGGGAAGCATTTTATCACGGGGTCGAAGTGCCGTCCCTCCCCGTCTCTATGCGAGAAGGAGCGGACGGAGGCACGCACCAGGCAGCACAAGGTTTTTCAGGATCTCGGTTCCCGTGGCGCTGGCGTTGATCAGACACACGTGGGCGTTCTCCAAGGCTTGCTGTCCATGGTCGCCCCACAGCCTGTCACACGCCCAATGTTGATGAAAAAACACACGGAGTGGTCAGTCTTGCGCTCTATGCAGGGGGACAACGATTGAAGCGTAAGATGTGTATTGAAATGCAGGCTCGCTGCCTCTCCCCTCTCATCTCACTCCACTCCCCTCCACGCTCTCTCCTGCCTCTCCCCTCTCATCTCACTCTACTCCACTCCTCGCACTCTCCTACATCTCCCCTCTCATCTCACTCCACTCCCCTCCACGCACTCTCCTACCTCTCCCCTCTCATCTCACTCCGCTTCCCTCCACTCACTCTCCTGCCTCTCTCCTCTCATCTCACTCTACTCCCCTCCACGCACTCTACTACCTCTCCCCTCTCATCTCACTCTACTCCCCTCCACTCACTCTCCTACCTCTCCCCTCTCATCTCACTCCGCTTCCCTCCACTCACTCTCCTGCCTCTCTCCTCTCATCTCACTCTACTCCCCTCCACGCACTCTACTACCTCTCCCCTCTCATCTCACTCTACTCCCCTCCACTCACTCTCCTGCCTCTCCCCTCTCATCTCACTCTACTCCCCTCCACACACTCTCCTACCTCCCCCTCTCATCTCACTCTGCTCCCCTCCACACACTCTCCTACCTCTCCCTTCCCATCTCACTCCACTCCCTTCCACGCACTCTGAGCAGAGGTCAGTGAAGGAAAACTCCACTACTGCACAGTACCTCCATGTACCCACGTGTATGCTACCCGCATTCAACCCGCACGGACCGGTGTGGTGAAGTATGGTGAAACAAGAATTCAACAAACCCACGGGCGTGGTGAAGTATGGTGAAACAAGAACCCAACAAACCCACGGGTGTGGTGAAGTATGGTGAAACAAGAACCCAACAAACCCACGGGTGTGGTGAAGTATGGTGAAACAAGAACCCAACAAACCCACCGGCGTGGTGAAGAATGGTGAAACAAGAACCCAACAAACCCACAGGTGTGGTGAAGTATGGTGAAACAAGAACCCAACAAACCCACGGGTGTGGTGAAGTATGGTGAAACAAGAACCCAACAAACCCACCGGTGTGGTGAAGTATGGTGAAACAAGAACCCAACAAACCCACCGGCGTGGTGAAGTATGGTGAAACAAGAACCCAACAAACCCACGGGCATGGTGAAGTATGGTGAAACAAGAACCCAACAAACCCACGGGTGTGGTGAAGTATGGTGAAACAACAACCCCAACAAACTCACCGGCGTGGTGAAGTGTGGTGAAACAAGAATTCAACAAACCCACGGGTGTGGTGAAGTATGGTGAAACAAGAACCCAACAAACCCACGGGTGTGGTGAAGTATGGTGAAACAACAACCCCAACAAACTCACCGGCGTGGTGAAGTGTGGTGAAACAAGAATTCAACAAACCCACGGGTGTGGTGAAGTATGGTGAAACAAGAACCCCAACAAACCCACCGGTGTGGTGAAGTATGGTGAAACAAGAACCCCAACAAACCCACCGGTGTGGTGAAGTATGGTGAAACAAGAACCCAACAAACCCACGGGTGTGGTGAAATATGGTGAAACAAGAACCCAACAAACCCACCGGTGTGGTGAAGTATGGTGAAACAAGAACCCAACAAACCCACCGGTGTGGTGAAGTGTGGTGAAGTATGGTGAAACAAGAACCCAACAAACCCACGGGTGTGGTGAAGTATGGTGAAACAAGAACCCAACAAACCCACGGGTGTGGTGAAGTATGGTGAAACAAGAACCCAACAAACCCACGGGCGTGGTGAAGTATGGTGAAACAAGAACCCAACAAACCCACGGGTGTGGTGAATTATGGTGAAACAAGAACCCAACCAGCCCACCGGCGTGGGGAGGCCCTCATCCAGCGGTGGAGTGGCGAAGTCCACGAAACATTTATACACCGCGTCAAGTGCGATGAGCCGGGTCGACTCTGCCCATCACGCCAACCGTGGTCGTTAAATCAAGAACCACTTTGCGGGAATCCCAAGCGAGTCGATTTCTCCACTGACAAGAGCCCGCTCGCGCCACAACAATGTGGAGTTTCCACCAATGTCACGGGGCTATATAAACAACAACAAAAACTCGTGATAACAAAAACACAACACCGCCCCCCCCCCCAACCGCTGCATTCCGCCTGCGGGGAAACATCGCCCGTCCCCGGCACAACTTTCAGGCAACGCCGCAGGCCTACCAGCGTGTTCGATTCCATTGACCGACCAAACAAGCGCCGGTCTCGCCCCCGCCGGCTTCCCGCGCCTCCCTCAAAAACAAAACGGCGAGCGCGCGAGGCCGCCAGGCGTCGCAAGGGGCGGCATTCACCTCAGCTGTCGGTCGTATCTCCTCTCTTTCTCCTTGGCGAGCGTCTGGCTCTTGACGGTAAAGGCCATGGCCGTTGTTGTCCGGTGACCGTTACGGGGCAGTTGGCGGCGCGGTTCGCGCGCTGCAGATTCGCCCCCGCCGCCGCCACCGCCACCACAACGCCGATCGCTGTCGCGGGCGCTCCTCTACTTACGAACGGGTTAGGTTTTTCAAAGAGGTTTCTGTTCGTAAGTCGATTTGTGCGTAAGTCCCAACTTTAGTCCCCCCCCCACCCCAATATTCAAATATGCTCAAAATGCCCCCCCCCATACATTGCTATAAACAATATTAAAAATAATAATTGCTATGCTATGTAAATAAAAACAATTTGCTAAACCTTGGCCACAATATCTGGACTTGTCTTCATATAAATCAATGCATAGAATTCTGTTTATATGATTGTGGTTATGGTTGTTACTTTATTCATCCCTAATCTCTGCCATTACATACAATGAAACAATAAAAGGTAAACAAAACAGAGCAATGTAATATCTTAGACATTATTGTAAACATAAATTAAAAGTCCATCCCATGTGTTAGTGATTTTTTTTATATTTTAGGCAGGAAATTAGTTTTCAAATTTAGATTTTTTTCTAGGGGGGGGGGGGACCCCCAGACCCCCTGGAAGATTTGATCTCCCCCAAAGTTGACTCCATGGCTACGGCCTTGGTCCCTGTCGATGACAAACGTGTTGTACGGCGTGTACACTAAACACGGGGGTGTGGCTTTAAAAGTTGCATCATCTCCTGGAGATGCCACTGGTTCTTCATGTTCTGCAGATGTAGATGCAGCTGGTTTTTCATGTTCTGCAGTTGCAGATACCACTGGTTCTTCACGTTCTGCAGATGCAAATGCCACTGGTTTTTCACGTTCTGGAGATGTAGATGCCACTGGTTCTTCGTCTTCTGCAGATGTAGATGCCAATGGTTCTTCACGTTCTGCAGATGTAGATGCCACTGGTTCTTCATGTTCTGCAGATGTAGATGCCACTGGGTCTTCGTGTTCTGTAGATGTAGATGCCACCGGTTCTTCGTCTTTTGCAGATGTAGATGCCAATGGTTCTTCACGTTCTGCAGATGTAGATGCCACTGGTTCTTCATGTTCTGCAGATGTAGATGCCACTGGTTCTTCACGTTCTGCAGATGTAGATGCACTGGTTCTTCACATTCTACAGATGTAGATGTCACTGGTTCTTCATGTTCTGCAGATCTAGATGCAACTGGTTCTTCGTGTTCTGTAGTTGCAGATGCCACTGGGTCTTCGTGTTCTGTAGATGTAGATGCCACTGGTTCTTCACGTTCTGCAGATGTAAATGCCACTGGTTCTTCATGTTCCGCAGATGTAGATGCCACTGGTTCTTCATGTTCCGCAGATGTAGATGCCACTGGTTCTTCATGTTCCGCAGATGTAGATGCTAATTCCCTTTGGTGCTCGTGTTTCCTCTCTACCCTCTTGATAAACTTACCAAAAGAGATGTCTGCAGTTTCTCTCTTCAGAAATTAACCTGTAACAGGCAACAGCATCGTGAACAGCTGCCGACACCTCAGTAAACCTTTCACCGTTTGGGTCCTGAGACTCAAAACCACTCTCGATCCGAACAGGCAACTGGACATACGGACCAGGTTTGTTCGTATCTCTGAAAAGTTCGTAAGTCGAGTGTTCGTAAGTAGAGGAGTTTATGTACAATGCAAACAACGTTGTAATTATTGACGCACGACCTAAATAATTAACCAAAGCCAGCTCAATTGCATTTGTCATTCATAACACTGTGCCCTTAACCGAAACGAAATATATAACAGACGACGTTTCTGACAATGGCCCTTATTCATAAGTGCTATGAAGTAGGGTCGCTACCCGAAACGTCTCCGATTTTATATTTCCCCCCCCCCCCCCGTTTTTAGGCCACACACAGCGTTATTGACGAATTGGTTGAGTTATTTTTTCTTAAGATGTGCATATTAAATCAGGCACACAGATTTCTATAGCAGTCTGATAAATACTGATTTGGGGTCACCAAGTAAACATGCCAACGTTGGCTTAACGTTGAGGCAACGTTGGCTCAACGTTAGCATGGTAAAACGTTGGTCGAACGTTCCATGCTTACTGGGCAGACACCTCCTGGATTTAATGACTACCACGCACGTGTCGATTTTTTTTTTACAGTGTTGCAAGATACACGGCCTGATTTTAAGCCTGTATTCATGGGCTACACACAAACGGGAGTGTGCGATTTTAACCACCAGATGGCAATGTATGATTGGGAAGAACGTTTTTCAATTCCCCACCCCGCCATCACCACTCAAAGAATAACGAAATATCCATCATTGGCGTTTTCAGGGTAGTTCTCACTCGAGGAACCTGCATTGGGCTATTTGCCCGGTTTCATTCGTGCTCTAATGAATAGTTGTTGAATGGTAGGAAGACAGATATTAACTCGCCACTGATGCTAGACGTGGTTGGGATTCAAACTCAGGTCCATGGCGCACTACGTATTCCTACTAACCACTGTGCCACAGCGCCCACCCCCCCGCACCTTATTTCATTAGCAGCCGTGATCAATCCACTGCTGGATGAAGTCCTCCCCAATCGCCACGTCCCTACGACCTTCGCGATGCAATAATTCGTCCAGGAACCTGCCTGCATCGCGAGCCTATCTCATCGCTCCATCTCCTTCCGCGGTACGAGGTCCTCTCGGTTGTGTTCCAGTCCCTGGCCTCCACTCCGTTCTTATTCTGAGCCATCGTCCATCATCCCTTGGAGCGACATGTCCTGTCCCGAGCCCCGACCAAATGTTCTTTGACGTTCTGGCTATCGCCCGATGAAGCTGGTTGGAATCACCAGCGAAACGTCGTACTCGAATTGGAAATGTTATGGGTTTACTCAACCAACGCACCAGGTCGTGCTGAAGTAGTAGCTAATTGGTCACGTTCTGTTCACGTGACAACCCTTACTAGTTGGCTGTGTAGGGTGGTGGCGGGTTTTAACGACACATTTATATATTTACGCGTCCGAACCCACTCAGCGTTTATTACGGATGTTTCTTTAATAGTTTGGATGACGTCGTGACCCCGCGTGTCTTCCCTAGACCCACGCCTTCCTCTTATTACAGACGATGGCGAATGTGAGCACAAGCCAAAATAATCCCCGAAATAGAGACGCGAATTCTTCACGTCTGAACGCATTTGCGGTTTCAATTATGTATGCACATAACATAATAACATGGGATTTACCAAGAGGGGGAGGAGTCTGGATGGAGGGTTGGGGCTAAACAAATATAAAGTAAAAACGAATCCAGCGCTCTCACGGTCTGACTGTCGACAACAACAATATCTGACTCACCTACCCACAAACACCACCACCACCACGACATTCTCACATAGTGGCGTCACCTACTCATTTGCCAGCGTGATTGTTCACGAACCTTCTCCACCACCACCACCACCACTCCAAGCCACCCACCCACCCACTTGGCGGGCTCAATGCCACCACCGCAGCTGCTGCCCAGGAGGAGCCGTGGTTGTCGTCCGATGCTGCCCTCTGTGTGGCGTGGGGGAGCGGGGTAACAACACGGTCCTTGCCACAATAATAAATACATCTGGATTGACAACTCATTTCTTTTAGAACTGCCTTCTGTGTGTTTAGTTCGTTGTTCACTCCCGCCGCCGCCGCGCCTCCGATTAGCGCGGTTGGCTACGTACGGTGCGAAAGAAGTTCAACTTGCATACTTACAAACCATCGAACAAAGACGGCCAACCGCATCGCGCGCTTTCAGATGCGCTTCTGCGGCCGTCTGGAACGCTCTTCCTTCCGATATTAGGAAGCTTCTGGAGCTATCCACTTTTAAAAATAGATTGAAAATACGAATTTCTTTAGGACTGCTTTTGGTGTTTAGTTTATTGTCCTAACACCCCCCCCGGCACCTCCGATTAGCACGGTTGGCTATATATGGTGTGAAAGAAGTTCAACATACATACATACACAAACTCACACAGAGACCCATAGACTCATTCAGCAGAGACCCATAGACTCACACAGCAGCGACCCGTAAACTCACGCAGAGACACATAGACTCACACAGAGACCCATAGACTCACACAGAGACCCATAGACTCACACAGCAGCCACCCATAGACTCACACAGAGACACATAGACTCACACACAGAGACCCATAGACTCACACAGAGACCCATAGACTCATTCAGCAGCGACCCATAGACTCACACAGAGACCCATAGACTCACACAGAGACCCATAGACTCACACTGAGACCCATAGACTCACACAGCAGCCACCCATAGACTCACACAGAGACACATAGACTCACACACAGAGACCCATAGACTCACACAGAAACCCGTAGACTCACACAGAAACCCATAGACTCACACAGAAACCCATAGACTCACACAGAGACCCATAGACTCACACAGAGACCCTTAGATTCATACAGAGACCCATAGACTCAGGCAGAGACCCATAGACTCGCACAGAGACCCATAGACTCACACAGAGACACATAGACTCACACAGAGACCCATAGACTCACACAGAAACCCGTAGACTCACACAGAAACCCATAGACTCACACAGAAACCCATAGACTCACACAGAGACCCATTGACTCACACAGCAGAGACCCGTAGACTCACACAGAGACCCGTAGACTCACACAGCAGAGACCCGTCGACTCACACAGAGACACATATACTCACACAGCAGAGACCTGTAGACTCACGCAGCAGAGACCTGTAGACTCACACACAGAGACCCGTAGACTCACACAGAGACCCATTGTTTGTTGTCCGCCTTCCGCACCTCTTATTAGCACGGTTGGCTACGTATAGTTCAACGTACGTACAGACAATATTTTGTAAGGGGGAGCGCTGGATGGGATATTGCTGGAGGTGGGGAGGTAGCCCTCATTTGGGGCAGAAGAGTCTGGCCCAGGTCGCAAGGCTCGCCGCAGCGTGAGTTTATTGACTTTGTTCGCATGGATGATCCCGTTTCGGCCACTTTCCCGGCTATTTTACACGGGAAATCCGTGGTGAGTGAGCACAGCAGCAAGGGCGGCAGGCAGCAGCAGCAACAACAAAAACACTAAATACAAACGTAGAGTCTAAAGGGCAGCTTAAATCAAAAGTGGTGTGGGATTAGTGGAGGAGCTGTCGCCGAGTGGACATGGCAACACGGGTTTTCCCTCCACGTTTAGAAACATGCATTGAGATTATATAAAAAAGGGTAAAAACCCTATTATTACATTTTGGTACTGGAAAAAGAGGTCTAATGATGATGCATTGAGATTATTTTATTGTTATTGATGTCCAAATGATGGCGCCACTTTGTTGAGCTATCATTTGTGGCCAGGTCGCTTCTAAAAAATAAGTTAATATCTCAGTGGGATTTGCCTGGTAGGATGGGGATGGTTTAGTTGTTGTATTTGTACGTGTTTGGGTGATTTGTTTAACTTTCTTCTACTTTGCACTACTATCGTGTTTGTGTAACTGTTTGTTATCGTGACGTTCTTACCCCATGCCCCTACTGGACATCGGTGAAAGATAGCTTATAGCTCATCGGATTCCTTCTGCAGTATAAATACAATATTTTAATTCTGATGGAATATTCATCTTTTTCTCCCCATCCACCTGCCCCCTCGCATCAATTTTCTTTTAACTCTCTAAAACCATTTTAATGCACCGTAGGATAGATATTACATTATCGCGCATTAACAAGTAAAAAAAAACGCGTGTGTTTATTTTAGCAGTGGACTGCAATGGATTATATATTTTTTGAATATTCTTGTCAATCTACCCCTGCCGCCTATACCCACAGGAGTTTTTGTTTTGGAGTGGGGGGGCTTAAACCCTAAGTTCGATCCCAGAGTCTGCCGGGGCGGGGTGCGACCAGCACCACGCCCGGCCGCCTTTGTCTCCCAAGTAGCGATGTTTTTACGCACCGCACCAGGTGCTCATTTGAGGCTGAGTCGACCTAGGGGGGGGGGCCCAGGACCGGTTCAGCTAATCGTCAATGATGTTGACCGTGAGCGGGAATCGAACTCGGGCCGCCGGGTTCGTAGCGCAGCGAGCAAACCGCTACACTTCCAAAGACAAAGACCCCCCCCATATAGCCTCAACTGACTTGTTGGGGGCAAGGACACGTGTCCCTTAGCTTCGAGGCACAAACCTTGTCCGCGCTAGACGGTGCCGCGTCAGTCTGCCCTGGTCGCAAGGAGCAGGACACCTTGCGAAAGACCAAAACGCAGAAGATCGATCCCCGGGGCTTTAATCTTCCACGAAGCTCATGGTCCATCCTAAGCCGCGTCCACTGCTCACACCATGGCAATAGGTGTGGATAACTGATGCAGAGATGGAACATTCCTGGGTTTTAATCTTCCACGAAGCTCATGGTCCATCCTAAGCCGCGTCCACTGCACACACCATGGCAACAGATGTGGATAACTGATGCAGAGATGGAACATTCCTGGGTTTTAATCTTCCACGAAGCTCATGGTCCATCCTAAGCCGCGTCCACTGCACACACCATGGCAATAGGTGTGGATAACTGATGCAGAGATGGAACATTCCTGGGTTTTAATCTTCCACGGAGCTCATGGTCCATCCTAAGCCGCGTCCACTGCTCACACCATGGCAACAGATGTGGATAACTGATGCAGAGATGGAACATTCCTGGGTTTTAATCTTCCACGAAGCTCATGGTCCATCCTAAGCCGCGTCCACTGCTCACACCATGGCAACAGATGTGGATAACTGATGCAGAGATGGAACATTCCTGGGTTTTAATCTTCCACGGAGCTCACGGTATATCCATAATACTGCACAGGTTTTTTGGGGGGAGGGTTAGATTGCGTAAGTATATAAATGTGTCGTTAAACCCGCCACCACCCGACACAGCCAATTAGTAAGGTTTGTCACGTAAACAGAACGTGGCCAATTCGTCACGAGTACAGCAACACCCGCGTGTTGGAGAGCAAATCCACGGCATTTACAACCTGAGTACGACGTTGTATTATGGATGATATTGGTCCGTCCTAAGCCGCGTCCACTACACACAGCGTGGCAATAGATGCGGATTCCCCCCGATGCACAAATGGAAAATTAAAAACTCTCCAGCAGTTGTGGTGCGACTGTGGTGGTCATCCACAGCAGAGGTCGAGGTGCAACGTGGAACGAAGCAACGCCCCCGATCTACAACATAGGAAGAAGGAGACATCATCGGAGCCGTTCCACTGCGCTGCTGCTGATGATGCGATTATCTGGCGTAGGCAGGGGCGGAGCCACAGGGGGGGGGGGGGGCTGGGGGGGCTTAGCCCCCCCTGAAATTTTGGAAAAGTCGGTAATCGGGATAATCGGATATCCGGCTGCTGAAAAATGCTGCAGGCTGCCACCTCGTGTGCTGCCCTGCAGGCTGCCACCTCGTGTGCTGCCCTGCAGGCTGCCACCTTGTGCTGCCCTGCAGGCTGCCACCTTGTGCTGCCCTGCAGGCTGCCACCTTGTGTGCTGCCCTGCAGGCTGCCACCTTGTGTGCTGCCCTGCAGGCTGCCACCTTGTGTGCTGCCCTGCAGGCTGCCACCTCGTGCTGCCCTGCAGGCTGCCACCTCGTGCTGCCCTGCAGGCTGCCACCTTGTGCTGCCCTGCAGGCTGCCACCTTGTGTGCTGCCCTGCAGGCTGCCACCTCGTGCTGCCCTGCAGGCTACCACCTTGTGCTGCCCTGCAGGCTGCCACCTTGTGTGCTGCCCTGCAGGCTGCCACCTTGTGTGCTGCCCTGCAGGCTGCTTGAGCGGCAGCCTTTCGAACTTATCGAACTTATTAACCACATCAGCGGCTCCGACCTATTAATAAACTCCGCGTTCAAATCCAATAAAATGTGTTTTATACATTTGTGGCGCCCATTGGTAAACATAAACTGGATATCTCAGAATATTGAAGTCAGCCCCCCCAAAGTCAAAATCCTGGCTCCGCCCCTGGGCGTAGGCCACCTGAATGTGAAACTGTGGTCGAAGTTTTGCATCGACATCTGCCGCACGACGGGAAGAAGAAGAAGAGAGATGACAAGAAGTCAAAGGTGTTGTTTGAGTCTTTCGGTAAAGTCACGTAGATAGGTTGAAATAAAATCACAAATAAGTAATATTTAAAAATACTTTTTTTTTTAAACACGCTTTAATGAAATGTACCGTACTCGTTATGGCAAAACTCCACGACTCCAGGAAGTGGCCCCGAAGCTTGCCACAACGTAAGGGGCCCATGGGCAATTAACAGGCAACGTCAGTTGAGCGTGGACAATTTGACCCAAGCCGAATCATAACATATAAAAAATATTGTTTAAAAATATATATATTTTTTATTTTTATGATAGAATATAGTATTGTCATCAGTATGACATACGTATACCAAGTTTGCAGTCGATACCACATTGGGAAGTGGGTTACAATTGAGTTACAAGAGGATACAACAACAACCACAGACAGTGATAGTAATAGGTTTTTACCCTTTTAGCTGGCACAAAAACTGACACCTTTATACAAGGGGATCATGTTTGCAATAACCGCATGATCCCTTGTATAAAGGTGTCAGTTTTTGTGCCAGCTAAAAGGGTAAAAACCTATTACTATATATTGTTACTGGCAAAGGAGATCTCATAACAGACAGTGAGTTAAATAAAAGCGTGTAATAATAAAAAATACCCTTGGGCTACACCCATTTTAAACATTTAAAAGTCTGCCTCAGCAGCTTTCCTCCTTTCTCCTGATGACGATCGCTTGCGTAGTTTTTATTTTTCTTTTCTTTTAACCTATCTACGTGACTTTACCGAAAGACCCAAATAATATCAATTCCTGCAGTCACGAAAGCTTTTAGTCAAGTTTTAAGTCAAAGGTTGGTTCCCCATAATCTTGGACAGGCTTGATTTTGTTTTCCCACACCACGTGGCTCGCCACGAGTCACGCGCCAACTGCAATCTATTGGTGAGCCCAGAAGCAAACAAAATAAACAAAAATTCGGTGAAGACATCGATCTCCGCACTCTCGTACCCGCGATGAGCGCGAGCGACTTCAAGTCGGCTGGCAGTGATGGACAAGCACACGGCTTACGGGGGGGGGGGGTGACCTTTCGAAATGGTAGCTAGGGCCCTACTCGTGCGTCGCCGTGGGCCGTGCAAAATGAAATCGCGGGTGGGACGCGGCCCATCGCTTTCATTACCCCCGGGGCATCTGCCAAGCGGCACGGTGGCAACACGCGGCGAGACATTCACCTCCGCTGGTCGTGTGTGGGTTCGAGGGTTGGCGGAAGGGCATCTGCGAGAACTTGGAGACTCCCTTCGACATATTATTCCAGGGACAACCGGCCCCACCAGAGACAGACAGAGACAGAGAGAGAGAAAGAGAGGCATGTTTTGCGCAAAGAGAGACATCACTGCGTATTCAGTTTAATTTCGGTTTCATGTATTAGGTATGACGCTGTGAGCCATGCGGCTCTTGACTCGGGTGGTGCAGTCGCAACAAAACTAAAACACGAACAAGAAACATCTTAAAGTGTCTACGCGCAACAGAAAAATCCTGGAAAAAAAACAGCAAACTCTTCCAGAAAAAAAAAGCGTCGCGTTTCAACGCTGTGTGTGCAAAAAAAAAATCCCAGTGGGATGCAAGGCAAACAATAACAACCATAAGACAAATTAGATTAAAGTTATCAGGATAACTCTGTACTACAACAACACGAACATGGCTAAACCAAAACGTTTTTAAAGAGACGGATTTGCAAATTGACGAGACGCGCTTGGAGTTGATATTCCAAACACAAAACGTGCTCCAGACGCGCGGGGTGGGTGGGGGGCAGTGGTGGTGGTGCTAGCCTCCATCCTGCCGTGGAGTGGCGAGCCCACGGACGCGTCTGTGATGCTGACACACGCACTCCGACGCTGGCTGGCTCGCTGATTTGAGTGTGTGGGGCGAGGTAGTGGGGCGCCTTTAACCGAGAGTCTTGTGGTGGCTGGCTCGCTGATTTGAGTGTGTGGGGCGCCTTTAACCGAGAGTCTTGTGGTGCAGACGAGAACCATCCGACCGACCCTCCGCGTGCCGATGACTAAAAGCGGGTTGATTCACCTCCTCGGCAAGGGGATTCCACTCCCTCAACAACAGCAGTGGCAGGGGCCGCTTTGCCGTGGCTACGCGTGGCCTATACCGACTCCGGGGGAAGATTGGATGAGGTCGCACAGAGAGAGAGAGAGGGGAACATAGACATAGAGGAGGGAGAGAGGGGGTAGAGAGAGAGGGGGGGGGGGGTAGAGAGAGAGAGGGGGTAGAGAGAGAGGGAAGGGGTAAGAAGGAGAACAGAGCGTGAAATATTTCATTAAAAAAGGGGGGGTTACATAAAGCAAAGCATAAAAAAACCCCGAAATGATGAACGAAGCAAAGTGCCGACTACACCGAGCATCTTTTTGTTTCCTCTGATCGTAAAAATAAAAAAAAGCGAGCGAGAGAGAAAACGAGGGAGCTCGCGCGGAGCTGGGACAGAAACAAGTCGATGAAGTTGACTCGTTGACAACAACAACAACAAAATATAAGCGACAAAAAAACATTGCTAACGGATCCTTTGTTGTGGTTGATGACTCCCACCACCACCACCGCCGCCGTGTAAACCAAGCCCACCCAAGCGTGACGCGGGTGGCAATGCGAACACGCACTCTCCGTCCAGCGGCACACGTTGGCAACGCAGATGACACCTCGTCCGTGCGTTTGTTTGTATTCATTACACCGCAAATTGCGAGATTGGGATCACACAGCAGCAGCAGCAGCTACAGTATCATCGCCCACCGCCCACCTACCCTGGACCCTGGAGAGGATCGTGGCTGAAAAATCAGTCACGAGACTAGGCGAGTCTTGCTGGGGGTTAAATACGCGTAATCACAACGACAACAACGGAAAGCACGGACGGAGTGCCGGCAGTGCCGCATGATCCTCGTAGCGAAAGTGGCTACACGTGTAGTAGCTACTACACGTGTAGTAGCTACTACACATGTAGTAGCTACTACACTTGTAGTAGCACAAGTGTAGTAGCACAAGTGTAGCTACTACATATGTAGTAGCTACTACAAGTGTAGTAGCACAAGTGTAGCACAAGTGTAGCTACTACATATGTAGTAGCTACTACACATGTAGTAGCTACTACACATTTAGTAGCTACTACACATGTAGTAGCTACTACACATGTAGTAGCTACTACACGTGTAGTAGCACAAGTGTAGCTACTACATATGTAGTAGTAGCTACACTTGCAGTAGCTACTACACATGTAGTAGCTACTACAAGTGTAGTAGCACAAGTGTAGCTACTACATATGTGGTAGCTACACTTGGAGCTACTACAAATGTAGTAGCTACTACATTTGTAGTAGCTACTACACGTGTAGTAGCATCCGTCTCACTTTGCCGGGGGTGGCCAGCTCCCGCAGAGGGGAGGATTCATTTTTTGGGAAAAAAATACTCATGCCGGAGGGGGGGCGGAGCGCCTCAGGTCCATGACCGATGAGAGATTTACTCGACGGGCCGCGGAGTGTGCGGACCAAGAGGATGCAAGAAGAAGCCGTGGACAGAAACGGTGGCCGTGGAGAGACGGTGGTGGCAGTGGAGAGACGGTGGCAGTGGACAGAGACGGTGGCAGAGAGACGGTGGCAGAGAGACGGTGGCGGTGGAGAGACGGTGGTGACGGAGAGTTCGGATACAACGACTGGACAAGGGGCAACTCAGAATCAAAACTATATATTCGTACATACTGGAGGAATCCGATGAGCTATAAAGCTCATTTTCACAGATGTCCAGTAGGGGCACGGGGTCATAAATACGGGAACGAAGAACCTGACCACAAAAAACAGCAACACGAGCCTGTGAATCTCTGCGAGTCTACGAGGATCTGAATAACCCCAATGGGTCTGTTGCGTGAGTCTGTAGGGCTCCGTGTAGCACTGTGGTTGTCTGTGTGAGAGTATGGGATCTCTCTGTGAGTCTGTGGGTCTCTGTTTGAGTCTATGGGTCTCTGTGTGAGTCTTTGGGTCTCTCTGTGAGTCAATGGGTCTCTCTGTGAGTCTATGGTCTCCCCTGCGAGACTGTTCGTGGTTACGTGAGCTCATGGGTCTCTCTACGAATCTATGAATCTCGGCGTGACTCTGTGGGTCTCTGCAAGTCGACGGAGAGGTGGGAATGGAAGGATATGGTGGAGCCGTTTGTCCTTTACAGGCATAAACAACAACTACAACAACAACAACTGCTACTACACAGGCGTCATCATGCTCGATGGTTTCTGTTGACAATATTAACATTGAGGGAGGGGAGAGGATCGTGGAGGGGAGGCATTTGAGGGAATGGAGGGGAGGAGAGGGGAGGGAGTTGAGAGAAGGGAGGGGAGAGAGGGGCAGAGGGGGGAGGCTAGGGCCGTGGAGTACACCCCACACCGCAGACGCCGGAGCCGATGAGGAACTTCCTAGCAGTCATGATTACCTGGGGGGAGGGGGGGGCTACGGGGGGGGGGGCAGCGTGTTGAGTAGTGGGGGTCTACACCTCCCATTCCCTGGCAGACTCCAGCATTACTACACTGTACACTACACTATACACTACACTACTATACACTACACTATACACTACTATACACTACACTATATACTACAATACACTACTACACTATACACTACAATAGACTACTACACTCTACACGACTGTGCATTATTACTACACTATGCACTACGAGACACTACTACTACTATACACTACTACACTATACACTACTATACACTACACTATACACGACTACACCATACACGTTTCTACACTACACTACTACTCGACACTACACTATACACTACTACTACTCTACACTATACACTACACAACTCTACACAGACTCTAGCTCTTCCTACTACTCGACACTACACTATACACTACTCTACACTGTACTATACACTACTACTACTCTACACTATACACTACACAACTCTACACAGACTCTAGCTCTTCCTACTACTCGACACTACACTATACACTACTCTACACTGCACTATACACTACTACTCTACACTATACACTACACAACTCTACACAGACTCTAGCTCTTCCTGAGCAATTCCCGGGCGTTCCCAGGCCAGCCAAGCGACGTCGTCCCACCAGCAGCAGCAGCAGCGTGGTCCTGTGCCAGCCCTGAGGTCATCGCCCAGTGGGACGTTGTTGCTGCTGCTGCTGCTGCCCGGTAGACTTCCAAGGGGACTTCTAAGGGGAGTCTACCGGGAGGGGGGGGGGGGCATCCTCACCGGGTGCCCGAACCACCTCAACTGGCTCCTCTCGATCCGGAGGAGCAGCGGCTCGACTCAGCCGAACAGCCCCCCAACAGATCCGGCTGAAAGAATATCAGTTAATTACTGGCACACACACACATATATCTAAATAAAAACAAAATATCTGTATACAAACTCATTGTGTTGCTCTGTGGCACTTCGCCGGAGGGAGGGAAACGCGAGGCAAGGACTCAATGCGGCGTCTCCCGCACAATAAAACGAACGCAGAGGCCCCTTTTGTGGGCCAACTCCGGGTACATAAGTAGCCCCACCCACGTGCCAACCGCGGCTTGGCGCAGGATTTGCACGACGCCTGGGCGGGTCTATTTATTTGCCCCTTTTCCAGGCAAATATCATCAAGCCGTCTGTTGTTGTAAGCGAGCAAACAGATCGCCGTTTTTTTGTGGCAATGCAAGATTCCTAGGAGAGGTTGGACCTCAACAATGTCACCTCCCCACTACCATCACCACCACCACCACCACCGACTCAAGTCCCCATGATCCCCTTCCTTGTGGGATCGCGCTGCTGCTGTCACCATCCTAGAGTCTCACCCAGATCCGGCAGAACTCCGCTGCTGCTGCTGGAGTAAACGGAGTAGAACAACGGGGGACGTCCAGAATAATAAACAACATTTCATTCGAGACCCAAACATCATCAGCATAATCATCGACGCGCACACCTCCTGGCTTGGACATTCCTTGAGCACAGTGCTGGTGTAAGCATCAACCGCTCCATGAGAACATCAACAGCAGCCCGATGTGCACATCTCCATCATGAATTAAACATTAAAGACATAAGCAACTGTAGTGCAATTGTGGTCATGCAACCACAACTATGGACTGTGTATTAAGCCCATGGGGACATACAGATATATATAGAGATATGTACAGACTCACAGAGACCCATAGAGATATATAAACTCACAGAGACTCAGAGATATATAGAGACTCACAGAGACCCATAGAGATATATAAACTCACAAAGACCCATAGAGATATATGGACACTCACAGAGATCCACAGAAATATGTAGAGTCTTAACATAGACTCATAGTGATATATAGAGACTCACAGAGACCCATAGAGATATATAGAGACTCACAGAGACCCATAGAGATATATAAACTCACAGAGACCCATAGAGATATATAGAGACGCACAGAGACCCATAGAGATATATAGAGGCTCACAGAGACCCAAAGAGATATATAGAGACGCACAGAGACCCATAGAGATATATAGAGACTCACAGAGACCCATAGAGATATATAGAGACTCACAGAGACCCATAGAAATATATAAACTCACAGACACCCATAGAGATATATAGAGACGTACAGAGACCCATAGAGATATATAGAGACTCACAGAGACCCATAGAGATATATAAACTCACAGAGACCCATAGAGATATATATAGAGACTCACAGAGACCCATAGAGATATATAGAGACTCACAGAGACCCATAGAGATATATAAACTCACAGACACCCATAGAGATGTATAGAGACGCACAGAGACCCATAGAGATATATGGACACCAACACAGACCCATAGAGATACTCACAGATACCCATCGAGACACAGCAATACATAGAGATACATACACACAGCAATACATAGAGATACATAGAGACACATGAAGCCACTTTAATTACAATTCACAGTCGTACGAATGTGTCCATACAATACAAACTTTGGACCACACAGTAAACCCACTGCGGTCAGCGCTCCTTCAACGGAGGAGGAGAAACAGCTGCCCGACACGAACTCTCTCTCTCTGCTGAAGCCATCTTGTCGTGGCCAGCAGCAGCAGCAGGAGACGTCTACACTGGCGTCATCAAACTCCCGAAATCAGATTGCCATACACAGAGACACATACGTAGATATACACAGAGACACACATAGACATACACAGAGACACACATAGACATACACAGAGACACACATAGACATACACAGAGACATACGTAGATATACACAGATACACACATAGACATACACAGAGACACACATAGATATACACAGAGACACATAGACATACACAGAGACAGATAGACATACACAGAGACACACATAGACATACACAGAGACACAGACATACACAGAGACACACATAGACATACACAGAGACACACATAGACATACACAGAGACACATAGGCATACACAGAGACACATAGACATGCACAGAGACACATAGACATACACAGAGACACATAGACATACATAGAGACACATAGACATACACAGAGACACATAGACATACACAGAGACACATAGACATACATAGAGACACATAGACATACACAGAGACACATAGACATACACAGAGACACACAGTAGACACAGAGACACATAGACATACACAGAGACACATAGATATACACAGATACACATAGACATACGCAGAGACACATAGACATATACATAGACACATACACAGAGACACATATATATACACAGAGATACATACACAGAGACACATAGACATACACAGAGACACGTAGACATACACAGAGACACATAGACATACACAGAGACACATAGACATACACAGAGACACATAGACATACACAGAGACACATACACAGAGACACATACACAGAGACACATACACAGAGACACACATAGACATACACAGAGATACACATAGACATACACAGAGACACATAGACATACACAGAGACACACATAGACATACACAGAGACACACAGAGACATACACAGAGACATACATAGACATACACAGAGACATATAGACATACACAGAGACACACATATATACAGAGACACATAAACATACACAGAGACACACATAGACATACACAGAGACACATAGACATACACAGAGACACATAGATATACACAGAAACACACAGAGTATACACAGAGATACATAGATATACACAGAGATACATAGATATACACAGAGACACAGACATACACAGAGACACAGAGACATACACAGAGACACACAGACATACACAGAGACACATAGACATACACAGAGACACATAGACATACACAGAGACACATAGACATACACAGAGACACACATAGACATACACAGAGACACACGGACATACACAGAGACACACATAGACATACACAGAGACACACAGAGACATACACAGAGACATACACAGACATACACAGAGACACAGAGACATACACAGAGACGCATAGACATACACAGAGACACAATAGACATACACAGAGACACATAGACATACACAGAGACACACATAGACATGCACAGAGACACAGAGTATACACAGAGACACAGAGTATACACAGAGACACACAGAGCACATACACAGAAACACATAGACATACACAGAGACACACAGAGTATACACAGAGACACACAGTATACACAGAGACACATAGACATACACAGAGACACATAGACATACACAGAGACACACAGAGCACATACAGACCCATAGAGATGCAATAAATACGAGCCACAGTGGTGCGACTGTGGCCATGCAACCCAAGATGTGCACCACATAGTGAAACCCATAGAGACCCCCCCCCCACAGAGACACGTGGAGCTACGTTAAAGAGAGGTCAGTCAAGACCACTGCGCTCTGCGCTCTTTCAACGCAGGAGGAAGAGCGACACGACACGAACTCTCTGCTGAAGCTCTCTCGTCGTGGCCCACAGCAGCAGCAGCAGGAGACCTCCACGTTGGCATCATCGAGATTCTTCTGCCAGAGCCATCACGTGCAAAAGTGGAAGAGAGCAGGGGGCCAGCGCATCGCAAAAATCTCCCAAGGCCAAGAAGAGCCCCGTGCCGGAGGGAGAGTTCACCTCGCGGTTAACAGAATCATCACCACATTGTTGCTTCTTGCTTCTTTCGGTAAAGTCACGTAGAAGGGAAACAATAGAGTAATAAAAAAACAAATATTAAACCGATTAAATTCTCACGACGTTTCGACTGCAACGCAAGCAAATGTTCTCGCTGCGGGTTTCACACCTGATGATGATTGCTTGTGTCGCAGTCGAAACGTCGTGAGAATTTTATTGGTTTATATATATTTTTAATTATTTGATTGTTTCCCTTCTACGTGACTTTTACCGACAGAACCAAGAATGTGAATCCCTGCGGTCACGAAAGCTTTAAATCAGAATCATCACCATCTGTATTTAGACCGGATTGAAATCCGATGAGCAACGAAGCTCTTTTTTGTCCCCCTCAGCAAATCCTCGCGGTTGTCCGAGGCGAGGCGAGACGCGGGAAGGCTTCTTCCGAAATCCGGAAGGTGCCAATCACAACAATTAAGATTGTCAACATTTGGCAATGGCAACACCGAGAAGCCTCCCCCAGCACCACCACCACCACCACGCTCCACACGCCACGTGTTGTGACGGTCTCCCTGTCGGCCACGTGGAATATTCTGCCAGGCTTCGAGGGGCGGGGACAGGCGGAAGGGGGGGGGGGGAGACAACGCGTTGGGAATTCGCGTTGGGTTGGCAGCGCCGGGGAAGAGAGTCCCGGACGGATTTCGGATTCTCGTGGGCACTTGGCACTTCTCGTAGGCCATTCTGTGATAACGTTCTAGAGGTGGTTACTGACTGCTTGCCGCTCCGTGTCACTTACCCACCGCCGCTGTCACTCCGCGTGTGTCTCAGGCGTAGGATAACAACGCCGCCTTTGTCTTGCCCGGGCACTGCTGACTTGCTGTTGAGAATGAGATTGCGCGACAAACGCCGTTTGAAGATGTCTATTTGATAACTTTGCGACGGGAAAAAAAATCTCGAAAAGTTAATCTCCGGTGTTAATTTCGCTCTCTCTCTCTCGCCTGAAGGAGTAAAAAAAATGGATTGACATTCCTCTGATGCCTCTTTTTATATACACCGTGCCTATCCTTGCTGTATAAAAATATATGTATTCAAGAAGATGTCTTGGTTACATTTTTTTCTATCATACAAACAACAACAAAAACACGGTCAAATTGCTTTTTTTTCGAAGGCCCTTTTAGTTTTCGTAGGCCCTTGGCACAGTGTTCACTGTGGCCTTTTGGATAATACGGCCCTGGTGGGTGGGTGGGGTGAGTGGGTGGGTGGGTGAGTAGGTAAGTGGGTGGTTGAGTCGGTGGGGTGAGTGGGTGGGTAATTGGTTGGTTGGGTGAGTGGGTGAGTAGGTGAGTGGGTGAATGAGTGGGTGGGTGAGTGGGTGAGTCGGTGGGTGAGTGGGTGAGTAGGTGAGTGGTTGGGTGAGTGGGTGAGTAGGTGAGTGAATGAGTGGGTGGGTGAGTGGGTGAGTGGGTGGGTGAGTGGGTGAGTAGGTGAGTGGTTGGGTGAGTGGGTGGGGTGAGTGGGTGGGTAATTGGTTGGTTGGGTGAGTGGGTGAGTAGGTGAGTGGGTGAGTGGGTGAATGAGTGGTGGGTGGGTGAGTGGGTGGGTGAGTGGGTGGGTGGGTGAGTGGGTGGGTGGGTGAGTGAGTGGGTGAGTGAGTGGGTGAGTAGGTGAGTGGTTGGGTGAGTGGGTGGGGTGAGTGGGTGGGTAATTGGTTGGTTGGGTGAGTGGGTGGGTGAGTGGTTGGGTGAGTGGGTGGGTGGGTGAGTGGTTGGGTGAGTGGGTGGGTGGGTGAGTGGGTGGGTGAGTGGGTGAGAGGGTGGGTGAGTGGATGGGTGGGTGGGTGAGTGGGTGGGTGGTTAAGTGGGTGGTTGAGTGGGTGAATGAGTGGTGGGTGAGTGAGTGGGTGAGTGGGTGAGTGGGTGGGTGGGTGAGTGGGTGAGTGAGTGAGTGGGTGAGTGGGTGGGTGGGTGGATGAGTGAGTGAGTGGGTGAGTGAGTGGGTGAGTGAGTGGGTGAGTGGGTGGGTGAGTGAGTGAGTGAGTGGGTGAGTGGGTGAGTGAGTGGGTGGGTGGGTGAGTGAGTGAGTGGGTGGGTGAGTGGGTGAGTGAGTCGGCCCAAGGCACAGTACCCACTGTGCCCTATTGGATAATACGGCCCTGAGCTGATTGGGTTTGGGTGCTGGTAACACTTCGTATTGCCTTGCAGCAACACAGTCCACCGGAAGCCGCCATCCACTGCACAAACCACAGCAACAACAGCAGCAGCAGCAGCAGCAAATGCGGATACCCTGATGATGCACAGATGGAAAATACAAATAAAAACTCCCCAGCAGTAGAAGTGTTGGGGACTGTGGTCATCACGAACATAGACCGTAACACAACGTGCCCCGATCCACAAATATGAAGGTGACATCATCCCAGCAGCGACGATGAATGATGCACTACGACTCCGACACATGACGCAGTTGTCATCTGGACTCGACCACCTGAATGTGACGTCGTAGTAGTAGTTGTTGTTGTTGTTTGCTCTGCATCTACATCAGCAGCCTTACGACGAAAGAAGAGGACAACGACATGGGTACCTGGGTTCGATTCCCGACGCGGTGGTGCCTGTTGCTTCCCGTGCAGAGTTTGCGTCATTGTGTGTGCGGCTGGGAGCGGTGGCGCTGTGGTGAGCGGCGCTGCTCCACCATCACCCCCTCCACCACCACCCCTCTAAGTCGACTCGGCTTCAAATGAGCACCTGGTTAGACGTGTAAACATCGCCACTTGGGAGACAAAGTACCGTACTGGTAATGGACGAAGCCTACGACTCCAAGAAGTGGCCCCGAAGCTTGCCACAACGTAAGGGACCCGTGGTGATTTACAGCACAACGTGAGTTGAGCGTGTGGACAATTAGAGCCAAGCCGAAACATTACATGTGGAGACTAGGCTCTAAGAAAAGCCGTCTCGGGTGTGGACCAATCAAATTCAAGGACAGTGCATATTATTATCAGAGTTGTCTTTTTTGTTTGCATTTTGACTGCTTGTGTTGTGGTTATTGCAAACATGATGCCTTGAATAAAGGTGTCAGTTTTTGTGCCAGTTAAAAGGGTAAAACCTATTCCTATATCTTGTTACTGGCAAAGGAGGTCTCATAATCTCCATATATATAAGGCAAAGTTGTGAGTATGTGTGTCTGTTCAAAATGTTTAGCGTACTTCCCGACATGCAACAAACTTGAAATTTGCCATGTGGGTACTTTCCAGACTGTACGCCATGCAAACATTATAAAAATACACTTTTGGTTTTCTTTATGGGGGGGGAGCTCAATAATGCATTTTTTTTGCATTGCAAGTGAGCTGTGACGTCAAATCTGTCACGTGACCCGCGCACGTGGAAGCGTAACGCATTGTAGTGTAGTGGTTAGCGCGCTGCGCTACGAACCCGGTAATCCGAGTTCGATTCCCGCTGAGGGCCACCACCGGTGACGATTATTTTTACCGGTCCTGGGCCTCCCCTAGGTCGACTCAGCATCAAACGAGTAACTGCTGTGGTGTGTGAACATCGCCACTGGGGAGACAAAGGCGGCCGGGTAGTAAAGCTTATAAGAAAGATTGTTTAAAAATATTTCTTTTTTAATGATATAATCTAGCATTGTCATCAGTATGGCATAAGTATACCAAGTTTGCAGTCCATACCACATTGGGAAGTGGGTTAAAATTGAGTTACAAGATTTGAGGATACAACAACAACAGAGTGAGTTAATAGAAAGCGTGTAAATAATAATAACTCAACATTTCAAGAGCCGCGAGTTTGCCGACCTCGAATGGCCCTAAACGATAACGGAAACAGGGCAAGACCCCAGAACACAGATTGTTGTTGTTGTTGTTTTGGGTTAGATCACGTGAATATAAGTGTGGTGTCGTTAAACCCGCCACCACCCGACACAGCCAATCAGTAAGGTTTGTCACGTAAACAGAACGTGGCCAATTCGTTACTAGTACAGCATTAGTGTATAGTGTAGTGTATAGTAGTGTAGTGTATAGTAGTGTAGTGTATAGTGAAGTGTATAGAAGTGTAGTGTATAGTGAAGTGTATAATAGTGTAGTGTATAGTGAAGTGTATAGTAGTGGAGTTTATAGTGAAGTGTGTAATAGTGTATTGTATAGTGTATCTTTAGTGTAGTGTATAGTAGTGTAGTGTATAGTGCAGTGTATAGTAGTGTAGTGTATAGTGAAGTGTATAGTAGTGTAGTGTATAGTGAAGTGTATGGTAGTGTAGTGTATAGTGTAGTGTATAGTAGTGTAGTGTATAGTGAAGTGTATATTAGTGTAGTGTATAGTGAAGTGTATAGTAGTGTATAGTGAAGTGTATAGTGTAGTGTATATAGTAGTGTATCTTTAGTGTAGTGTATAGTAGTGTAGTGGATAGTGTAGTGTATAGTAGTGTCGTGTATAGTGAAGTGTATAGTAGTGTAGTGTATAGTGAAGTGTATAGTGAAGTGTATAGTAGTCTAGTGTATAGTGTAGTGTATAGTGAAGTGTATAGTAGTGTAGTGTATAGTGTAGTGTATTGTGTAGTGTATAGTGAAGTGTATAGTGAAGTGTATAGTAGTGTGGTGTAGGGTGTAGTGTATAGTAGTGTAGTGTATAGTGTAGTGTCTAGTGTAGTGTATTGTGTAGTGTATAGTGAAGTGTATAGTGTAGTGTGTAGTAGTGTATAGTGTAGTGTATAGTGAAGTGTATAGTAGTGTAGTGTATAGCGTAGTGTATAGTGAAGTATATAGTAGTGTCGTGTATAGTGTAGTGTATAGTAGTGTAGTGTATAGTAGTGTAGTGTATAGTAGTATCGTGTATAGTGTAGTGTATAGTAGTGTAGTGTATAGTGTAGTGTAAAGTGTAGTGTATAGTGAAGTGTAAAGTAGTGTAGTGTATAGTGAAGTGTATAGTGTAGTGTATAGTAGTGTAGTGTATAGTGTATAGTGAAGTGTATAGTCGTGTAGTGTATAGTGAAGTGTATAGTAGTGTAGTGTATAGTGTAGTGTATAGTAGTGTAGTGTATAGTGAAGGGTATAGTTGTGTAGTGTATAGTGAAGTGTATAGTCGTGTAGTGTATAGTGTAGTGTATAGTGAAGTGTATAGTAGTGTAGTGTATAGTGTAGTGTATATGTAGTGTATAGTGAAGTGTATAGTAGTGTAGTGTATAATGAAATGTATAGTAGTGTATAGTGTAGTGTATAGTGTAGTGTATAGTAGTATAGTGTATAGTGTAGTGTAAAGTGTAGTGTATAGTAGTGTAGTGTATAGTGAAGTGTATAGTAGTGTAGTGTATAGTGTAGTGTATAATAGTGTATAATAGTGTAGTGTATAGTAGTGTAATGTATAGTGTAGTGTATAGTGTAGTATATAGTATAGTATATAGTGTAGTGTATAGTATAGTGTATAATAGTGTAGTGTATAGTGTAGTGCAGGGGTGGGCAAATGTTTTGACTCGCGGGCCACAATCGGTTCTAAAATTTGACAGAGGGGCTGGGCCAGGAACAGATGGATGGAGTGTTTGTGTGAACTAATATAAATGACATGTAAAAATCATTACATGAAAGGATTTGGCCTTTAATAGGTAGCAAAGCATTTACTTGCAAGGCAATTTAACAAATTGTACGAACATGAACAATGCAAAAACATGTCGTAACTCCCGGTCAAAGTGCGTCATCTAATGGGTAAATGGGGGTATTACAGGAGAAAGGTAAAATTTAGTTTAATTTAATAATAATATTTGGACAAGTTCCGCGGGCCGGATTAAAAAGCCCAACGGGCCGTATACAGCCCAGGGGCCGTACTTTGCCCATGTCTGGTGCAGTGTATAGTGGTGTAGTGTATAGTGTAGTGTAGTGTGTAGTGTATAGTGTAGTGTATAGTGTAGTGTATAGTGCAGTGTATAATGTAGTGTATAGTGTAGTGTATAATGAGGTGTATAGTAGTGTAGTGTATAGTGTAGTGTATAGTGAAATGATATAGTAGTGTAGTGTATAGAAGTGTCGTGTATAGTGTAGTGTATAGTGGTGTAGTGTATAGTGTAGTGTATAGTGTAGTGTATAGTAGTGTAGTGTATAGTGTAGTGTATAGTGTAGTGTATAGTGGTGTAGTGTAAAGTGGTGTAGTGTATAGTGTAGTGTATAGTGTAGTGTATAGTAGTGTAGTGTATAGTGTAGTGTAAAGTGGTGTAGTGTATAGTGAAGTGTATAGTAGTGTAGTGTATAGTGTAGTGTATAGTGAAGTGTATAGTGGTGTAGTGTATAGTGTAGTGTATGGTAGTGTAGTGTATAGTAAAGTGTATAGTAGTGTAGTGTATAGTGTCGTGTATAGTGAGGTGTATAGTAGTGTATAGTGTAGTGTATAGTGAAGCGTATAGTAGTGTAGTGTATAGTGTAGTGTAGTGTATAGTAGTGTAGTGTATAGTGTAGTGTATAGTGCAGTGTATAATGAGGTGTATAGTAGTGTAGTGTATAGTGTAGTGTATAGTGTAGTGTATAGTCGTGTAGTGTATAGTAGTGTAGTGTATAGTGAATTGTATAGCAGTGTAGTGTAGTAAAGTGTATACTAGTGTAGTGTATAGTGTAGTGTATAGTGTAGTATACTAGTACAGCACACTGGTTGTGTGTTGGAGAGCAAATCCACAACATTTACAATCCGAGTACGACGTTTCGCCAGCAATTACAACCAGCTTCATCAGGCGGACAGCAGCCAGATTTGTGGAGAAATCCTCCTCCTGATTGGTTCCTTAAATAGAGGCGTAGACGTGAAGACGTCACTTGTGAGCCCTTCACGTGCGAAGTGGGGGTGGGAATTCATGGCAGGAACCTCCTGCAAAGTAGCCTCGAGACTCAACGAAGTAGTTGTCTTTTTTGGGTGTATGGGAAAAAATAACAAATGTAAAAAAACGATGTCGTTGACTGCACAATGACCGTGCAAGTCTGTGGCCAGAAGGTTGAGCTCCAGCCCGAGTTGGTTAACATTTTCTCTGGATTATTTTTTTTCCTTTCTAATTCGCTTTTGACCTGAAACCATGCCAGCCGTGCGTGCAATCTCAATCCGTGTCTCGATCTCAATCCGTGTCTCGATCTCAATCCGTGTCTCGATCTCAATCCGTGTCTCGATCTCAATCCGTGTCTCGATCTCAATCCGTGTCTCGATCTAAATCCGTGTCTCGATCTCAATCCATCTCTCAATCCACGTCTCAATCTCAATCCATCTCTCAATCTTCAATCCATCTCTCAATCCCAATCCATCTCTTAATCTCAATCCATCTCTCAATCTCAATCCATGTCTCAATCTCAATCCATCTCTCAATCTCAATCCATCTATCAATCTCAATCCATCTCTCAATCCATGTCTGAATCTCAATCATCTCTCAATCTCAATCCACGTCTCAATCTCAAGCCATGTCTCAATCTCAATCCACGTCTCAATCTCAATCCATCTCTCAATCTCAATCATCTCTCAATCTCAATCCACGTCTCAATCTCTGTCCATCTCTCAATCTCAATCAACGTCTCAATCTCAATCCACGTCTCAATCTCAATCCATGTCTCAATCTCAATCCACGTCTCAATCTCAATCCATATCTCAATCTCAATCATCTCTCGATCTCTGTCCATCTCTCAATCTCAATCCACGTCTCAATCTCAATCTTCTCTCAATCTCAATCCACGTCTCAATCTCAATCCACGTCTCAATCTCAATCCATGTCTCAATCTCAATCATCTCTCAATCTCAATCCATCTCTCGATCTCAATGCGTGTCTCAATCTCAATCCACGTCTCAGTCTCAATCCACGTCTCGATCTCTGTCCATCTCTCAATCTTCAATCCATCTCTCAATCTCAATCCACATCTCAGTCTCAATCCACGTCTCGATCTCTGTCCATCTCTCAATCTTCAATCCATCTCTCGATCTCTGTCCATCTCTCAATCTCAATCCATCTCTCAATCTCAATCCACGTCTCAGTCTCAATCCACGTCTCGATCTCTGTCCATCTCTCAATCTTCAATCCATCTCTCGATCTCTGTCCATCTCTCAATCTCAATCCATCTCTCAATCTCAATCCACGTCTCAGTCTAAATCTACGTCTCGATCTCTGTCCATCTCTCAATCTTCAATCCATCTCTCAATCTCAATCCACGTCTCAATCTCAATCCACGTCTCGATCTCTGTCCATCTCTCAATATTCAATCCATCTCTCAATCTCAATCCAAGTCTCAGTCTCTGTCCATCTCTCAACCTTCAATCCATCTCTCAATCTCAATCCACGTCTCAGTCTCAATCCACGTCTCGATCTCTGTCCATCTCTCAATATTCAATCCATCTCTCAATCTCAATCCAAGTCTCAGTCTCTGTCCATCTCTCAACCTTCAATCCATCTCTCAATCTCAATCCACGTCTAAGTCTCAATCCACGTCTCGATCTCTGTCCATCTCTCAATCTTCAATCCACGTCTCAATCTCAATCCACGTCTCAATCTCAATCCATGTCTCAATCTCAATCCACGTCTCAATCTCAGTCCATATCTCAATCTCAATCATCTCTCGATCTCTGTCCATCTCTCAATCTCAATCCACATCTCAATTTCAATCTTCTCTCAATCTCAATCCACGTCTCAATCTCAATCCACGTCTCAATCTCAATCCATGTCTCAATCTCAATCATCTCTCAATCTCAATCCATCTCTCGATCTCAATGCGTGTCTCAATCTCAATCTACGTCTCAGTCTCAATCCACGTCTCGATCTCTGTCCATCTCTCAATCTTCAATCCATCTGTCAATCTCAATCCACGTCTCAGTCTCAATCCACGTCTCGATCTCTGTCCATCTCTCAATCTTCAATCCATCTCTCGATCTCTGTCCATCTCTCAATCTCAATCCATCTCTCAATCTCAATCCACGTCTCAGTCTCAATCCACGTCTCGATCTCTGTCCATCTCTCAATCTTCAATCCATCTCTCGATCTCTGTCCATCTCTCAATCTCAATCCATTTCTCAATCTCAATCCACGTCTCAGTCTCAATCTACGTCTCGATCTCTGTCCATCTCTAAATCTTCAATTCATCTCTCAATCTCAATCCACGTCTCAATCTCAATCCATGTCTCGATCTCTGTCCATCTCTCAATCTTCAATCCATCTCTCAATCCACGTCTCAGTCTCTGTCCATCTCTCAATCTTCAATCCATCTCTCAATCTCAATCCACGTCTCAGTCTCAATCCACGTCTCGATCTCTGTCCATCTTTCAATCTTCAATCCATCTCTCAATCTCAATCCACGTCTAAGTCTCAATCCACGTCTCGATCTCTGTCCATCTCTCAATCTTCAATCCACGTCTCAATCTCAATCCACGTCTCAATCTTAATCCATGTCTCAATCTCAATCCACGTCTCAATCTCAGTCCATATCTCAATCTCAATCATCTCTCGATCTCTGTCCATCTCTCAATCTCAATCCATCTCTCAATCTTCAATCCATCTCTCAATCTCAATCCACGTCTCGATCTCTGTCCATCTCTCAATCTTCAATCCATCTCTCGATCTCTCGGCAGAGCGAGCGCGGCGACCTCCTCCACGCGTGTTGGAGATACGGAGTAGATGCCGCAGAGCTGCGTCTGAGTTCCACGCAACAACAACAACCCCCTACCCCCCGCCCCCCCCACCATCTTCATCCTGAGCGTGCATCGCTTTGGAACGATCTACGTTTCCCCAGACAGCGATGAGCTCAACAAAGACAAAACTCAGACAAGATGACGAGTTGTTCTGTTTGGCATTTTTTTTTTGCGCGCGCGTCCAATTCGGAAATTAAAATTCCGTTCGCTCTACGTTTTTTCGGTGGCCACGGACCCTTTTTTTTCTTTCCTGTGGAGGGGAGAGGGCCCTGGTGGCGGCGGCGGTTGCGGAGATTTGCGGTGGCGTGGGTGGGGGGGAAAAGAATAACTTTCAGACTATTTATTATTTTATTAATATTCTTCGCGACGTTTTATTTTCTGCTCCGACAACAATGGCCTTGGTGTGTGTCTCACTGTGCCGGCCGAGGGGGGCTAGAGGGGGCGACGGGGGGGGGGGGGGGTCTGTCTCGGCAGTTCTCGTAGCATCAGCAGGAGGAGGAGCAGGGCGGGCGACGATTTGGCAAAGCGTTCGGGAAGCGATGCCTCTCCACCTTCATTCTCGCCGGCGTCGCCGGTTCTGTCTTGGACCAGCCGGCGAGTTCATGAAAGGACAGCGCCTCACCCCCCCCCCACCCACCACCACCCACCACCACCCAGCACCACCCACCACCACCAAGCACCACCACCCAGCACCACCACCACCCAGCACCACCCAGCACCACCACCCAGCAACACCCACCAGCACGCAGCACCACCACCCACCACCCAGCACCACCACCTACCACCACCCACCACCACCCACCACCACCCAGCACCACCACCTACCACCACCCACCACCACCCAGCACCACCACCCAGCAACACCCACCAGCACGCAGCACCACCACCCACCACCACCCACCACCACCCAGCACCACCACCCAGCAACACCCACCAGCACGCAGCACCACCACCCACCACCACCCACCACCACCCACCACCACCCACCACCACCCAGCACCACCACCCACCACCACCCACCACCACCCACCACCACCACCCAGCACCACCCAGCACCACCCAGCACCACCACCCAGCAACACCCACCACCACCCAGCACCACCACCCAGCACCACCACCCAGCACCACCCACCACCACCACCCACCACCACCCACCACCACCCAGCACCACCCACCACCACCACCACCACCCACTACCACCCACCACCACCACCCACCACCACCCACCACCACCCAGCACCACCACCCACCACCACCACCCACCACCACCACCATCACCCAGCATCACCCAGCACCACCCACCACCACCACCACCCACCACCACCCACCACCATCACCACCCAGCACCACCTAGCACCACCCACCACCACCACCACCCACCACCCAGCACCACCACCCAGCACCACCACCCAGCACCACCACCCAGCACCACCACCCACCACCACCACCACCCACCACCACCCAGCACCACCCACCACCACCAGCACCCACCACCACCCAGCACCACCACCACCCACCACCACCCACCACCACCCACCACCCAGCACCACCACCCAGTAGCACAGGCAGCAGTAGTCGATGTTACCCACTGGAGGATGATGATGGGAGTGGGGTAGGGGGGTGAGGAAGGGAGGGAGGGAGGGGGGAAGTGGTGGAAACGTTTGCGACGTTGTCGTGGCGAGACTGCGGTGGTGGTGGTGGTTGGTGGTGGTGGTGGTTGGTGGTGGTATTGGTGGTGGTGGTTGGTGATAGTGGTTGGGGGTGGTTGGTGGTGGTGGTTGGTGGTGGTGGGTTAGTGGTTGGTGGTGGTTGGTGGTGGGTTGGTGGTTGGTAGTGGTGGTTGGTGGTGGTTAGTGGTGGTGGTTGGTGGGTTCGTGGTTGGTGGTGGTAGTTGGTGGTGGTTGGTGGTGGTGGGTGGGTGGTGGTGGTTGTGGGTTAGTGGGTGGTGGTGGTTGGTGGTTGTGGGTTAGTGGTTGGTGGTGGTAGTTGGTAGTTGGTGGTGGTGGTGGGTTGGTGGTGGTGGTTGGTGGTTGTGAATTGGTGGTTGGTGGTGGCTGGTGGTGGGTTAGTGGTTGGTGGTGGTAGTTGGTAGTTGGTGGTGGTTGGTGGTTGTGGATTTGTGGGTGGTGGTGGCTGGTGGTGTCCACGTCCCGCGAGCCGGTGGGCAGGAAAGACAAGAAACGTCGTGGAGGCGCTGCTGGCTCATAGAGAGAGTCGTGCCCTTCGGGGCGTGCCGTGTCTGCTGTTGTGTCTGCTGTTGTGTCTGCTGTTGTGTCTGCTGCTGTTGTGTCTGCTGCTGTGTCTGCTGCTGTTGTGTCTGCTGCTGTTGTGTCTGCTGCTGTTGTGTCTGCTGTTGTGTCTGCTGTTGTGTTTGCTGTTGTTGTGTCTGCTGCTGTGTCTGCTGTTGTGTCTGCTGCTGTTGTGTCCGCTGCTGTGTCTGCTGTTGTGTCTGCTGTTGTGTCCGCTGCTGTGTCTGCTGGTG
The DNA here is from genome assembly GCF_048934315.1 of Petromyzon marinus. Taxonomy (NCBI): domain Eukaryota; kingdom Metazoa; phylum Chordata; class Hyperoartia; order Petromyzontiformes; family Petromyzontidae; genus Petromyzon; species Petromyzon marinus. The sequence continues at coordinate 2,892,682 of NC_133729.1, read as the reverse complement.
TGTCTGCTGTTGTGTCTGCTGCTGTTGTGTCTGCTGTTGTGTCTGCTGCTGTGTCTGCTGCTGTTGTGTCTGCTGCTGTGTCTGCTGCTGTTGTGTCTGCTGTTGTGTCTGCTGTTGTGTCTGCTGTTGTGTTTGCTGCTGTGTCTGCTGTTGTGTCTGCTGGTGTGTCTGCTGTTGTGTCTGCTGCTGTTGTGTCTGCTGTTGTGTCTGCTGTTGTGTCCGCTGCTGTGTCTGCTGGTGTGTCTGCTGTTGTGTCTGCTGCTGTTGTGTCTGCTGTTGTGTCTGCTGCTGTGTCTGCTGCTGTTGTGTCTGCTGCTGTGTCTGCTGTTGTGTCTGCTGTTGTGTTTGCTGCTGTTGTGTCTGCTGTTGTGTCTGCTGTTGTGTCTGCTGTTGTGTCTGCTGGTGTGTCTGCTGCTGTTGTGTCTGCTGTTGTGTCTGCTGCTGTGTCTGCTGCTGTGTCTGCTGCTGTTGTGTCTGCTGTTGTGTCTGCTGTTGTGTCTGCTGCTGTGTCTGCTGCTGTGTCTGCTGCTGTGTCTGCTGTTGTGTCTGCTGCTGTGTCTGCTGCTGCTGCTGTGTCTGCTGTTGTGTCTGCTGTTGTGTCTGCTGCTGCTGTGTCTGCTGCTGTGTCTGCTGCTGTGTCTGCTGTTGTGTCTGCTGCTGTTGTGCCTGCTGCTGTGTCTGCTGTTGTGTCTGCTGTTGTGTCTGCTGTTGTGTCTGCTGCTGTGTCTGCTGCTGTGTCTGCTGCTGTTGTGTCTGCTGGTGTGTCTGCTGTTGTGTCTGCTGCTGTCTGCTGCTGTCTGCTGTGTCTGCTGTTGCGTCTGCTGCTGTGTCTGCTGCTGTGTCTGCTGTTGTGTCTGCTGCTGTTGTGCCTGCTGCTGTGTCTGCTGTTGTGTCTGCTGCTGTGTCTGTTGCTGTGCCTGCTGCTGTGTCTGCTGTTGTGTCTGCTGCTGTGTCTGCTGCTGTGTCTGTTGCTGTGTCTGCTGCTGTGTCTGCTGCTGTTGTGCCTGCTGCTGTGTCTGCTGCTGTGTCTGCTGCTGTGTCTGCTGCTGTGTCTGCTGCTGTGTCTGCTGCTGTGTCTGCCTGCCGTTGTCTCACCCGACCGACCCCGCCAGCGTGCGCGCGCCTGTCTCGTTGTGTGGTGGGAAGGAGGAGGTGAGTGAGTGAGTGGGTGAGTGAGTGGGTGAGTGAGTGGGTGAGTGAGTGGGTGAGTGGGTGAGTGAGTGGGTGAGTGGGTGGGTGGGTGAGTGAGTGAGTGGGTGAGTGGGTGAGTGAGTGAGTGGGTGAGTGGGTGAGTGGGTGAGTGAGTGAGTGGGTGAGTGAGTGGGTGAGTGAGTGAGTGGGTGAGTGGGTGAGTGAGTGGGTGGGTGAGTGGGTGGGTGAGTGGGTGGGTGAGTTGGTGGGTGAGTGGGTGGGTGGATGAGTGGGTGGTTGATTGGGTGGGTGGGGTGAGTGGGTGGGTGGGTGAGTGGGTGGGTGAGTGGGTGGGTGAGTGGGTGATTGAGTGGGTGGGTGAGTGGGTGGGTGAGTGGGTGGGTGAGTGGTGGGCGGGGAGTGTGAGCGGAGTGGTCTCCCAACCCGGGCGGACCTCGGGCGAGGTGCTGCTGGGTCACCCCCTCGTGTGCCGTGCCGGCCTTCACAGGTGCTGCTACTCGCTAACAGCACTTGCCCCTACAGTCTCTGATCTTTGCGGTGGCAGGACACGCGTCTGTTGTTATTGGGGGGGGGGGGCAGTGGTTCCACTCCACTGCCGAACCCGGCGACCCAAAAAAGGCCGTGGCCAATATTTGAAACCGCGAGACTCTGATGCGTCGTCCTCCTCGAGCTCGCAGGGGGCTCTTTAATGGCCTGCCGCTCCGTGGGAGTTGTTTATAAAGGTGCAAAGATAAAGATCCCCCATATAGCCTTAACAGACTGTAGGGGGCAAGTGCTGTTAGCGAGCACCTATGAAGGCCGGTAACGGTACACGAGGGGGTGGGTGGCCAGCACCACGCCCGGGCCGCCTTTGTCTCCCCAGTGGCGATGTCTCGCAATACACCGCCACCAGGTACTCATTTGAGGCTGAGTCGACCTAGGGGAGGCCCGGGACCGGTTAAGATAATCGTCACTGGTGTTTACCGTGAGCGGGAATCGAACCCGTGTCGCTGGGTTCATAGCGCAGCGCGCTAACCGCTACACCACCGCCCCCGCGCTGATACAGGTACTGACACACAAACACACACAAACACACACGCTGTACACACACACACGCTGTACACACACACACGCGCACGCTGTACACACCCCTCGTGCACGTTCTGCAGCTGGAATGTGACACGTCTCGCTCGAGCCAATCCCCGGGCTCTCGGCTGCCCTCCTCGTTTCGCCCCCCCCCCTCTCTGCCCGCCTCCCCCCCCGTCCCCCCCCCCCGTCCCCCCTCTCCGGGCGGCGCGAGACGCCCTGTCGCGCTGACTCACTGTCGGGATTTCACGTTGCACCACCAAACACAAAAAAATGAAAAAATCTCCCCCCTCCCCTCCCCACAGCCCCCCGTATAGCCTGCGACCTGACAGTCGCATGGGGCAAGTGCTGTGAGCGAGAACCTACGAGGGACGGCAAGGCACGGTACACCAGCGCCACGCACGGCCGCCTTTGTCTCCCCCATGGGAATGTTTACACACCGCACAGGGGGTGTTCATTTTAGGCCGAGTCGCACCAAGGGGAGGGTCCCAGGACCAGCTCTGAAATTCGTCACCGGGTGTTCGCCGAGAGCGGGAATGGAAACTCCGCTCACCGTGTCCGTAGCGCAGTGTGTGCGCTAACCGTTGCGCCACCGCTCATCACTCGCACGCTCGCACCAGAACAGAGGGAGGGGGGGGGACGTGCAAAACCTCGCACACAAGAGGCAGCAGGATGTGGGAATCGAACTCAAGGCCCCTTCTTGCCTTACCACTGCCGCCCTTAATTGGCAGACGCGATTTTAAGTATGGGGTGCCGCGATGGATAGATGTTAACTGCCTCGCCTGGTGTGCAGGAGGTCGTGGGTTCGATCCCCATCCTAACGCCTGCTGTATATTTGGAGTTTGCGATGTCTCTCTCATCATCATCCCGGTGGCTAGGAGATGTTAACTACCTCGCCTGGTATACAGGAGGTCGTGGGTACGATCCCGACCCCTCACGCCTGCTGTATATTTGGAGCCTGCGTGTCTCTCTCACCATCATCACGGTGGCTAGGAGATGTTAACCACCTCGCGTGGTATACAGGAGGTCGTGGGTTCGATCCCGATCCTAACGCCTGCTGCTGTATATTTGGAGTTTGCGTGTCTCTCTCATCATCATCATCACGGTGGCTAGGAGATGTTAACTACCTCGCCTGGTACACAGGAGGTCGTGGGTTCAATCTCGACCCTGACACCTGCTGCTGTATATTTGGAGTCTGCGTGTCTCTCTCTCTCTCCCTGTGGTCGCGTGGATTTTTCTCTGGGTCCTCGTGCATTTCCCTCCCCGTTTGGAATCAACACCGCGCGTTGCGAGTATCCGACCGCTGCTCTACACATCCCCTTGTAGGCCACTTCGACGAGAAATCATTTGTCGGCCAGGTCGCTGCTGAAAAAGGAGCCACGTCGCTCTGCGGTCCTCGCCTGGCGAAACCAAACGCGGCAAAAACATCGCGCGCACGCACGCGCGTTTGACTTCTTTTCCACCGCCAACCTGCGCCGAACGGTGAGGTGCGTTCGGCCGGTCGCGTTGACGGCGACGACTCGAGGCGAGGTGCCACGCGCCAGTAACTTCGCTCCCGCCTTCGCACGGGAACAGCCTCGGGGAGGCGACGCTGCGTCGGCTCCGGCGAAGCCAACGGGGAGGCTGGTATCTGCCAAAGGGGGGTTTCTCTTGAGCTGCAAGAAGACGTCCGCGATTGTTTGTTTACATGTTTTACCTTCGCGATCCCACCCTCCGAAGCGATGACAATTATATAGCTGTGGGTGGTCACCCTCCCAACTGCCCCCCCCCACCACCACCACCACCACATACACGCATCAGTGCAAGAGCAACAAATATAAACGAACGCCGAATGACAATTACAGCTTTTTTTTTCTCTCTATCTCTCTCTCGAGCGCTCGTTTTGGTGGCATTGAGCCGAATGTGGTGGCGGTGGTGGCGGTGGTGGAAGTGGTGGCGGTGGTGGCAATGGTGGCAGCGGTGGCAGTGGTGGTGTCGGTGTCGGTGGTGGCAGCAGTGGCAGTGGTGGCGGTGGTGGCGGTGGTAGCGGTGGTGGCAGTGGTGGCGGTAGCAGTGGTGGCAACGATGGCAGCGGTAGCAGCGGTGGCGGTGGTGGCAGCGGTGGCAGCGGTGGCGGTGGTGGTTGTAGTGGTGGGGGTGGTGGCGGCGGTGGCAGCGATGGTAGTGGTGGCGGTGGTGGCGGTGGTGGTGGTGGCGGTGGTGGTTGCAGTGGTGGCGGTGGTTGCAGTGGTGGCGGTGGTGGCGGTAGCAGCGGTGGTAGTGGTGGCAGCGGTGGCAACGGTGGTGGCGGTGGTGGCGGTAGCAGCAGTGGCGCTACACCCCGAGTTCGATTCCCGCTCCTTGTCGTTTGCGCGCGCCCGTGATTCCAGGGGGCTTCAAATCAGGCGAAAATTGGCGGGTCGCGTGGAGATTTCGGCCCATCCCAAACAAAAAAAAAGCACCGCCTGGGCACTTGGTGCAATTGAAGCCTCCACTCCACTCCAACCAGTGCCGGATGATCCTCGTAACAAAAGTGTCTACAAATGTAGTAGTAGCTACGGGCCCCGCACTTTCAAGGGCCCCGCGCTAAATGATTTCAAGCTATCAATTCCGGTTCAGCGATTCTGCGCTTGCTCTATTACTATAGTACTATACCGCCTTCGACTTTCACGAACGACCGGGTGTTTAAGGTGAGCGATTTGTCGTATTATCTGGCTGTGAAGCAAATGAAAAAAATACAATTACTTCACTATGCGAATCAAAAAAGTTGTGTTTAAATATTTACGCGGTTTATTTTAAATTTAGGCCCCCTTCATAACATATCCTACAGGCCCCGCAACTTTGCTTAATACGCCACTGACTCCAACCCAACTCCCCCACAAACCACGACCCCCGCGAGTCACGAGGGCGATTGTAAAGAGGGTGGAGGAGTTTCCGTGACTGGGGGGTGGGTCGGCTGGCTGGGGTTGGTTCCTACACCACCACATTGGAGTTCGATCCCACACCTTGGCGATGCCTGTTGGAGTATATTCAGAGTCCGTGTGCTCGCTCTCTTTCTCTCCGCGGTGATCGCAGCGTGGATCCCTCTCTGGGTTCCTCCTCCTCCGGGTTTTTCCTCCCCCTCCTCTTCCTCCTCCTCCTCCTCCACATTTTAGAAAACAACACGCGGTCAGAATATTTGGTTGCTGCTATAAATGATTCCCACGTGTGATGATGATGATGATATCAGCCACTGCGATGATGAGCTGTCATCACGCGTGGTCAGGTCGCCTCTGAACAAGAGTGCATGGCGCGGTGGGCTTCACCCGTTAAATACAATTATTATTTACAGTTCAGTTTGGATTATTTACATCATTTGACTGCTATGAATGTTCACGTGATAAAGTCGCTTCGTTTGTGGCCAGGTCGCTTCTGAAAAAATAAACTAACAGCTCAGCGTGCTTTACCTGGTAAAATAAACAAACACGTATATATATTTTTATTCTAGCGAGTCGTTTACCTTTCCTATACTTTGAAATCGCTATCGTGTTTTTTTAGTATTGGTCGTTGCCGTCACTTTCTGAGCCGCCCCTACCGGACATCTGCGAAAAAGAGCTTTACAGCTCATCGGATTTCTCCTGCAGTATCAATTATTAAAGATTCTCATTCCGTTTCACCCCCCCACACCCTCTCCTCCTCCTCGCGCCCCCCCCCCCCAACTCTTGTGTAAGGGGGGCAGTAAAGGGGCAGCTCTGAGCAAGCGGCTGCCGGCGACAACATCCAGGGGAGACCTCCCTCCTCCCTCCCTCCCTCTCGCTCTCTCCGCCTCCAGCGAGGAATCCGTGTGGATCTGAAAGCGCCTTGCCGACGTCCGTCGCTGCTTGCTCGGCAGTGGCTGCGTAACAGCGCGCGAGTTACGGTGGTGGCGGGGGTAGGGGAGATGAGGTGGAGGAGGAGGAGGAAGAGGGGGTCACGGGAGGCCAACCAGCCATCTATGAATTCTCCCACCAAGCATCAGCAGCAACCGCCGCCGCCGCAGTGTCGCGAGCATTCCCCCGCGTCGCGAATTCAAAAACCGCACGCCAGCGTCGCTCCGCTCGTCTGGCGGCTCCCACCGCAACCGGCAGCTTTGGCCACGCGTCTCCCCCCTCCCTCCCTCCCTTACGCCACCATCTCCCTCTCATCTCTCTCCATCATCTCCCTCTCTCGGCTCCATCATCTCCCTCTCTCTCTCTCCATCATCTCCCTCTCTCTCTCTCCATCATCTCCCTCTCTCGGGCTCCATCATCTCCCCTCCCGTGTAGTCTCCTGCACCTCTCTCTCACCGCCATCTCTCTCTCTCTCCACCATCTCTCTCTCCACCATCTCTCTCTCTCTCTCCACCATCTCTCTCACCACCATCTCTCTTACCACCATCTCTCTCCACCATCTCTCTCACCACACCACCATCTCTCTTACCACCATCTCTCTCCACCATCTCACTCCACCATCTCTCACTCCTAATCTCTCGTTCTCCATCTCTCTGTCCATCATCTCTCTCTCTCCATCATCTCTCACTCCACCATCTCTCTCTCACCATCTCTCACTCCTAATCTCTCGTTCTCCATCTCTCCCACCATCTCTCTCTCTCCACCATCTCTCTCCACCATCTCACTCCACCATCTCTCACTCCTAATCCCATCACCTAATCTCTCGTTCTCCATCTCCTTTCTCTTCGTTCTCCATCTCTCTGTCCACCATCTCTCTCTCACCCTTCCATCTCTCTCCACCATCTCTCTCTCTCCACCATCTCTCTCTCCACCATCTCTCACTCCACCATCTCTCACTCCTAATCTCTTCCATCTCTCTGTCCACCATCTCTCTCTCCTAATCTCTCGTTCTCCATCTCTCTCCACCATCTCTCTCTCCACCATCTCTCACTCCACATCTCTCTCTCCTACATCTCTCACTCCTAATCTCTCGTTCTCCATCTCTCTCCACCATCTCTCACTCCTAATCTCTCGTTCTCCATCTCTCTCCACCATCTCTCACATCCTAATCTCTCGTTCTCCATCTCTCTCCACCATCTCTCTCTCCACCATCTCTCACTCCACCATCTCTCTCTCCTACATCTCTCACTCCTAATCTCTCGTTCTCCATCTCTCTCCACCATCTCTCACTCCTATCTCTCGTTCTCCATCTCTCTCCACCATCTCTCACTCCTAATCTCTCGTTCTCCATCTCTCTCCACCATCTCTCACTCCTAATCTCTCGTTCTCCATCTCTCTCCACCATCTCTCACTCCTAATCTCTCGTTCTCCATCTCTCTCCACCATCTCTCTCTCCACCATCTCTCACTCCACCATCTCTCTCTCCTACATCTCTCACTCCTAATCTCTCGTTCTCCATCTCTCTCCACCTCTCTCACTCCTAATCTCTCGTTCTCCATCTCTCCCACCATCTCTCACTCCTAATCTCTCGTTCTCCATCTCTCTCCACCATCTCTCACTCCTAATCTCTCGTTCTCCATCTCTCTCCACCATCTCTCACTCCTAATCTCTCGTTCTCCATCTCTCTCCACCATCTCTCTCTTCACCATCTCTCTCTTCTACATCTCTCACTCCTAATCTCTCGTTCTCCATCTCTCTCCACCATCTCTCACTCCTAATCTCTCGTTCTCCATCTCTCTCCACCATCTCTCACTCCTAATCTCTCGTTCTCCATCTCTCTCCACCATCTCTCACTCCTAATCTCTCGTTCTCCATCTCTCTCCACCATCTCTCACTTCCTAATCTCTCGTTCTCCATCTCTCTCCACCATCTCTCTCTCCCACCATCTCTCACTCCACCATCTCTCTCTCCACCATCTCTCTCCTACATCTCTCACTCCTAATCTCTTGTTCTCCATCTCTCTCCACCATCTCTCTCTCCACCATCTCTCTCTCCACCATCTCTCACTCCACCATCTCTCACTCCTAATCTCTCGTTCTCCATCTCTCTGTCCACCATCTCTCTCTCCACCATCTCTCTCTCCACCATCTCTCTCTCCTACATCTCTCGCTCCTAATCTCTCGTTCTCCATC